>NW_027141528.1:90000-432561 GCF_036365525.1 Heterodontus francisci
CAGAGCGGGGGAGGGGCCTGTCACCATGGAGACAGAGCGGGGGAGGGGCCTCTCACCATGGAGACAGAGCGGGGGCGGGGACTGTCACCATGGAGACAGAGCGGGGGAGGGGCCTCTCACCATGGAGACAGAGCGGGGGAGGGGACTGTCACCATGGAGACAGAGCGGGGGAGGAGACTGTCACCATGGAGACAGAGCGGGGGAGGGGACTGTCACCATGGAGACAGAGCGGGGGAGGGGCCTCTCACCATGGAGACAGAGCGGGGGAGGGGCTTCTCACCATGGAGACAGAGCGGGGGAGGAGCCTGTCACCATGGAGACAGAGCGGGGGAGGGGACTGTCACCATGGAGACAGAGCGGGGGAGGGGACTGTCACCATGGAGACAGAGCGGGGGAGGAGACTGTCACCATGGAGACAGAGTGGGGGAGGGGACTGTCACCATGGAGACAGAGCGGGGGAGGGGCCTCTCACCATGGAGACAGAGCGGGGGAGGGGCCTCTCACCATGGAGACAGAGCAGGGGAGGGGACTGTCACCATGGAGACAGAGCGGGGGAGGGGACTGTCACCATGGAGACAGAGCGGTGGAGGAGACTGTCACCATGGAGACAGAGCGGGGGAGGGGACTGTCACCATGGAGACAGAGCGAGGGAGGGGACTGTCACCATGGAGACAGAGCGGGGGAGGGGCCTCTCACCATGGAGACAGAGCGGGGGAGGGGACTGTCACCATGGAGACAGAGCGAGGGAGGGGACTGTCACCATGGAGACAGAGCGGGGGAGGGGCCTGTCACCATGGAGACAGAGCGGGGGAGGGGACAGTCACCATGGAGACAGAGCGGGGGTGGGGACTGTCACCATGGAGACAGAGCGGGGGAGGAGCCTCTCACCATGGAGACAGAGCGGGGGAGGGGCCTGTCACCATGGAGACAGAGCGGGGGAGGGGCCTCTCACCATGGAGACAGAGCGGGGGAGGGGACTGTCACCATGGAGACAGAGCGGGGGAGGGGCCTCTCACCATGGAGACAGAGCGGGGGAGGGGCCTGTCACCATGGAGACAGAGCGGGGGAGGGGCCTGTCACCATGGAGACAGAGCGGGGGAGGGGCATCTCACCATGGAGACAGAGCGGGGGAGGAGACTGTCACCATGGAGACAGAGCGTGGGAATGGCCTCTCACCATGGAGACAGAGCGGGGGAGGGGCCTGTCACCATGGAGACAGAGCGGGGGAGGAGACTGTCACCATGGAGACAGAGCGGGGGAGGGGACTGTCACCATGGAGACAGAGCGGGGGAGGAGACTGTCACCATGGAGACAGAGCGGGGGAGGGGACTGTCACCATGGAGACAGAGCGGGGGAGGGGCCTGTTTCCAAGGTGACGGTAGTGGGGGCGGGTTCTGTTTCCAAGGTGACGGGAATGTGGGCGGGGTCTGTTTCCAGGGTGACGGGAGTGGGGGCGGGGTCTGTTACCAAGGTGACGGCGAGTGGGGGCGGGGTCTGTTACCAAGGTGACGGAGTGGGGGCGGGGTCTGTTACCAGGGTGACGGAGTGGGGGCGGGGTCTGTTCCCAAGGTGACGGGAGTGGGGGCGGGGTCTGTTACCAAGGTGACGGGAGTGGGGGCGGGGTCTGTTTCCAGGGTGACGGGAGTGGGGGCGGGGTCTGTTTCCAGGGTGACGGAGTGGGGGCGGGGTCTGTTTCCAGGGAGACGGGAGTGGGGGCGGGGTCTGTTTCCAGGGTGACGGGAGTGGGGGCGGGGTCTGTTACCAAGGTGACGGGTGTGGGGGCGGGGTCTGTTTCCAGGGTGACGGGAGTGGGGGCGGGGTCTGTTTCCAGGGTGACGGGAGTGGGGGCGGGGTCTGTTTCCAGAGTGACGGGTGTGGGGGCGGGGTCTGTTTCCAGAGTGACGGGAGTGGGGGCGGGGTCTGTTTCCTGGGTGACGGGAGTGGGGGCGGGGTCTGTTTCCAGAGTGACGGGTGTGGGGGCGGGGTCTGTTTCCAGAGTGACGGGAGTGGGGGCGGGGTCTGTTTCGAGGGTGACGGGAGTGGGGGCGGGGTCTGTTTCCAGGGTGACGGGAGTGGGGGCGGGGTCTGTTTCCAGAGTGACGGGAGTGGGGGCGGGGTCTGTTTCCAGAGTGACGGGAGTGGGGGCGGGGTCTGTTTCCAGGGTGACGGGAGTGGGGGCGGGGTCTGTTTCCAGGGTGACGGAAGTGGGGGCGGGGTCTGTTTCCAGGGTGACGGGAGTGGGGGCGGGGTCTGTTTCCAGGGTGACGGGAGTGGGGGCGGGGTCTGTTTCCAGGGTGACGGGAGTGGGGGCGGGGTCTGTTTCCAGAGTGACGGGAGTGGGGGCGGGGTCTGTTTCCGGAGTGACGGGAGTGGGGGCGGGGTCTGTTTCCAGGGTGACGGGAGTGGGGGCGGGGTCTGTTTCCAGGGTGACGGGGAGTGGGGGCGGGGTCTGTTTCCAGGGAGACGGGAGTGGGGGCGGGGTCTGTTTCCAGAGTGACGGGAGTGGGGGCGGGGTCTGTTTCCAGGGTGACGGGAGTGGGGGCGGGGTCTGTTTCCAGGGTGACGGGGAGTGGTGGCGGGGTCTGTTTCCAGGGAGACGGGAGTGGGGGCGGGGTCTGTTTCCAGGGAGACGGGAGTGGGGGCGGGGTCTGTTTCCAGGGTGATGGGAGTGGGGGCGGGGTCTGTTTCCAGAGTGACGGGAGTGGGGGGCGGGGTCTGTTTCCAGGGTGATGGGAGTGGGGGCGGGGTCTGTTTCCAGGGTGACGGGTGTGGGGGCGGGGTCTGAATCTTTCTGATTCTTTTATAATCCCTTTCAAACTAAAAGAATCCTGATAATTATTGATAATAATTTATAATAATTTATAAACATTTACTGACCTTTACAACCTTTATAAACTGTTTATAATTCTTCCTCTCACTTTGTAAATATTTATAATATTTATGATTGTCTGTGATTTATTATCCTTTATGAGATTTTATTCTCATTTATAATCTGTTACATTCACTGCCCTGGACAGAAAACGTTGAAAATGATCCCCGTGGATTACTCTCAATTCAAACAGATCACAGAGCATATCATTTAAAATGGCCGCAGCACATGTCGCGTAAAATGGCCGCAGTGAAGGTAACATCAAACAGACCACAGAGCATAACATTTAAAATGGACGCAGTGACGGTGACATCAAACAGACCACAGTGCATATCATTTAAAATGGCCGCAGCACATGTCACGTAAAATGGCTGCAGTCAAGGTGACATCAAACAGACCACAGAGCATAACATTTAAAATGGACGCAGTGACGGTGACATCAAACAGACCACAGTGCATATCATTTAAAATGGTCGTACCACATGTCACGTAAAATGGCTGCAGTCAAGGTGACATCAAACAGACCACAGAGCATAACATTTAAAATGGACGCAGTGACGGTGACATCAAACAGACCACAGTGCATATCATTTAAAATGGCCGTACCATATGTCACGTAAAATGGCCGCAGTGAAGGTGACATCAAACAGACCACAGAGCACATCATTTAGAATGGCCGCAGCACATGTCGCTTAAAATGGCCGCGGTGCAGGTAACATCAAACAGACAACAGTGCATATCATCAGATCGAACTGGCCTTTGTTAAAACCAGCTGGAGTGGTACTGAGTCCCACACACACACCAGGAAACAGCCAATTCAATCCAGACCTCTATTAATGCCAGCTGGAGTGGTACTGAGCCCCACTCACACACCAGATAAGAGCCAATTGAATTTGAGCCGATATTAATACCAGCTGGAGTGGTACTGAGGCTCATTCACATACCGGGAAAGAACCAATTCAATCCAGGCCTCTATTTATACCAGCTGGAGTAAAATTAACTCCCATTCACACACCAGGAAAGAGCCAATTGAAACCGAGCCTATATTATCACCAGCTGGAGTGGTACTGAGTCCCACTGACACACCAGGAAAGAGCCAATTCAATGCAAACCTTTATTAATACCAGCTGGAGTGGTACTGAGTCCCACTGACACACCAGGAAAGAGCCAATTCAATGCAAACCTTTATTAATACCAGCTGGAGTGGTACTGAGTCCCACTCACACACCAGGAAAAAGCTAATGAAAGCCATACCGCCATTGATACCAGCTGGAGTGGGACTGAGACCCACTCACACACCAGGAAAGAGATAGTTCATTCCAGGCTTCCATTAATACTAGCTGGAGTGGCAGTGAGTCCCACTAACACCCCAGAAAGAGCCAATTCAATCCAGGTCTCTATAAATACCAGCTGGAGTGGAATTAACTCCCACTCACACACCAGGAAAAAGCTAATTAAAGCCAGACCGCCATTGATACCAGCTGGAGTGGGACTGAGTCCCACTCACACAGCAGGAAAGGGACAGTTCATTACAGGCCTCTATTAATACCAGCTGGAGTGGCAGTGAGTCCCACTCACACCAGGAGAGAGCCATATCAATCGAGGCTTATATCAATACCAGTAGGAGTGGTATTGAGTCCCACTCACACACCAGTAAAGAGCCAATTCAATCCAGGCCTCTATTTATACCAGCTGGAGTGGTACTGAGTCCCACTCACACACCAGGAAGGAGCCAATTCAATCCAGGCCTCTATTTATACCAGCTGGAGTGGTACTGAGTCCCATTCACACACCAGGAAAGAGCCAATTCAATCCAGGCCTCTATTTATACCAGCTGGAGTGGTACTGAGTCCCACTCACTCACCAGGAAGGAGCCAATTCAATCCAGACCTCTATTAATAACATTTGGAGTGGGACTGAATCCCACTCACACAGCAGAGAAGAGACAGTTCATTCCAGGACTCTATAAACACCGGGTGTTCTGGCACTGTGTCCCACTCACACACCAGAAAGAGCCAATTCATTCTAGGCCTCTATTAATACCAGCTGGAGTGGTACTGAGTCCCACACACACATCAAGAAAGAGCCAATTCAATCCATACCTCTATTCATACCAGCTGGAGTGGTACTGAGTCCCACACACACACCAGGAAAGAGCCAATTCAATCCAGACCTCTATTCATACCAGCTGGAGTGGGACTGAATCCCACTCACACAGCAGAGAAGATACAGTTTATTCCAGGACTCTATTAACACCGGGTGTTCTGGCACTGTGTCCCACTCACACACCAGAAAGAGCCAATTCATTCTAGGCCTCTATTAATACCAGCTGGAGTGATACTGATTCTCACGGACGCACCAGGAAAGAGACCATTCCATCCAGACCACTAATAATACCACCAGGATGGTACTGAGCCCCACTCAGGCACCAGCAAGAGCCAATTCAATCCAGGCCTCTACTAATACCAGCTGGCGTGGTACTGAGCCCCACACACACATCAAGAAGTGCCAATTCAATCCAGGCCTCTACTAATACCAGCTGGCGTGGTACTGATCCCCACACACACACCAAGTAGTGCCAATTCAATCCAGACCTCTTTTAATACCAGCTGGAGTGGTACTGAGTCCCACACACACACCAAGTAGTGCCAATTCAATCCAGACCTCTTTTAATACCAGCTGGAGTGGTACTGAGTCCCACACACACATCAAGAAGTGCCAATTCAATCCAGACCTCTTTTAATACCAGCTGGAGTGGTACAGATCCCCACTCACTCCCCAGCAAAGAGCCAATTCAATCCAGGCCTCTATTAATACCAGCTGGAGTGGTACTGAGTCTCACGCACACATCAGGAAAGAGACAATTCAATTTAGGCCTCTTTTAATACCAGCAGGAGTGGCACTAATCCCCACTCACTCACCAAAAAAGGGCCAATTCAATCCATGTCTCTATTAATAGCAGAAGGAGTGGAACTGAGCCCTGCTCACACACCAGGAAGTGGCTAACTCAATCCAGGCCTCTATTAATACCAGCTGGAGTGGTACTGAATCCCAATCACACACCAGGAAAGAGCCAATTCAATCCCAACCCTATTAATACCAGCTGGAGTGGTACTGAGTCCCACTCACACACCAGGAAAGAGCCAATTCAATCCAGACCTCTATTAATACCAGCTGGAGTGGTACTGAGTCCCACTCACACACCAGGAAAGAGCCAATTCAATCCAGACCTCTATTAATACCAGCTGGAGTGGTACTGAGCCCCACTCACTCACCAGGAAAGAGCCAATTCAATCCTGACCTCTATTAATACCAGCTGGAGTGGTACTGAGTCCCACTCACACACCAGGAAAGAGCCAATTCAATCCCAACCGTATTAATACCAGCTGGAGTGGTACTGAGCCCCACTCACTCACCAGGAAAGAGCCAATTCAATCCTGACCTCTATTAATACCAGCTGGAGTGGTACTGAGTCCCAATCACGCACCAGGAAAGAGCCAATTCAATCCAGGCCGCTATTCATACCAGCTGGAGTGGTACTGAGCCACACTCACACACCAGGGAAGAGAGAATTCAATCCAGACCTCTATTAATACCAGCTGGAGTTCTACTGAACCCCACTCACACACCAGGAAAGAGCCAATTGAATCCAGAACACGAATTAATACCAGCTGGAGTGGTACTGAGTCCCACTCACAAACCAGGAAAGAGCCAATTCAATTCAGACCTCTATTAATACCAGCTGGAGTGGTACTGAGTCCCACTCACTCACCAGTTAAGAGCCAATTCAATCCCGACCTCTATTAATACCAGCTGGAGTGGTACTGAGTCCCACACACACCAGGAAAGAGCCAATTCAATCCCAACCCTATTAATACCAGCTGGAGTGGTACTGAGCCCCACTCACACATCAGTTAAGAGCCAATTCAATCCCGACCTCTATTAATACCAGCTGGAGTGGTACTGAGTCCCACTCACACACCAGTTAAGAGCCAATTCAATCCCGACCTCTATTAATACCAGCTGGAGTGGTACTGAGTCCCACTCACACATCAGTTAAGAGCCAATTCAATCCAGACCTCTATAATACCAGCTGGAGTGCGACTGAGCGCCAAGCACACAGCAGGAAAGGGACAGTTCATTCCAGGCCTCTATTAATACCATCTGGAGTGGAATTAACTCCCACTCACACACCAGGAAAGAGCCAATTCAATCCAGACCTCTATAATACCAGCTGGAGTGGTACTGAGTCCCACTCACACACCAGGAAAGAGCCAATTCAATCCAGACCTCTATAATACCAGCTGGAGTGGTACTGAGTCCCACTCACACACCAGGAAAGAGCCAATTCAATCCAGACCTCTATAATACCAGCTGGAGTGGTACTGAGTCTCACTCACACACCAGGAAAGAGACAATTCAATTCAGGCCTCTTTTAATACCAGCTGGAGTGGCACTAATCCCCAATCACTCACCAGGAAAGAGCCAATTCAATCCATGTCTCTATTAATACCAGCTGGAGTGGTACTGAGTCTCACTCACAAACCAGGAAAGAGCCAATTCAATCCTGGTCTCTATTAATACCAGCTGGAGTGGTACTGAGTCCCACTCACACACCAGGAAACAGCCAATTCAGTCCCAACCCTATGAATACCAGCTGGAGTGGTTCCGAGCCCCACTCACACACCAGGAAACAGCCAGCTCAATCCAGGCCTCTATGAATACCAGCTGGAGTGGAATTAACTCCCACTCACACACCAGGAAATAGCCAATTCAATCCAGACCTCTATTAATACCAGCAGGAATGGTACTGAGCCCCACGCAGACACCAGAAAGATCCAATTCAATCCAGGCTTCTATTAATACCAGCTGGAGGGGTACTGAGTCCCACTCACAAACCAGGAAAGAGCCAATTCAATTCAGGCCTCTATTAATACCAGCTGGAATGGTACTGAGCCCCACGCAGACACCAGAAAGATCCAATTCAATCCAGGCCTCTATTAATACCAGCTGGAGGGGAACTGAGTCCCACTCACAAACCAGGAAAGGGCAGTTCATTCCAGGCCTCTATTAATACTTCTGGAGTGGAATTAACTCCATCACACACACCAGAAACAGCCAATTCAATCCTGACCTCGAGAATAGCAGCTGGTGTGCGTCTGAGTCCCTCTCACACGCCATGAAGGTGTCAGTTCATTCCAGGTCTCTATTAATACCAGCTGGAGTGGTACTGAGTCCCACTCACAAACCAGGAAAGAGCCAATTCAATCCCAACCCTATTAATACCAGCTGGAGTGGTACTGAGCCCCACTCACACATCAGCTAAAAGCCAATTCAATCCCGACCTCTATTAATACCAGCTGGAGTGGTACTGAGTCCCACTCACACACCAGTTAAGAGCCAATTCAATCCCGACCTCTATTAATACCAGCTGGAGTGGTACTGAGTCCCACTCACACACCAGTTAAGAGCCAATTCAATCCCGACCTCTATTAATACCAGCTGGAGTGGTACTGAGTCCCACTCACACATCAGTTAAGAGCCAATTCAATCCAGACCTCTATAATACCAGCTGGAGTGCGACTGAGCGCCAAGCACACAGCAGGAAAGGGACAGTTCATTCCAGGCCTCTATTAATACCATCTGGAGTGGAATTAACTCCCACTCACACACCAGGAAAGAGCCAATTCAATCCAGACCTCTATAATACCAGCTGGAGTGGTACTGAGTCTCACTCACACACCAGGAAAGAGACAATTCAATTCAGGCCTCTTTTAATACCAGCAGGAGTGGCACTAATCCCCAATCACTCACCAGGAAAGAGCCAATTCAATCCATGTCTCTATTAATACCAGCTGGAGTGGTACTGAGCCCCGCTCACACACCAGGAAACAGCCAACTCAATCCAGGCCTCTATTAATACCAGCTGGAGTGGTACTGAGTCCCACTCACACACCAGGAAACAGCCAATTCAGTCCCAACCCTATGAATACCAGCTGGAGTGGTTCCGAGCCCCACTCACACACCAGGAAACAGCCAGCTCAATCCAGGCCTCTATGAATACCAGCTGGAGTGGTTCGGATTCCCAATCACACATCAGTTAAGAGCCAATTCAATCCAAACCTCTATTAATACCAGCTGGAGTGGAATTAACTCCCACTCACACACCAGGAAATAGCCAATTCAATCCAGACCTCTATTAATACCAGCAGGAATGGTACTGAGCCCCACGCAGACACCAGAAAGATCCAATTCAATCCAGGCTTCTATTAATACCAGCTGGAGGGGTACTGAGTCCCACTCTCAAACCAGGAAAGGGCAGTTCATTCCAGGCCTCTATTAATACTTCTGGAGTGGAATTAACTCCATCACACACACCAGAAACAGCCAATTCAATCCTGACCTCGAGAATAGCAGCTGGTGTGCGTCTGAGTCCCTCTCACACGCCATGAAGGTGTCAGTTCATTCCAGGTCTCTATTAATACCAGCTGGAGTGGTACTGAGTCCCACTCACAAACCAGGAAAGAGCCAATTCAATCCCAACCCTATTAATACCAGCTGGAGTGGGACTGAGGATCACTCAGACACCAGGAAAGAGGCCCATTCAATCCAGACCTCTTAATACCAGCTGGAGTGGTACTGAGTCCCACTCACACACCAGGAAAGAGCCAATTGAATCCAGACCACTAATTAATACCAGCTGGAGTTGTACTGAGTCCCACTCACACACAGCAGGAAAGTGCCAATTCGATCCAGACCTCCATTAATAGCAGCTGGAGTTGTACTCAAAGAACAAAGAACAAAGACAATTACAGCACAGGAACAGGCCCTTCGGCCCTCCAAGCCTGCGCCGATCCAGATCCTCTATCTAAACATGTCGCCTATTTTCTAAGGTTCTGTATCTCTTTACTTCCTGCCCATTCATGTATCTGTCTCGATACATCTTAAAAGACTCCATCGTGCCCGCATCTACCACCTCCGCTGGCAATGCGTTCCAGGCACCCACCACCCTCTGCGTAAAGAACTTTCCACGCATATCCCCCCTAAACTTTTCCCCTTTCACTTTGAACTCGTGTCCTCTAGTAATTGAATCCCCCACTCTGGGAAAAAGCTTCTTGCTATCCACCCGGTCTATACCTCTCATGATTTTGTACACCTCAATCAGGTCCCCCCTCAACCTCCGTCTTTCCAATGAAAATAATCCTAATCTACTCAACCTCTCTTCATAGCTAGCGCCCTCCATACCAGGCAACATCCTGGTGAACCTCCTCTGCACCCTCTCCAAAGAATCCACATCCTTTTGGTAATGTGGCGACCAGAACTGTACGCAGTATTCCAAATGTGGCCGAACCAAAGTCCTATACAACTGTAACATGACCTGCCAACTCTTGTACTCAATGCCCCGTCCGATGAAGGAAAGCCTGCCGTATGCCTTCTTGACCACTCTATTTACCTGCGTTGCCACCTTCAGGGAACAATGGACCTGAACACCCAAATCTCTCTGGACATCAATTTTCCCCAGGACTTTTCCATTTACTGTATAGTTCACTCTTGAATTGGATCTTCCAAAATGCATCACCTCGCATTTGCCCTGATTGAACTCCATCTGCCATTTCTCTGCCCAACTCTCCAGTCTATCTATATTCTGCTGTGTTCTCTGACAGTCCCCTTCACTATCTGCTACTTCACCAATCTTAGTGTCGTCTGCAAACTTGCTAATCAGACCACCTATACTTTCCTCCAAATCATTTATGTATATCACAAACAACAGTGGTCCCAGCACGGATCCCTGTGGAACACCACTGGTCACACGTCTCCATTTTGAGAAACTCCCCTCTACTGCTACTCTCTGTCTCCTGTTGCCCAGCCAGTTCTTTATCCATCTAGCTCGTACACCCTGGACCCCATGCGCCTTCACTTTCTTCATCAGCCTGCCATGGGGAACCTTATCAAACGCCTTACTGAAGTCCATGTATATGACATCGACAGCCCTTCCCTCATCAATCAACTTTGTCACTTCCTCAAAGAATTCTATTAAGTTGGTAAGACATGACCTTCCCTGCACAAAACCATGTTGCCTATCACTGATGAGCCCATTTTCTTCCAAATGGGAATAGATCCTATCCCTCAGTATCTTCTCCAGCAGCTTCCCTTCCACTGACGTCAGGCTCACCGGTCTATAATTTCCTGGATTATCCCTGCTACCCTTCTTAAACAAGGGGACAACATTAGCAATTCTCCAGTCCTCCGGGACCTCACCCGTGTTTAAGGATGCTGCAAAGATATCTGTTAAGGCCCCAGCTATTTCCTCTCTTGCTTCCTTCAGTAACCTGGGATAGATCCCATCCGGACCTGGGGACTTGTCCACCTTAATGCCCTTTAGAATACCCAACACTTCCTCCCTCCTTATGCCGACTTGACCTAGAGTAATCAAACATCTGTTCCTAACCTCAACATCCATCATGTCCCTCTCCTCGGTGAATACCGATGCAAAGTACTCGTTTAGAATCTCACCCATTTTCTCTGAGTCCAAGCATAACATTCCTCCTTTGTCCTTTAGTGGGCCAATCCTTTCTCTAGTTACCCTCTTTCTCCTTATATATGAATAAAAGGCTTTGGGATTTTCCTTAACCCTGTTTGCTAAAGATATTTCATAACCCCTTTTAGCCCTCTTAATTCCTCTTTTCAGATTGGTCCTACATTCCCGATATTGTTTCAAAGCTTCGTCTTTCATCAGCCGCCTACACCTTATGTATGCTTCCTTTTTCCTCTTAGCTAGTCTCACAATTTCACCTGTCATCCATGGTTCCCTAATCTTGCCATTTCTATCCCTCATTTTCACAGGAACATGTCTCTCCTGCACGCTAATCAACCTCTCTTTAAAAGCCTCCCACATATCACATGTGGATTTACCTTCAAACAGCTGCTCCCAATCTACATTTCCCAGCTCCTGCCGAATTTTGGTATAGTTGGCCTTCCCCCAATTTAGCACTCTTCCTTTAGGACCACTCTCGTCTTTGTCCATGAGTATTTTAAAGCTTACGGAATTGTGATCACTATTCCCAAAGTAGTCCCCTACTGAAACTTCAAACACCTGGCCGGGCTCATTCCCCAACACCAGGTCCAGTATGGCCCCTTCCCGAGTTGGACTATTTACATACTGCTCTAGAAAACCCTCCTGGATGCTCCTTACAAATTCTGCTCCATCTGGACCTCTAACACTAAGTGAATCCAAGTCAATGTTGGGAAAATTAAAATCTCCTATCACCACCACCCTGTTGCTCCTACATCTTTCCATAATCAGTTTACATATTTGTACCTCTATCTCACGCTCGCTGTTGGGAGGCCTGTAGTACAGCCCCAACATTGTTACCGCACCCTTCCTATTTCTGAGTTCTGTCCATATTGCCTCACTGCTCGAGTCCTCCATAGTGCCCTCCTTCAGCACAGCTGTGATATCCTCTTTGACCAGTAATGCAACTCCTCCACCCCTTTTACCTCCCTCTCTATCCCGCCTGAAGCATCGATATCCTGGGATATTTAGTTGCCAATCATGCCCTTCCCTCAACCAAGTCTCAGTAATAGCAATAACATCATACTCCCAGGTACTAATCCAAGCCCTAAGTTCATCTGCCTTACCAACTACACTTCTTGCATTAAAACAAATGCACCTCAGACCACCAGTCCCTTTATATTCATCATCTGCTCCCTGCCTGTTCTTCCCCTTAGTCACACTGACTTCATTATCTAGTTCCTTACAGGCTTTTGTTACTACCTCCTTACTGTCAACTGACCTCAATTGGTTCCCATCCCCCTGCCACATTAGTTTAAACCCTCCCCAACAGCGTTAGCAAAAACACCTCCAAGGACATTGGCTCCAGTCCGGCCCAGGTGTAGACCGTCCAATTTGTAATAGTCCCACCTCCCCCAGAACCGGTCCCAATGTCCCAAAAATCTGAACCCCTCCTTCCTGCACCATCTCTCAAGCCACGCATTCATCCTGACTATTCTTTCATTTTTACTCGGACTATCACGTGGCACTGGTAGTAATCCTGAGATTACTACCTCTGAGGTCCTACTTTTTAACTTGGCTCCTAACTCCCTAAACTCTGCTTGTAGGAACTCATCCCGTTTTTTACCTATATCATTGGTGCCTATGTGCACAATGACAACTGGCTGTTCACCCTCCCCCTTTATAAGTGAGGAGAGTGTGTTCCCCTGATGGTTTAACACGCACGGGACGTGTCACCTGGTGAAGAATAGAAGTGAGGAGAGTGTGTTCCGCTGATGGTCTAATATACACGGGACATGTTACCAGGTGAACAGTATAAGTGAGGAGAGTGTGTTCCGCTGATGGTCTAATATACACGGGACATGTTACCAGGTGAACAGTATAAGTGAGGAGAGTGTGTTCCCCTGATGGTTTAATATACACGGGACATGTTACCAGGTGAACAGTATAAGTGAGGAGAGTGTGTTCCCCTGATGGTTTAATATACACGGGACATGTTACCAGGTGAACAGTATAAGTGAGGAGAGGGCTTTCCCCTGATGGTTTAATATACACGGGACATGTTACCATGTGAACAGAATAAGTGAAGAGAGCCTGTTCTCCTGATTGCTTAATATACGTGGGACATGTTACAAGGTGACGAGTATAAGTGAGGAGAGTGTTTTCCCCTCATTGTTTAATATACACGGGACATGTTAGCAGGTGAACAGTATAAGTGAGGAGAGTGTGTTCCCCTGATGGTTTAATATACATGGGACATGTTACCAGGTGAACAGTATAAGTGAGGAGAGGGCTTTCCCCTGATGGTTTAATATACAAGGGACATGTTACCAGGTGAACAGTATAAGTGAGGAGAGTGTGTTCCCCTGATGGTTTAAGACGCACGGGACGTGTCACCAGGTGAAGAGTAGAAGTGAGGAGAATGTGTTCCCCTGATGGTCTAATACACACGGGACATGTTACCAGGTGAACAGCATAAGTGAGGAGAAGGCTTTCCCCTGATGGTTTAATATACACGGGACATGTTACCAGGTGAACAGAATAAGTGAAGAGAGCCTGTTCTCCTGATTGCTTAATATACGTGGGACATGTTACAAGGTGACGAGTATAAGTGAGGAGAGTGTTTTCCCCTCATTGTTTAATATACACGGGACATGTTAGCAGGTGAACAGTATAAGTGAGGAGAGTGTGTTCCCCTGATTGTTAAATATAAACGGGACATGTTACCAGGTGAACAGTATAAGTGAGGAGAGTGTGTTCCCCAGATTGTTTAATACACACGGGACATGTTACCAGGTGAACAGTATAAGTGAGGAGAGTGTGTTCCCCAGATGGCTTAATATACACGGGACATGTTACCAGGTGAACAGTATAAGTGAGGAGAGTGTGTTCCCCAGATGGTTTAATATACCCGGGACATGTTACCAGGTGAACAGTATAAGTGAGGAGAGTGTGTTCCCCAGATGGTTTAATATACACGGGACATGTTACCAGGTGAACAGTATAAGTGAGGAGAGTGTGTTCCCCAGATGGTTTAATATACACGGGACATGTTACCAGGTGAACAGTATAAGTGAGGAGAGTGTGTTCCCCAGATGGTTTAATATACCCGGGACATGTTACCAGGTGAACAGTATAAGTGAGGAGAGTGTGTTCCCCAGATGGTTTAATATACACGGGACATGTTACCAGGTGAACAGTATAAGTGAGGAGAGTGTGTTCCCCTGATGGTATAATATACACGGGACATGTTACCAGGTGAACAGTATAAGTGAGGAGAGTGTGTTCCCCTGATGGTTTAACACGCACGGGACGTGTCACCAGGTGAAGAGTAGAAGTGAGGAGTGTGTGTTCCCCTGATGGTCTAACATACACGGGACATGTTACCAGGTGAACAGAATAAGTGAAGAGAGCCTGTTCTCCTGATTGCTTAATATACGTGGGACATGTTACAAGGTGACGAGTATAAGTGAGGAGAGTGTTTTCCCCTCATTGTTTAATATACACGGGACATGTTAGCAGGTGAACAGTATAAGTGAGGAGAGTGTGTTCCCCAGATTATTTAATACACACGGGACATGTTACCAGGTGAAAAGTATAAGTGAGGAGGGTGTGTTCCCCTGATTGTTAAATATAAACGGGACATGTTACCAGGTGAACAGTATAAGTGAGGAGAGTGTGTTCCCCAGATTGTTTAATACACACGGGACATGTTACCAGGTGAACAGTATAAATGAGGAGAGTGTGTTCCCCAGATGGTTTAATATACACGGAACATGTTACCAGGTGAACAGTATAAGTGAGGAGAGTGTGTTCCCCAGATGGTTTAATATACCCGGGACATGTTACCAGGTGAATAGTATAAGTGAGGAGAGTGTGTTCCCCAGATGGTTTAATATACACGGGACATGTTACCAGGTGAACAGTATAAGTGAGGAGAGTGTGTTCCCCAGATGGTTTAATATACACGGGACATGTTACCAGGTGAACAGTATAAGTGAGGAGAGTGTGTTCCCCTGATGGTTTAAGACGCACGGGACGTGTCACCAGGTGAAGAGTAGAAGTGAGGAGAATGTGTTCCCCTGATGGTCTAATATACACGGGACATGTTACCAGGTGAACAGCATAAGTGAGGAGAAGGCTTTCCCCTGATGGTTTAATATACACGGGACATGTTACCAGGTGAACAGAATAAGTGAAGAGAGCCTGTTCTCCTGATTGCTTAATATACGTGGGACATGTTACAAGGTGACGAGTATAAGTGAGGAGAGTGTTTTCCCCTCATTGTTTAATATACACGGGACATGTTAGCAGGTGAACAGTATAAGTGAGGAGAGTGTGTTCCCCTGATTGTTAAATATAAACGGGACATGTTACCAGGTGAACAGTATAAGTGAGGAGAGTGTGTTCCCCAGATTGTTTAATACACACGGGACATGTTACCAGGTGAACAGTATAAGTGAGGAGAGTGTGTTCCCCAGATGGCTTAATATACACGGGACATGTTACCAGGTGAACAGTATAAGTGAGGAGAGTGTGTTCCCCAGATGGTTTAATATACCCGGGACATGTTACCAGGTGAACAGTATAAGTGAGGAGAGTGTGTTCCCCAGATGGTTTAATATACACGGGACATGTTACCAGGTGAACAGTATAAGTGAGGAGAGTGTGTTCCCCAGATGGTTTAATATACACGGGACATGTTACCAGGTGAACAGTATAAGTGAGGAGAGTGTGTTCCCCAGATGGTTTAATATACCCGGGACATGTTACCAGGTGAACAGTATAAGTGAGGAGAGTGTGTTCCCCAGATGGTTTAATATACACGGGACATGTTACCAGGTGAACAGTATAAGTGAGGAGAGTGTGTTCCCCTGATGGTATAATATACACGGGACATGTTACCAGGTGAACAGTATAAGTGAGGAGAGTGTGTTCCCCTGATGGTTTAACACGCACGGGACGTGTCACCAGGTGAAGATTAGAAGTGAGGAGTGTGTGTTCCCCTGATGGTCTAACATACACGGGACATGTTACCAGGTGAACAGAATAAGTGAAGAGAGCCTGTTCTCCTGATTGCTTAATATACGTGGGACATGTTACAAGGTGACGAGTATAAGTGAGGAGAGTGTTTTCCCCTCATTGTTTAATATACACGGGACATGTTAGCAGGTGAACAGTATAAGTGAGGAGAGTGTGTTCCCCAGATTATTTAATACACACGGGACATGTTACCAGGTGAAAAGTATAAGTGAGGAGAGTGTGTTCCCCTGATTGTTAAATATAAACGGGACATGTTACCAGGTGAACAGTATAAGTGAGGAGAGTGTGTTCCCCAGATTGTTTAATACACACGGGACATGTTACCAGGTGAACAGTATAAATGAGGAGAGTGTGTTCCCCAGATGGTTTAATATACACGGAACATGTTACCAGGTGAACAGTATAAGTGAGGAGAGTGTGTTCCCCAGATGGTTTAATATACCCGGGACATGTTACCAGGTGAATAGTATAAGTGAGGAGAGTGTGTTCCCCAGATGGTTTAATATACACGGGACATGTTACCAGGTGAACAGTATAAGTGAGGAGAGTGTGTTCCCCAGATGGTTTAATATACACGGGACATGTTACCAGGTGAACAGTATAAGTGAGGAGAGTGTGTTCCCCAGATGGTTTAATATACCCGGGACATGTTACCAGGTGAACAGTATAAGTGAGGAGAGTGTGTTCCCCAGATGGTTTAATATACACGGGACATGTTACCAGGTGAACAGTATAAGTGAGGAGAGGGCTTTCCCCTGATGGTTTAATATACACGGGACATGTTACCATGTGAACAGAATAAGTGAAGAGAGCCTGTTCTCCTGATTGCTTAATATACGTGGGACATGTTACAAGGTGACGAGTATAAGTGAGGAGAGTGTTTTCCCCTCATTGTTTAATATACACGGGACATGTTAGCAGGTGAACAGTATAAGTGAGGAGAGTGTGTTCCCCTGATGGTTTAATATACATGGGACATGTTACCAGGTGAACAGTATAAGTGAGGAGAGGGCTTTCCCCTGATGGTTTAATATACAAGGGACATGTTACCAGGTGAACAGTATAAGTGAGGAGAGTGTGTTCCCCTGATGGTTTAAGACGCACGGGACGTGTCACCAGGTGAAGAGTAGAAGTGAGGAGAATGTGTTCCCCTGATGGTCTAATATACACGGGACATGTTACCAGGTGAACAGCATAAGTGAGGAGAAGGCTTTCCCCTGATGGTTTAATATACACGGGACATGTTACCAGGTGAACAGAATAAGTGAAGAGAGCCTGTTCTCCTGATTGCTTAATATACGTGGGACATGTTACAAGGTGACGAGTATAAGTGAGGAGAGTGTTTTCCCCTCATTGTTTAATATACACGGGACATGTTAGCAGGTGAACAGTATAAGTGAGGAGAGTGTGTTCCCCTGATTGTTAAATATAAACGGGACATGTTACCAGGTGAACAGTATAAGTGAGGAGAGTGTGTTCCCCAGATTGTTTAATACACACGGGACATGTTACCAGGTGAACAGTATAAGTGAGGAGAGTGTGTTCCCCAGATGGCTTAATATACACGGGACATGTTACCAGGTGAACAGTATAAGTGAGGAGAGTGTGTTCCCCAGATGGTTTAATATACCCGGGACATGTTACCAGGTGAACAGTATAAGTGAGGAGAGTGTGTTCCCCAGATGGTTTAATATACACGGGACATGTTACCAGGTGAACAGTATAAGTGAGGAGAGTGTGTTCCCCAGATGGTTTAATATACACGGGACATGTTACCAGGTGAACAGTATAAGTGAGGAGAGTGTGTTCCCCAGATGGTTTAATATACCCGGGACATGTTACCAGGTGAACAGTATAAGTGAGGAGAGTGTGTTCCCCAGATGGTTTAATATACACGGGACATGTTACCAGGTGAACAGTATAAGTGAGGAGAGTGTGTTCCCCTGATGGTATAATATACACGGGACATGTTACCAGGTGAACAGTATAAGTGAGGAGAGTGTGTTCCCCTGATGGTTTAACACGCACGGGACGTGTCACCAGGTGAAGAGTAGAAGTGAGGAGTGTGTGTTCCCCTGATGGTCTAACATACACGGGACATGTTACCAGGTGAACAGAATAAGTGAAGAGAGCCTGTTCTCCTGATTGCTTAATATACGTGGGACATGTTACAAGGTGACGAGTATAAGTGAGGAGAGTGTTTTCCCCTCATTGTTTAATATACACGGGACATGTTAGCAGGTGAACAGTATAAGTGAGGAGAGTGTGTTCCCCAGATTATTTAATACACACGGGACATGTTACCAGGTGAAAAGTATAAGTGAGGAGGGTGTGTTCCCCTGATTGTTAAATATAAACGGGACATGTTACCAGGTGAACAGTATAAGTGAGGAGAGTGTGTTCCCCAGATTGTTTAATACACACGGGACATGTTACCAGGTGAACAGTATAAATGAGGAGAGTGTGTTCCCCAGATGGTTTAATATACACGGAACATGTTACCAGGTGAACAGTATAAGTGAGGAGAGTGTGTTCCCCAGATGGTTTAATATACCCGGGACATGTTACCAGGTGAATAGTATAAGTGAGGAGAGTGTGTTCCCCAGATGGTTTAATATACACGGGACATGTTACCAGGTGAACAGTATAAGTGAGGAGAGTGTGTTCCCCAGATGGTTTAATATACACGGGACATGTTACCAGGTGAACAGTATAAGTGAGGAGAGTGTGTTCCCCTGATGGTTTAAGACGCACGGGACGTGTCACCAGGTGAAGAGTAGAAGTGAGGAGAATGTGTTCCCCTGATGGTCTAATATACACGGGACATGTTACCAGGTGAACAGCATAAGTGAGGAGAAGGCTTTCCCCTGATGGTTTAATATACACGGGACATGTTACCAGGTGAACAGAATAAGTGAAGAGAGCCTGTTCTCCTGATTGCTTAATATACGTGGGACATGTTACAAGGTGACGAGTATAAGTGAGGAGAGTGTTTTCCCCTCATTGTTTAATATACACGGGACATGTTAGCAGGTGAACAGTATAAGTGAGGAGAGTGTGTTCCCCTGATTGTTAAATATAAACGGGACATGTTACCAGGTGAACAGTATAAGTGAGGAGAGTGTGTTCCCCAGATTGTTTAATACACACGGGACATGTTACCAGGTGAACAGTATAAGTGAGGAGAGTGTGTTCCCCAGATGGCTTAATATACACGGGACATGTTACCAGGTGAACAGTATAAGTGAGGAGAGTGTGTTCCCCAGATGGTTTAATATACCCGGGACATGTTACCAGGTGAACAGTATAAGTGAGGAGAGTGTGTTCCCCAGATGGTTTAATATACACGGGACATGTTACCAGGTGAACAGTATAAGTGAGGAGAGTGTGTTCCCCAGATGGTTTAATATACACGGGACATGTTACCAGGTGAACAGTATAAGTGAGGAGAGTGTGTTCCCCAGATGGTTTAATATACCCGGGACATGTTACCAGGTGAACAGTATAAGTGAGGAGAGTGTGTTCCCCAGATGGTTTAATATACACGGGACATGTTACCAGGTGAACAGTATAAGTGAGGAGAGTGTGTTCCCCTGATGGTATAATATACACGGGACATGTTACCAGGTGAACAGTATAAGTGAGGAGAGTGTGTTCCCCTGATGGTTTAACACGCACGGGACGTGTCACCAGGTGAAGATTAGAAGTGAGGAGTGTGTGTTCCCCTGATGGTCTAACATACACGGGACATGTTACCAGGTGAACAGAATAAGTGAAGAGAGCCTGTTCTCCTGATTGCTTAATATACGTGGGACATGTTACAAGGTGACGAGTATAAGTGAGGAGAGTGTTTTCCCCTCATTGTTTAATATACACGGGACATGTTAGCAGGTGAACAGTATAAGTGAGGAGAGTGTGTTCCCCAGATTATTTAATACACACGGGACATGTTACCAGGTGAAAAGTATAAGTGAGGAGAGTGTGTTCCCCTGATTGTTAAATATAAACGGGACATGTTACCAGGTGAACAGTATAAGTGAGGAGAGTGTGTTCCCCAGATTGTTTAATACACACGGGACATGTTACCAGGTGAACAGTATAAATGAGGAGAGTGTGTTCCCCAGATGGTTTAATATACACGGAACATGTTACCAGGTGAACAGTATAAGTGAGGAGAGTGTGTTCCCCAGATGGTTTAATATACCCGGGACATGTTACCAGGTGAATAGTATAAGTGAGGAGAGTGTGTTCCCCAGATGGTTTAATATACACGGGACATGTTACCAGGTGAACAGTATAAGTGAGGAGAGTGTGTTCCCCAGATGGTTTAATATACACGGGACATGTTACCAGGTGAACAGTATAAGTGAGGAGAGTGTGTTCCCCAGATGGTTTAATATACCCGGGACATGTTACCAGGTGAACAGTATAAGTGAGGAGAGTGTGTTCCCCAGATGGTTTAATATACACGGGACATGTTACCAGGTGAATAGTATAAGTGAGGAGAGTGTGTTCCCCAGATGGTTTAATATACACGGGACATGTTACCAGGTGAACAGTATAAGTGATGTGACTGTATTCCCCTGATTGTTTAATATACGTGGGACATGTTACCAGGTGACGAGTATAAGTGAGGAGAGTGTGTTCCCCGGATGGTTTAATATACACGGGACATGTTACCAGGTGAACAGTATAAGTGAGGAGAGTGTGTTCCCCTGATTGTTTAATATACATGGGACATCTTACCAGTTGAACAGTATAAGTGAGGAGAGTGTGTTCCCCTGATGGTTCAATATACACGGGACATGTTAGCAGGTGAACAGCATAGGTGAGGAGAATGTGTTCCCCTCATGGTTTAATATACATGGGACATGTTACCAGGTCAACAGCATAAGTGAGGAGAGTGAGTTCCCCTGATGTTTTAACACGCACAGGACATGTTACCAGGTGAACAGTATAAGTGAGGAGAGTGTGTTCCCCTGATGTTTTAACATGCACAGGACATGTTACCAGGTGAACAGTATAAGTGAGGAGAGTGAGTTCCCCTGATGTTTTAATAAACACGGGACATGTTACCAGGTGAACAGTATAACTGAGGAGAGTGCTTTCCCTTGATGTTTTAATATACACGGGACATGTTACCAGGTGAACAGTATAAGTGAGGACAGTGTGTTCCCCTGATGGTTTAATATACCCGGGACATGTTACCAGGTGAACAGTATAAGTGAAGAGAGCGTGTTCCCCTGATTGCTTAATATAAGTGGGACATGTTACCAGGTGACGAGTATAAGTGAGGTGAGTGTGTTCCCCTGATGGTATAATATACACGGGACATGTTACCAGCTGAACAGTATAAGTGAGGAGAATGTGTTCCCCTGATGGTTTAATATACACGGGACATGTTACCAGGTGAACAGTATAAGGGAGGAGAGTGTGTTCCCCTGATTGTTTAATACACACGGGACATGTTACCAGGTGAACAGTATAAGTGAGGAGAGGGCTTTCCCCTGATGGTTTAATATACACGGGACATGTTACCAGGTGAACAGTATAAGTGAGGAGAGTGTGTTCCCCTGATGTTATAATATACACGGGACATGTTACCAGCTGAACAGTATAAGTGAGGAGAGGGCTTTCCCCTGATGGTTTAATATACACGGGACATGTTACCAGGTGAACAGTATAAGTGAGGAGAGTGTGTTCCCGTGATGGTATAATATACACGGGACATGTTAGCAGGTGAACAGTATAAGTGAGGAGAATGTATTCCCCTGATGGTTTAATATACACCGGACATGTTACCAGGTGAACAGTATAAGTGAGGAGAGTGTATTCCCCTGATGGTTTAATATACAAAGGACATGTTACCAGGTGAACAGTATAAGTGAGGAGAATGTGTTCCCCTGATGGTTTAATATACACGGGAAATGTTACCAGGTGAAAAGTATAAGTGAGGAGACTGTGTTCCCCTGATTGTTTAATACTCACGGGACATGTTACCAGGTGGGCAGTATAAGTGAGGAGAGTGTGTTCCCTTGATGGTTTAACACGCACGGGACGTGTCACCAGGTGAAGAGTAGAAGTGAGGAGAGTGTGTTCCCCTGATGGTGTAATATACACGGGACATGTTACCAGGTGACGAGTATAAGTGAGGAGAGTCTGTTCCCCTCATTGTTTAATATACACGGGACATGTTACAACGT
Organism: Heterodontus francisci; assembly: GCF_036365525.1. NCBI lineage: Eukaryota > Metazoa > Chordata > Chondrichthyes > Heterodontiformes > Heterodontidae > Heterodontus > Heterodontus francisci. The sequence continues at coordinate 112,628 of NW_027141528.1, forward strand.
GAACAGTATATGTGAAGAGAGTGTGTTCCCCTGATGATTTAATATACATGGGACATGTTACCAGGTGAAAAGTATAAGTGCGGAGAGTGTGTTCCCCTGATGGTCTAACATACACGGGACATGTTACCAGGTGAACAGTATATGTGAAGAGAGTGTGTTCCCCTGATGGTTTAATATACATGGGACATGTTACCAGGTGACGAGTATAAGTGAGGAGAGTGTGTTCCCCTCATTGTTTAATATGCACGGGACATGTTAGCAGGTGAACAGTATCAGTGAGGAGAATGTGTTCCACTGATGGTTTAATATACACGGGACATGTTACCAGGTGAACAGTATAAGTGAGGAGAGTGTGTTCCCCTGATTGTTAAATATACACGGGACATGTTACCAGGTGAACAGTATAAGTGAGGAGAGTGTGTTCCCCTGATGGTATAATATACCCGGGACATGTTACCAGGTGAACAGTATAAGTGAGGAGAGTGTGTTCCCCTGATGGTTTAACACGCACGGGACGTGTCACCAGGTGAAGAGTAGAAGTGAGGAGAGTGTGTTCCCCTGATGGTCTAACATACACGGGACATGTTACCAGGTGAACACTATATGTGAAGAGAGTGTGTTCCCCTGATGGTTTAATATACATGGGACATGTTACCAGGTGAACAGTATAAGTGAAGAGAGCGTGTTCCCCTGATTGCTTAATATACGTGGGACATGTTAGCAGGTGACGAGTATAAGTCAGGAGAGTGTGTTCCCCTCATTGTTTAATATACACGGGACATGTTAGCAGGTGAACAGTATCAGTGAGGAGAATGTGTTCCCCTGATGGTTTAATATACACGGGACATGTTACCAGGTGAACAGTTTAGGTGAGGAGAGTGTGTTCCCCTGATGATTTAACATACACGGGACATGTTACCAGGTGAACAGTATAAGTGAGGAGAGTGTGTTCCCCTGATGGTATAATATACACGGGACATGTTACCAGGAGAACAGTATAAGTGAGGAGACTGTATTCCCCTGATGGTTCAATATACAAGGGACATGTTAGCAGGTGAACAGTATAAGTGAGGAGAATGTGTTCCCCTGATGGTTTAATATACACGGGACATGTTACCAGGTGAACAGTATAAGTGAGGAGAGTGTGTTCCCCTGATTGTTTAATATACACGGGACATGTTACAACGTGAACAGTATAAGTGAGGAGAGTGTGTTCCCCTGATTTTTTAATACTCACGGGAGATGTTACCAGGTGAGCAGTATAAGTGAGGAGAGTGTGTTCCCCTGATGGTTTAATACACACGGGACATGTTACCAGTTGAACAGTATATGTGAAGAGAGTGTGTTCCCCTCATTGTTTAATATACGTGGGACATGTTACCAGGTGACGAGTATAAGTGAGGAGAGTGTGTTCCCCTCATTGTTTAATACACACGGGACATGTTAGCAGGTGAACAGTATAAGTGAGGAGAGTGTGTTCCCCTTATGGTTTAATACTGACGGGACATTTCCCCACGTGAACAGTATAAGTGAGGAGAGAGTGTTCCCCTGATGGTTTAATATAAACGGGACATGTCACCAGGTGAACAGTATAATTGAGTAGAGTGTGTTCCGCTGATGGTTTAATACTGACGGGACATGTCACCAGGTGAACAGTATAAGTGAGGAGAGTGTGTTCCCCTGATGGTTTAATGCACACGGGACATGTTGCCAGGTGAACAGTATAATTGAGGAGAGTGTGTTCCGCTGATGGTTTAAAACACACGACATGTCAACAGGTGAACAGTATAAGTGAGGAGAGAGTGTTCCCCTGATGGTTTAACACGCACAGGACATGTTACCAGGTGAACAGTATAAGTGAGGAGAGTGTGTTCCCCTGATGGTTTAATATACACAGGACATGATACCAGGTGAACAGTATAAGTGAGGAGAGTGTGTTCCCCTGATGGTATAATATACACGGGACATGTTACCAGCTGAAAGGTATAATTGAGGAGAGGGCTTTCCCCTGATGGTTTAATATACACGGGACATGTTACCAGGTGAACAGTATAAGTGAGGACAGTGTGTTCCCCTGATGGTATAATATACACGGGACATGTTACCAGCTGAACAGTATAATTGAGGAGAGGGCTTTCCCCTGATGGTTTAATATACACGGGACATGTTACCAGGTGAACAGTATAAGTGAGGAGAGTGTGTTCCCCAGATTGTTTAATATACACGGGACATGTTACCAGGTGAACAGTATAAGTGAGGAGAGTGTGTTCCCCAGATGGTTTAATATACAGGGGACATGTTACCAGGTGAACAGTATAAGTGAGGAGAGTGTGTTCCCCAGATGGTTTAATATACACGGGACATGTTACCAGGTGAACAGTATAAGTGAGGAGAGTGTGTTCCCCAGATGGTTTAATATACCCGGGACATGTTACCAGGTGAACAGTATAAGTGAGGAGAGTGTGTTCCCCTGATGGTTTAATATACAGGGGACATGTTACCAGGTGAACAGTATAAGTGAGGAGAGTGTGTTCCCCAGATGGTTTAATATACACGGGACATGTTACCAGGTGAACAGTATAAGTGAGGAGAGTGTGTTCCCCAGATGGTTTAATATACCCGGGACATGTTACCAGGTGAACAGTATAAGTGAGGAGAAAGTGTTCCCCTGATGGTTTAATATACACGGGACATGTTACCAGGTGAACAGTATAAGTGAGGAGAGTGTGTTCCCCAGATGGTTTAATATACACGGGACATGTTACCAGGTGAACAGTATAAGTGAGGAGAGTGTGTTCCCCAGATGGTTTAATATACCCGGGACATGTTACCAGGTGAACAGTATAAGTGAGGAGAGTGTGTTCCCCAGATGGTTTAATATACCCGGGACATGTTACCAGGTGAACAGTATAAGTGAAGAGAGCGCGTTCCCCTGATTGTTTAATATACGTAGGACATGTTACCAGGTGACGAGTATAAGTGAGGAGAGTGTGTTCCCCTGATGGTTTAATATACACGGGACATGTTACCAGGTGAACAGTATAAGTGATTTGACTGTATTCCCCTGATGGTTTAATATACGTGGGACATGTTACCAGGTGACGAGTATAAGTGAGGAGAGTGTGTTCCCCGGATGGTTTAATATACACGGGACATGTTACCAGGTGAACAGTATAAGTGAAGAGAGCGTGTTCCCCTGATTGTTTAATATACGTGGGACATGTTACCAGGTGACGAGTATAAGTGAGGAGAGTGTGTTCCCCTGATGGTTCAATATACACGGGACATGTTAGCAGGTGAACAGCATAAGTGAGGAGAGTGTGTTCCCCTGATGGTTTAACACGCACGGGACGTGTCACCAGGTGAAGAGTAGAAGTGAGGAGAATGTGTTCCCCTCATTGTTTAATATACATGGGACATGTTACCAGGTCAACAGTATAAGTGAGGAGAGTGTGTTCCCCTGATGCTTTAATACACCCGGGACATGATCCCAGGTGAACAGTATAAGTGAGGAGAGTGAGTTCCCCTGATGGTTTAATAAACACGGGACATGTTACCAGGTGAACAGTATAAGTGAGGAGAGTGCTTTCCCTTGATGTTTTAACACGCACAGGACATGTTACCAGGTGAACAGTATAAGTGAGGAGAGTGAGTTCCCCTGATGTTTTAATAAACACGGGACATGTTACCAGGTGAACAGTATAAGTGAGGAGAGTGCTTTCCCTTGATGTTTTAATATACACGGGACATGTTACCAGGTGAACAGTATAAGTGAGGACAGTGTGTTCCCCTGATGGTTTAATATACCCGGGACATGTTACCAGGTGAACAGTATAAGTGAAGAGAGCGTGTTCCCCTGATTGCTTAATATACGTGGGACATGTTACCAGGTGAGGAGTATAAGTGAGGAGAGTGTGTTCCCCTGATGGTATAATATACACTGGACATGTTACCAGCTGAACAGTATAAGTGAGGAGAATGTGTTCCCCTGATGGTTTAATATACACGGGACATGTTACCAGGTGAACAGTATAAGTGAGGAGAGGGCTTTCCCCTGATGGTTTAATATACACGGGACATGTTACCAGGTGAACAGTATAAGTGAGGAGAGTGTGTTCCCCTGATGGTATTATATACACGGGACATGTTAGCAGGTGAACAGTATAAGTGAGGAGAATGTATTCCCCTGATGGTTTAATATACACCGGACATGTTACCAGGTGAACAGTATAAGTGAGGAGAGTGTGTTCCCCTGATGGTTTAATATACACAGGACATGTTACCAGGTGAACAGTATAAGTGAGGAGAATGTGTTCCCCTGATGGTTTAATACACACGAGACATGTTAGCAGGTGGGCAGTATAAGTGAGGAGAGTGTGTTCCCTTGATGGTTTAATATACACGGGACATGTTACCAGGTGACGAGTATAAGTGAGGAGAGTGTGTTCCCCTCATTGTTTAATATACACGGGACATGTTACAACGTGAACAGTATATGTGAAGAGAGTGTGTTCCCCTGATGGTTTAATATACATGGGACATGTTACCAGGTGAAAAGTATAAGTGCGGAGAGTGTGTTCCCCTGATGGTCTAACATACACGGGACATGTTACCAGGTGAACAGTATATGTGAAGAGAGTGTGTTCCCCTGATGGTTTAATATACATGGGACATGTTACCAGGTGAACAGTATAAGTGAAGAGAGCGTGTTCCCCTGATTGCTTAATATACGTGGGACATGTTACCAGGTGACGAGTATAAGTGAGGAGAGTGTGTTCCCCTCATTGTTTAATATGCACGGGACATGTTAGCAGGTGAACAGTATCAGTGAGGAGAATGTGTTCCCCTGATGGTTTAATATACACGGGACATGTTACCAGGTGAACAGTATAAGTGAGGAGAGTGTGTTCCCCTGATTGTTAAATATACACGGGACATGTTACCAGGTGAACAGTATAAGTGAGGAGAGTGTGTTCTGCTGATGGTATAATATACACGGGACATGTTACCAGGTGAACAGTATAAGTGAGGAGAGTGTGTTCCCCTGATGGTTTAACACGCACGGGACGTGTCACCAGGTGAAGAGTAGAAGTGAGGAGAGTGTGTTCCCCTGATGGTCTAATATACACGGGACATGTTACCAGGTGAACAATATATGTGAAGAGAGTGTGTTCCCCTGATGGTTTAATATACATGGGACATGTTACCAGGTGAACAGTATAAGTGAAGATAGCGTGTTCCCCTGATTGCTTAATATACGTGGGACATGTTAACAGGTGACGAGTATAAGTCAGGAGAGTGTGTTCCCCTCATTGTTTAATATACACGGGACATGTTAGCAGGTGAACAGTATCAGTGAGGAGAATGTGTTCCCCTGATGGTTTAATATACACGGGACATGTTACCAGGTGAACAGTATAGGTGAGGAGAGTGTGTTCCCCTGATGATTTAACATACACGGGACATGTTACCAGGTGAACAGTATAAGTGAGGAGAGTGTGGTCCCCCTGATGGTATAATATACACGGGACATGTTAACAGGTGAACAGTATAAGTGAGGAGACTGTATTCCCCTGATGGTTCAATATGCAAGGGACATGTTAGCAGGTGAACAGTATAAGTGAGGAGAATGTGTTCCCCTGATGGTTTAATATACACGGGACATGTTACCAGGTGAACAGTATAAGTGAGGAGAGTGTGTTCCCCTGATGGTTTAATATACACGGGACATGTTACAACGTGAACAGTATAAGTGAGGAGAGTGTGTTCCCCTGATTTTTTAATACTCACGGGAGATGTTACCAGGTGAGCAGTATAAGTGAGGAGAGTGTGTTCCCCTGATGGTTTAATACACACGGGACATGTTACCAGTTGAACAGTATATGTGAAGAGAGTGTGTTCCCCTGATGGTTTTATATGCATGGGACATGTTACCAGGTGAACAGAATAAGTGAAGAGAGCGTGCTCCCCTGATTGTTTAATATACGTGGGACATGTTTCCAGGTGACGAGTATAAGTGAGGAGAATGTGTTCCCCTCATTGTTTAATATACACGGGACATGTTAGCAGGTGAACAGTATCAGTGAGGAGAATGTGTTCCCCTGATGGTTTAATATACACGGGACATGTAAACAGGTGAACAGTATAAGTGAGGAGAGTGTGTTCCCCTGATTGTTAAATATACACGGGACATGTTACCAGGTGAACAGTATAAGTGAGGAGAGTGTGTTCCCCTGATGGTTTAATAGACACGGGACATGTTGCCAGGTGAACAGTATAAGTGAGGAGAGTGTGTTCCCCTGATGGTTTAATATACACGGGACTTATTACCAGGTGAACAGTTTAAGTGAGGAGAGGGCTTTCCCCTGATTGTTAAATATACACGGGACATGTTACCAGTGAACAGTATAAGTGAGGGCAGTGAGTTCCCCTGATGGTTTAATATACACGGGACATGTCACCAGGTGAACAGTATAAGTGAGCAGATTGTGTTCCCCTTATGGTTTAATACTGACGGGACATTTCCCCACGTGAACAGTATAAGTGAGGAGAGAGTGTTCCCCTGATGGTTTAATATAAACGGGACATGTCACCAGGTGAACAGTATAATTGAGGAGAGTGTGTTCCGCTGATGGTTTAAAACACACGACATGTCAACAGGTGAACAGTATAAGTGAGGAGAGAGTGTTCCCCTGATGGTTTAAAACGCACAGGACATGTTACCAGGTGAACAGTATAAGTGAGGAGAGTGTGTTCCCCTGATGGTTTAATATACACAGGACATGATACCAGGTGAACAGTATAAGTGAGGAGAGTGTGTTCCCCTGATGGTATAATATACACGGGACATGTTACCAGCTGAAATGTATAATTGAGGAGAGGGCTTTCCCCTGATGGTTTAATATACACGGGACATGTTACCAGGTGAACAGTATAAGTGAGGACAGTGTGTTCCCCTGATGGTATAATATACACGGGACATGTTACCAGCTGAACAGTATAATTGAGGAGAGGGCTTTTCCCTGATGGTTTAATATACACGGGACATCTTACCAGGTGAACAGTATAAGTGAGGAGAGTGTGTTCCCCAGATTGTTTAATACACACGGGACATGTTACCAGGTGAACAGTATAAGTGAGGAGAGTGTGTTCCCCAGATGGTTTAATATACACGGGACATGTTACCAGGTGAACAGTATAAGTGAGGAGAGTGTGTTCCCCAGATGGTTTAATATACACGGGACATGTTACCAGGTGAACAGTATAAGTGAGGAGAGGGTGTTCCCCAGATGGTTTAATATACCCGGGACATGTTGCCAGGTGAACAGTATAAGTGAGGAGAGTGTGTTCCCCTGATGGTTTAATATACACGGGACTTATTACCAGGTGAACAGTTTAAGTGAGGAGAGGGCTTTCCCCTGATTGTTAAATATACACGGGACATGTTACCAGTGAACAGTATAAGTGAGGGCAGTGAGTTCCCCTGATGGTTTAATATACACGGGACATGTCACCAGGTGATCAGTATAAGTGAGCAGATTGTGTTCCCCTTATGGTTTAATACTGACGGGACATTTCCCCACGTGAACAGTATAAGTGAGGAGAGAGTGTTCCCCTGATGGTTTAATATAAACGGGACATGTCACCAGGTGAACAGTATAATTGAGGAGAGTGTGTTCCGCTGATGGTTTAAAACACACGACATGTCAACAGGTGAACAGTATAAGTGAGGAGAGAGTGTTCCCCTGATGGTTTAAAACGCACAGGACATGTTACCAGGTGAACAATATAAGTGAGGAGAGTGTGTTCCCCTGATGGTTTAATATACACAGGACATGATACCAGGTGAACAGTATAAGTGAGGAGAGTGTGTTCCCCTGATGGTATAATATACACGGGACATGTTACCAGCTGAAATGTATAATTGAGGAGAGGGCTTTCCCCTGATGGTTTAATATACACGGGACATGTTACCAGGTGAACATTATAAGTGAGGACAGTGTGTTCCCCTGATGGTATAATATACACGGGACATGTTACCAGCTGAACAGTATAATTGAGGAGAGGGCTTTTCCCTGATGGTTTAATATACACGGGACATGTTACCAGGTGAACAGTATAAGTGAGGAGAGTGTGTTCCCCAGATTGTTTAATACACACGGGACATGTTACCAGGTGAACAGTATAAGTGAGGAGAGTGTGTTCCCCAGATGGTTTAATATACACGGGACATGTTACCAGGTGAACAGTATAAGTGAGGAGAGTGTGTTCCCCAGATGGTTTAATATACACGGGACATGTTAGCAGGTGAACAGTATAAGTGAGGAGAATGTATTCCCCTGATGGTTTAATATACACGGGACATGTTAGCAGGTGAACAGTATAAGTGAGGAGAATGTATTCCCCTGATGGTTTAATATACACGGGACATGTTAGCAGGTGAACAGTATAAGTGAGGATACTGTATACCCCTGATGGTTCAATATACACGCGACATGTTAGCAGGTGAACAGTATAAGTGAGGAGAATGTATTCCCCTGATGGTTTAATATACACGGGACATGTTACCAGGTGAACAGTATAAGTGAGGACAGTGTGTTCCCCTGATGGTATAATATACACGGGACATGTTACCAGCTGAACAGTATAATTGAGGAGAGGGCTTTCCCCTGATGGTTTAATATACACGGGACATGTTACCAGGTGAACAGTATAAGTGAGGAGAGTGTGTTCCCCAGATTGTTTAATACACACGGGACATGTTACCAGGTGAACAGTATAAGTGAGGAGAGTGTGTTCCCCAGATGGTTTAATATACACGGGACATGTTACCAGGTGAACAGTATAAGTGAGGAGAGTGTGTTCCCCAGATGGTTTAATATACACGGGACATGTTACCAGGTGAACAGTATAAGTGAGGAGAGGGTGTTCCCCAGATGGTTTAATATACCCGGGACATGTTACCAGGTGAACAGTATAAGTGAGGAGAGTGTGTTCCCCAGATGGTTTAATATACACGGGACATGTTACCAGGTGAACAGTATAAGTGAGGAGAGTGTGTTCCCCTGATGGTTCAATATACACGGGACATGTTAGCAGGTGAACAGTATAAGTGAGGAGAATGTATTCCCCTGATGGTTTAATATACACGGGACATGTTAGCAGGTGAACAGTATAAGTGAGGATACTGTATACCCCTGATGGTTCAATATACACGGGACATGTTAGCAGGTGAACAGTATAAGTGAGGAGAATGTATTCCCCTGATGGTTTAATATACACGGGACATGTTACCAGGTGAACAGTATAAGTGAGGATACTGTATTCCCCTGATGGTTCAATATACATGGGACATGTTACCAGGTGAGCATTATAAGTGAGGAGAATGTGTTCCACTGATGGTTTAATATACACGGGACATGTTAGCAGGTGAACAGTATAAGTGAGGAGAATGTATTCCCCTGATGGTTCAATATACACGGGACATGTTAGCAGGTGAACAGTATAAGTGAGGAGAATGTATTCCCCTGATGGTTTAATATACACGGGACATGTTACCAGGTGAAGAGTAGAAGTGAGGAGATTGTGTTCCCCTGATGGTTCAATATACATGGGACATGTTACCAGGTGAGCATGATAAGTGAGGAGAATGTGTTCCCCTGATGGTTTAATATACAAGGGACATGTTACCAGGTGAACAGTATGAGTGAGGATACTGTATTACCCTGATGGTTCAATATACACGGGACATGTTAGCAGGTGAACAGTATAAGTGACGAGAATGTATTCCCCTGATGGTTTAACACGCACGGGACGTGTCGCCAGGTGAAGAGTAGAAGTGAGGAGATTGTGTTCCCCTGATGGTCTAATATACACGGGACATGTTACCAGGTGAACAGTATATGTGAAGAGAGTGTGTTGCCCTGATGGTTTAATATACATGGGACATGTTACCAGGTGAACATTGTAAGTGAGGAGAGTGTGTTCCCCTGATTGCTTAATATACGTGGGACATGTTACCAGGTGACGAGTATAAGTGAGGCGAGTGTGTTCCCCTGATGGTTCAATATACACGAGACATGTTACCAGGTGAACAGTATAAGTGAAGAGAGCGTGTTCCCCTGATGGTTTAATACACCCGGGACATGTTACCAGGTAAACAGTGTAAGTGAGGAGAGTGAGTTCCCCTGATTGTTTAATATTCACGCGACATGTTAGCAGGTGAACAGTATAAGTGAGGAGAATGTATTCCCCTGATGGTTTAATATACACGGGACATGTTACCAGGTGAACAGGATAAGTGAGGAGAGTGTGTTCCCCTGATGGTTTAATATACACGGGACATGTTACCAGGTAAACAGTATAAGTGAGGAGAATGTGTTCCCCTGATGGTCTAAAATACACGGGACATGTTACCAGGTGAACAGTATATGTGAAGAGAGTATGTTCCCCTGATGGTATAATATACACGGGACATGTTACCAGCTGAACAGCATAAGTGAGGAGAAGGCTTTCCGCTGATGGTTTAATATACATGGGACATGTTACCAGGTGAACAGTATAAGTGAGGAGAGCGTGTTCCCCTGATTGCTTAATATACGTGGGACATATTACAAGGTGACGAGTATAAGTGAGGAGAGTGTTTTCCCCTCATTGTTTAATATACACGGGACATGTTAGCAGGTGAACAGTATAAGTGAGGAGAGTGTGTTCCCCTGATTGTTAAATATACAAGGGACATGTTACCAGGTGAACAGTATAAGTGAGGAATGTGTGTTCCTCTCATGGTTTAATATACACGGGACATGTTGCCAGGTGAACAGTATAAGTGAGGAGAGTGTGTTCCCCTGATGGTTTAAAATAAACGGGACTTATTACCAGGTGAACAGCATAAGTGAGGAGAGGGCTTTCCCATGATGGTTTAATATGCATGGGACATGTTACCAGGTGAACAGAAAAGGGAGGAGAGTGTCCTCCCCTGATGGTTTAATACTGACGGGACATGTCACCAGGTGAACAGTATAAGTGAGGAGAGTGTGTTCCCCGGATGGTTTAATATACACGGGACATGTTAGCAGGTGAACAGTATAAGTGAGGAGAGTGTGTTCCGCTGATGGTTTAAAACACACGACATGTCAACAGGTGAACAGTATTAGTGAGGAGAGTGTCTTCCCCTGATGGTTTAATACTGACGGGACATGTCACCAGGTGAACAGTATAAGTGAGGAGAGTGTGTTCCCCTGATGGTTTAATGCACACGGCACATGTTGCCAGGTGAACAGTATAATTGAGGAGAGTGTGTTCCGCTGATGGTTTAAAACACACGACATGTCAACAGGTGAACAGTATAAGTGAGGAGAGAGTGTTCCCCTGATGGTTTAACACGCACAGGACATGTTACCAGGTGAACAGTATAAGTGAGGAGAGTGTGTTCCCCTGATGGTTTAATATACACAGGACATGATGCCAGGTGAACAGTATAAGTGAGGAGAGTGTGTTCCCCTGATGGTATAATATACACGGGACATGTTACCAGCTGAAAGGTATAATTGAGGAGAGGGCTTTCCCCTGATGGTTTAATATACACGGGACATGTTACCAGGTGAACAGTATAAGTGAGGAGAGTGTGTTCCCCAGATTGTTTAATACACACGGGACATGTTACCAGGTGAACAGTATAAGTGAGGAGAGCGTGTTCCCCAGATGGTTTAATATACAGGGGACATGTTACCAGGTGAACAGTATAAGTGAGGAGAGTGTGTTCCCCAGATGGTTTAATATACACGGGACATGTTACCAGGTGAACAGTATAAGTGAGGAGAGTGTGTTCCCCAGATGGTTTAATATACCCGGGACATGTTACCAGGTGAACAGTATAAGTGAGGAGAGTGTGTTCCCCAGATGGTTTAATATACACGGGACATGTTACCAGGTGAACAGTATAAGTGAGGAGAGTGTGTTCCCCAGATGGTTTAATATACACGGGACATGTTACCAGGTGAACAGTATAAGTGAGGAGAGTGTGTTCCCCAGATGGTTTAATATACCCGGGACATGTTACCAGGTGAACAGTATAAGTGAGGAGAGTGTGTTCCCCAGATGGTTTAATATACACGGGACATGTTACCAGGTGAACAGTATAAGTGAGGAGAGTGTTTTCCCCAGATGGTTTAATATACACGGGACATGTTACCAGGTGAACAGTATAAGTGAAGAGAGCGCGTTCCCCTGATTGTTTAATATACACGGGACATGTTACCAGGTGACGAGTATAAGTGAGGAGAGTGTGTTCCCCTGATGGTTTAATATACACGGGACATGTTACCAGGTGAACAGTATAAGTGAGGAGAGTGTGTTCCCCTGATGGTTTAATATACACAGGACATGATGCCAGGTGAACAGTAGAAGTGAGGAGAGTGTGTTCCCCTGATGGTATAATATACACGGGACATGTTACCAGCTGAAAGGTATAATTGAGGAGAGGGCTTTCCCCTGATGGTTTAATATACACGGGACATGTTACCAGGTGAACAGTATAAGTGAGGAGAGTGTGTTCCCCAGATTGTTTAATACACACGGGACATGTTACCAGGTGAACAGTATAAGTGAGGAGAGCGTGTTCCCCAGATGGTTTAATATACAGGGGACATGTTACCAGGTGAACAGTATAAGTGAGGAGAGTGTGTTCCCCAGATGGTTTAATATACACGGGACATGTTACCAGGTGAACAGTATAAGTGAGGAGAGTGTGTTCCCCAGATGGTTTAATATACCCGGGACATGTTACCAGGTGAACAGTATAAGTGAGGAGAGTGTGTTCCCCAGATGGTTTAATATACACGGGACATGTTACCAGGTGAACAGTATAAGTGAGGAGAGTGTGTTCCCCAGATGGTTTAATATACACGGGACATGTTACCAGGTGAACAGTATAAGTGAGGAGAGTGTGTTCCCCAGATGGTTTAATATACCCGGGACATGTTACCAGGTGAACAGTATAAGTGAGGAGAGTGTGTTCCCCAGATGGTTTAATATACACGGGACATGTTACCAGGTGAACAGTATAAGTGAGGAGAGTGTTTTCCCCAGATGGTTTAATATACACGAGACATGTTACCAGGTGAACAGTATAAGTGAAGAGAGCGCGTTCCCCTGATTGTTTAATATACACGGGACATGTTACCAGGTGACGAGTATAAGTGAGGAGAGTGTGTTCCCCTGATGGTTTAATATACACGGGACATGTTACCAGGTGAACAGTATAAGAGATTTGACTGTATTCCCCTGATGGTTTAATATACGTGGGACATGTTACCAGGTGACGAGTATAAGTGAGGAGAGTGTGTTCCCCGGATGGTTTAATATAAACGGGACATGTTACCAGGTGAATAGTATAAGTGAAGAGAGCGTGTTCCCCTGATTGTTTAATATACGTGGGACATGTTACCAGGTGACGAGTATAAGTGAGGAGAGTGTGTTCCCCTGATGGTTCAATATACACGGGACATGTTAGCAGGTGAACAGCATAGGTGAGGAGAATGTGTTCCCCTCATTGTTTAATATACATGGGACATGTTACCAGGTCAACAGTATAAGTGAGGAGAGTGTGTTCCCCTGATGCTTTAATACACCCGGGACATGATCCCAGGTGAACAGTATAAGTGAGGAGAGTGAGTTCCCCTGATGGTTTAATAAACACGGGACATGTTACCAGGTGAACAGTATAAGTGAGGAGAGTGCTTTCCCTTGATGTTTTAACACGCACAGGACATGTTACCAGGTGAACAGTATAAGTGAGGAGAGTGAGTTCCCCTGATGTTTTAATAAACACGGGACATGTTACCAGGTGAACAGTATAAGTGAGGAGAGTGCTTTCCCTTGATGTTTTAATATACACGGGACATGTTACCAGGTGAACAGTATAAGTGAGGACAGTGTGTTCCCCTGATGGTTTAATATACCCGGGACATGTTACCAGGTGAACAGTATAAGTGAAGAGAGCGTGTTCCCCTGATTGCTTAATATACGTGGGACATGTTACCAGGTGAGGAGTATAAGTGAGGAGAGTGTGTTCCCCTGATGGTATAATATACACGGGACATGTTACCAGCTGAACAGTATAAGTGAGGAGAATGTGTTCCCCTGATGGTTTAATATACACGGGACATGTTACCAGGTGAACAGTTTAAGGGAGGAGAGTGTGTTCCCCTTATTGTTTAATATACACGGGACATGTTACCAGGTGAACAGTATAAGTGAGGAGAGGGCTTTCCCCTGATGGTTTAATATACACGGGACATGTTACCAGGTGAACAGTATAAGTGAGGAGAGTGTGTTCCCCTGATGGTATTATATACACGGGACATGTTAGCAGGTGAACAGTATAAGTGAGGAGAATGTATTCCCCTGATGGTTTAATATACACCGGACATGTTACCAGGTGAACAGTATAAGTGAGGAGAGTGTGTTCCCCTGATGGTTTAATATACACAGGACATGTTACCAGGTGAACAGTATAAGTGAGGAGAATGTGTTCCCCTGATGGTTTAATATACACGAGACATGTTAGCAGGTGGGCAGTATAAGTGAGGAGAGTGTGTTCCCTTGATGGTTTAATATACACGGGACATGTTACCAGGTGACGAGTATAAGTGAGGAGAGTGTGTTCCCCTCATTGTTTAATATACACGGGACATGTTACAACGTGAACAGTATATGTGAAGAGAGTGTGTTCCCCTGATGGTTTAATATACATGGGACATGTTACCAGGTGAAAAGTATAAGTGCCGAGAGTGTGTTCCCCTGATGGTCTAACATACACGGGACATGTTACCAGGTGAACAGTATATGTGAAGAGAGTGTGTTCCCCTGATGGTTTAATATACATGGGACATGTTACCAGGTGAACAGTATAAGTGAAGAGAGCGTGTTCCCCTGATTGCTTAATATACGTGGGACATGTTACCAGGTGACGAGTATAAGTGAGGAGAGTGTGTTCCCCTCATTGTTTAATATGCACGGGACATGTTAGCAGGTGAACAGTATCAGTGAGGAGAATGTGTTCTCCTGATGGTTTAATATACACGGGACATGTTACCAGGTGAACAGTATAAGTGAGGAGAGTGTGTTCCCCTGATTGTTAAATATACACGGGACATGTTACCAGGTGAACAGTATAAGTGAGGAGAGTGTGTTCTGCTGATGGTATAATATACACGGGACATGTTACCAGGTGAACAGTATAAGTGAGGAGAGTGTGTTCCCCCTGATGGTATAATATACACGGGACATGTTAACAGGTGAACAGTATAAGTAAGGAGACTGTATTCCCCTGATGGTTCAATATGCAAGGGACATGTTAGCAGGTGAACAGTATAAGTGAGGAGAATGTGTTCCCCTGATGGTTTAATATACACGGGACATGTTACCAGGTGAACAGTATAAGTGAGGAGAGTGTGTTCCCCTGATGGTTTAATATACACGGGACATGTTACAACGTGAACAGTATAAGTGAGGAGAGTGTGTTCCCCTGATTGCTTAATATACGTGGGACATGTTAACAGGTGACGAGTATAAGTGAGGAGAGTGTGTTCCCCTCATTGTTTAATATACACGGGACATGTTAGCAGGTGAACAGTATCAGTGAGGAGAATGTGTTCCCCTGATGGTTTAATATACACGGGACATGTTACCAGGTGAACAGTATAGGTGAGGAGAGTGTGTTCCCCTGATGATTTAACATACACGGGACATGTTACCAGGTGAACAGTATAAGTGAGGAGAGTGTGTTCCCCCTGATGGTATAATATACACGGGACATGTTAACAGGTGAACAGTATAAGTGAGGAGACTGCATTCCCCTGATGGTTCAATATGCAAGGGACATGTTAGCAGGTGAACAGTATAAGTGAGGAGAGTGTGTTCCCCTGATTGTTAAATATACAAGGGACATGTTACCAGGTGAACAGTATAAGTGAGGAATGTGTGTTCCTCTCATGGTTTAATATACACGGGACATGTTGCCAGGTGAACAGTATAAGTGAGGAGAGTGTGTTCCCCTGATGGTTTAAAATAAACGGGACTTATTACCAGGTGAACAGCATAAGTGAGGAGAGGGCTTTCCCATGATGGTTTAATATGCATGGGACATGTTACCAGGTGAACAGAAAAGGGAGGAGAGTGTCCTCCCCTGATGGTTTAATACTGACGGGACATGTCACCAGGTGAACAGTATAAGTGAGGAGAGTGTGTTCCCCTGATGGTTTAATATACACGGGACATGTTAGCAGGTGAACAGTATAAGTGAGGAGAGTGTGTTCCGCTGATGGTTTAAAACACACGACATGTCAACAGGTGAACAGTATTAGTGAGGAGAGTGTCTTCCCCTGATGGTTTAATACTGACGGGACATGTCACCAGGTGAACAGTATAAGTGAGGAGAGTGTGTTCCCCTGATGGTTTAATGCACACGGCACATGTTGCCAGGTGAACAGTATAATTGAGGAGAGTGTGTTCCGCTGATGGTTTAAAACACACGACATGTCAACAGGTGAACAGTATAAGTGAGGAGAGAGTGTTCCCCTGATGGTTTAACACGCACAGGACATGTTACCAGGTGAACAGTATAAGTGAGGAGAGTGTGTTCCCCTGATGGTTTAATATACACAGGACATGATGCCAGGTGAACAGTATAAGTGAGGAGAGTGTGTTCCCCTGATGGTATAATATACACGGGACATGTTACCAGCTGAAAGGTATAATTGAGGAGAGGGCTTTCCCCTGATGGTTTAATATACACGGGACATGTTACCAGGTGAACAGTATAAGTGAGGAGAGTGTGTTCCCCAGATTGTTTAATACACACGGGACATGTTACCAGGTGAACAGTATAAGTGAGGAGAGCGTGTTCCCCAGATGGTTTAATATACAGGGGACATGTTACCAGGTGAACAGTATAAGTGAGGAGAGTGTGTTCCCCAGATGGTTTAATATACACGGGACATGTTACCAGGTGAACAGTATAAGTGAGGAGAGTGTGTTCCCCAGATGGTTTAATATACCCGGGACATGTTACCAGGTGAACAGTATAAGTGAGGAGAGTGTGTTCCCCAGATGGTTTAATATACACGGGACATGTTACCAGGTGAACAGTATAAGTGAGGAGAGTGTGTTCCCCAGATGGTTTAATATACACGGGACATGTTACCAGGTGAACAGTATAAGTGAGGAGAGTGTGTTCCCCAGATGGTTTAATATACCCGGGACATGTTACCAGGTGAACAGTATAAGTGAGGAGAGTGTGTTCCCCAGATGGTTTAATATACACGGGACATGTTACCAGGTGAACAGTATAAGTGAGGAGAGTGTTTTCCCCAGATGGTTTAATATACACGGGACATGTTACCAGGTGAACAGTATAAGTGAAGAGAGCGCGTTCCCCTGATTGTTTAATATACACGGGACATGTTACCAGGTGACGAGTATAAGTGAGGAGAGTGTGTTCCCCTGATGGTTTAATATACACGGGACATGTTACCAGGTGAACAGTATAAGAGATTTGACTGTATTCCCCTGATGGTTTAATATACGTGGGACATGTTACCAGGTGACGAGTATAAGTGAGGAGAGTGTGTTCCCCGGATGGTTTAATATACACGGGACATGTTACCAGGTGAATAGTATAAGTGAAGAGAGCGTGTTCCCCTGATTGTTTAATATACGTGGGACATGTTACCAGGTGACGAGTATAAGTGAGGAGAGTGTGTTCCCCTGATGGTTCAATATACACGGGACATGTTAGCAGGTGAACAGCATAGGTGAGGAGAATGTGTTCCCCTCATTGTTTAATATACATGGGACATGTTACCAGGTCAACAGTATAAGTGAGGAGAGTGTGTTCCCCTGATGCTTTAATACACCCGGGACATGATCCCAGGTGAACAGTATAAGTGAGGAGAGTGAGTTCCCCTGATGGTTTAATAAACACGGGACATGTTACCCGGTGAACAGTATAAGTGAGGAGAGTGCTTTCCCTTGATGTTTTAACACGCACAGGACATGTTACCAGGTGAACAGTATAAGTGAGGAGAGTGAGTTCCCCTGATGTTTTAATAAACACGGGACATGTTACCAGGTGAACAGTATAAGTGAGGAGAGTGCTTTCCCTTGATGTTTTAATATACACGGGACATGTTACCAGGTGAACAGTATAAGTGAGGACAGTGTGTTCCCCTGATGGTTTAATATACCCGGGACATGTTACCAGGTGAACAGTATAAGTGAAGAGAGCGTGTTCCCCTGATTGCTTAATATACGTGGGACATGTTACCAGGTGAGGAGTATAAGTGAGGAGAGTGTGTTCCCCTGATGGTATAATATACACGGGACATGTTACCAGCTGAACAGTATAAGTGAGGAGAATGTGTTCCCCTGATGGTTTAATATACACGGGACATGTTACCAGGTGAACAGTTTAAGGGAGGAGAGTGTGTTCCCCTGATTGTTTAATATACACGGGACATGTTACCAGGTGAACAGTATAAGTGAGGAGAGGGCTTTCCCCTGATGGTTTAATATACACGGGACATGTTACCAGGTGAACAGTATAAGTGAGGAGAGTGTGTTCCCCTGATGGTATTATATACACGGGACATGTTAGCAGGTGAACAGTATAAGTGAGGAGAATGTATTCCCCTGATGGTTTAATATACACCGGACATGTTACCAGGTGAACAGTATAAGTGAGGAGAGTGTGTTCCCCTGATGGTTTAATATACACAGGACATGTTACCAGGTGAACAGTATAAGTGAGGAGAATGTGTTCCCCTGATGGTTTAATATACACGAGACATGTTAGCAGGTGGGCAGTATAAGTGAGGAGAGTGTGTTCCCTTGATGGTTTAATATACACGGGACATGTTACCAGGTGACGAGTATAAGTGAGGAGAGTGTGTTCCCCTCATTGTTTAATATACACGGGACATGTTACAACGTGAACAGTATATGTGAAGAGAGTGTGTTCCCCTGATGGTTTAATATACATGGGACATGTTACCAGGTGAAAAGTATAAGTGCCGAGAGTGTGTTCCCCTGATGGTCTAACATACACGGGACATGTTACCAGGTGAACAGTATATGTGAAGAGAGTGTGTTCCCCTGATGGTTTAATATACATGGGACATGTTACCAGGTGAACAGTATAAGTGAAGAGAGCGTGTTCCCCTGATTGCTTAATATACGTGGGACATGTTACCAGGTGACGAGTATAAGTGAGGAGAGTGTGTTCCCCTCATTGTTTAATATGCACGGGACATGTTAGCAGGTGAACAGTATCAGTGAGGAGAATGTGTTCTCCTGATGGTTTAATATACACGGGACATGTTACCAGGTGAACAGTATAAGTGAGGAGAGTGTGTTCCCCTGATTGTTAAATATACACGGGACATGTTACCAGGTGAACAGTATAAGTGAGGAGAGTGTGTTCTGCTGATGGTATAATATACACGGGACATGTTACCAGGTGAACAGTATAAGTGAGGAGAGTGTGTTCCCCCTGATGGTATAATATACACGGGACATGTTAACAGGTGAACAGTATAAGTAAGGAGACTGTATTCCCCTGATGGTTCAATATGCAAGGGACATGTTAGCAGGTGAACAGTATAAGTGAGGAGAATGTGTTCCCCTGATGGTTTAATATACACGGGACATGTTACCAGGTGAACAGTATAAGTGAGGAGAGTGTGTTCCCCTGATGGTTTAATATACACGGGACATGTTACAACGTGAACAGTATAAGTGAGGAGAGTGTGTTCCCCTGATTGCTTAATATACGTGGGACATGTTAACAGGTGACGAGTATAAGTGAGGAGAGTGTGTTCCCCTCATTGTTTAATATACACGGGACATGTTAGCAGGTGAACAGTATCAGTGAGGAGAATGTGTTCCCCTGATGGTTTAATATACACGGGACATGTTACCAGGTGAACAGTATAAGTGAGGAGAGTGTGTTCCCCTGATGATTTAACATACACGGGACATGTTACCAGGTGAACAGTATAAGTGAGGAGAGTGTGTTCCCCCTGATGGTATAATATACACGGGACATGTTAACAGGTGAACAGTATAAGTGAGGAGACTGCATTCCCCTGATGGTTCAATATGCAAGGGACATGTTAGCAGGTGAACAGTATAAGTGAGGAGAATGTGTTCCCCTGATGGTTTAATATACACGGGACATGTTACCAGGTGAACAGTATAAGTGAGGAGAGTGTGTTCCCCTGATGGTTTAATATACACGGGACATGTTACAATGTGAACAGTATAAGTGAGGAGAGTGTGTTCCCCTGATTTTTTAATACTCACGGGAGATGTTACCAGGTGAGCAGTATAAGTGAGGTGAGTGTGTTCCCCTGATGGTTTAATACACACGGGACATGTTACCAGTTGAACAGTATATGTGAAGAGAGTGTGTTCCCCTGATGGTTTTATATGCATGGGACATGTTACCAGGTGAACAGAATAAGTGAAGAGAGCGTGTTCCCCTGATTGTTTAATATACGTGGGACATGTTACCAGGTGACGAGTATAAGTGAGGAGAATGTGTTCCCCTCATTGTTTAATATACACGGGACATGTTAGCAGGTGAACAGTATCAGTGAGGAGAATGTGTTCCCCTGATGGTTTAATATACACGGGACATGTAAACAGGTGAACAGTATAAGTGAGGAGAGTGTGTTCCCCTGATTGTTAAATATACACGGGACATGTTACCAGGTGAACAGTATAAGTGAGGAGAGTGTGTTCCCCTGATGGTTTAATAGACACGGGACATGTTGCCAGGTGAACAGTATAAGTGAGGAGAGTGTGTTCCACTGATGGTTTAATATACACGTGACTTATTACCTGGTGAACAGTTTAAGTGAGGAGAGGGCTTTCCCCTGATTGTTAAATATGCACGGGACATGTTACCAGTGAACAGTATAAGTGAGGGCAGTGAGTTCCCCTGATGGTTTAATACACACGGGACATGTCACCAGGTGAACAGTATAAGTGAGCAGATTGTGTTCCCCTTATGGTTTAATACTGACGGGACATTTCCCCACGTGAACAGTATAAGTGAGGAGAGAGTGTTCCCCTGATGGTTTAATATAAACGGGACATGTCACCAGGTGAACAGTATAATTGAGGAGAGTGTGTTCCGCTGATGGTTTAAAACACACGACATGTCAACAGGTGAACAGTATAAGTGAGGAGAGAGTGTTCCCCTGATGGTTTAAAACGCACAGGACATGTTACCAGGTGAACAGTATAAGTGAGGAGAGTGTGTTCCCCTGATGGTTTAATATACACAGGACATGATACCAGGTGAACAGTATAAGTGAGGAGAGTGTGTTCCCCGATGGTATAATATACACGGGACATGTTACCAGCTGAAATGTATAATTGAGGAGAGGGCTTTCCCCTGATGGTTTAATATACACGGGACATGTTACCAGGTGAACAGTATAAGTGAGGACAGTGTGTTCCCCTGATGGTATAATATACACGGGACATGTTACCAGCTGAACAGTATAATTGAGGAGAGTGTGTTCCCCAGATTGTTTAATACACACGGGACATGTTACCAGGTGAACAGTATAAGTGAGGAGAGTGTGTTCCCCAGATTGTTTAATACACACGGGACATGTTACCAGGTGAACAGTATAAGTGAGGAGAGTGTGTTCCCCAGATGGTTTAATATACACGGGACATGTTACCAGGTGAACAGTATAAGTGAGGAGAGTGTGTTCCCCAGATGGTTTAATATACACGGGACATGTTAGCAGGTGAACAGTATAAGTGAGGAGAGGGTGTTCCCCAGATGGTTTAATATACCCGGGACATGTTACCAGGTGAACAGTATAAGTGAGGAGAGTGTGTTCCCCAGATGGTTTAATATACACGGGACATGTTACCAGGTGAACAGTATAAGTGAGGAGAGTGTGTTCCCCTGATGGTTCAATTTACACGGGACATGTTAGCAGGTGAACAGTATAAGTGAGGAGAATGTATTCCCCTGATGGTTTAATATACACGGGACATGTTAGCAGGTGAACAGTATAAGTGAGGATACTGTATACCCCTGATGGTTCAATATACACGGGACATGTTAGCAGGTGAACAGTATAAGTGAGGAGAATGTATTCCCCTGATGGTTTAATATACACGGGACATGTTACCAGGTGAACAGTATAAGTGAGGATACTGTATTCCCCTGATGGTTCAATATACATGGGACATGTTACCAGGTGAGCATTATAAGTGAGGAGAATGTGTTCCACTGATGGTTTAATATACACGGGACATGTTAGCAGGTGAACAGTATAAGTGAGGAGAATGTATTCCCCTGATGGTTCAATATACACGGGACATGTTAGCAGGTGAACAGTATAAGTGAGGAGAA
This sequence comes from Heterodontus francisci, assembly GCF_036365525.1. Classification (NCBI taxonomy): domain Eukaryota; kingdom Metazoa; phylum Chordata; class Chondrichthyes; order Heterodontiformes; family Heterodontidae; genus Heterodontus; species Heterodontus francisci. The sequence goes on from NW_027141528.1 coordinate 135,072, forward strand.
TGTATTCCCCTGATGGTTTAATATACACGGGACATGTTACCAGGTGAAGAGTAGAAGTGAGGAGATTGTGTTCCCCTGATGGTTCAATATACATGGGACATGTTACCAGGTGAGCATGATAAGTGAGGAGAATGTGTTCCCCTGATGGTTTAATATACAAGGGACATGTTACCAGGTGAACAGTATGAGTGAGGATACTGTATTCCCCTGATGGTTCAATATACACGGGACATGTTAGCAGGTGAACAGTATAAGTGAGGAGAATGTATTCCCCTGATGGTTTAACACGCACGGGACGTGTCACCAGGTGAAGAGTAGAAGTGAGGAGATTGTGTTCCCCTGATGGTCTAATATACACGGGACATGTTACCAGGTGAACAGTATATGTGAAGAGAGTGTGTTGCCCTGATGGTTTAATATGCATGGGACATGTTACCAGGTGAACAGTGTAAGTGAGGAGAGTGTGTTCCCCTGATTGCTAATATACGTGGGACATGTTACCAGGTGACGAGTATAAGTGAGGCGAGTGTGTTCCCCTGATGGTTCAATATACACGAGACATGTTACCAGGTGAACAGTATAAGTGAAGAGAGCGTGTTCCCCTGATGGTTTAATACACCCGGGACATGTTACCAGGTAAACAGTGTAAGTGAGGAGAGTGAGTTCCCCTGATTGTTTAATATTCACGAGACATGTTACCAGGTGAACAGGATAAGTGAGGAGAGTGTGTTCCCCTGATGGTTTAATATACACGGGACATGTTACCAGGTGAACAGTATAAGTGAGGAGAATGTGTTCCCCTGATGGTCTAAAATACACGGGACATGTTACCAGGTGAACAGTATATGTGAAGAGAGTGTGTTCCCCTGATGGTATAATATACACGGGACATGTTACCAGCTGAACAGCATAAGTGAGGAGAAGGCTTTCCGTTGATGGTTTAATATACATGGGACATGTTACCAGGTGAACAGTATAAGTGAGGAGAGCGTGTTCCCCTGATTGCTTAATATACGTGGGACATATTACAAGGTGACGAGTATAAGTGAGGAGAGTGTTTTCCCCTCATTGTTTAATATACACGGGACATGTTAGCAGGTGAACAGTATAAGTGAGGAGAGTGTGTTCCCCTGATTGTTAAATATACAAGGGACATGTTACCAGGTGAACAGTATAAGTGAGGAATGTGTGTTCCTCTCATGGTTTAATATACACGGGACATGTTGCCAGGTTAACAGTATAAGTGAGGAGAGTGTGTTCCCCTGATGGTTTAAAATAAACGGGACTTATTACCAGGTGAACAGCATAAGTGAGGAGAGGGCTTTCCCATGATGGTTTAATATGCATGGGACATGTTACCAGGTGAACAGAAAAGGGAGGAGAGTGTCCTCCCCTGATGGTTTAATACTGACGGGACATGTCACCAGGTGAACAGTATAAGTGAGGAGAGTGTGTTCCCCTGATGGTTTAATATACACGGGACATGTTAGCAGGTGAACAGTATAAGTGAGGATACTGTATTCCCCTGATGGTTCAATATACACGGGACATGTTAGCAGGTGAACAGTATAAGTGAGGATACTGTATTCCCCTGATGGTTCAATATACACGGGACATGTTAGCAGGTGAACAGTAAAAGTGAGGAGAATGTATTCCCCTGATGGTTTAATATACACGGGACATGTTACCAGGTGAAGAGTAGAAGTGAGGAGATTGTGTTCCCCTGATGGTCTAATATGCACGGGGCATGTTACCAGGTGAACAGTATATGTGAAGAGAGTGTGTTCCCCTGATTGCTTAATATACGTGGGACATGTTACCAGGTGACGAGTATAAGTGAGGAGAGTGTGTTGCCCTGATGGTTTAATATACATGGGACATGTTACCAGGTGAACAGTGTAAGTGAGGAGAGTGTGTTCCCCTGATTGCTTAATATACGTGGGACATGTTACCAGGTGACGAGTATAAGTGAGGAGAGTGTGTTCCCCTGATGGTTCAATATGCACGGGACATGTTAGCAGGTGAACAGCATAAGTGAGGAGAATGTGTTCCCCTGATGGTTTAATACACCCGGGACATGTTACCAGGTAAACAGTGTAAGTGAGGAGAGTGAGTTCCCCTGATTGTTTAATATTCACGAGACATGTTACCAGGTGAACAGTATAAGTGAGGAGAGTGTGTTCCCCTGATGGTTCAATATACACGGGACATGTTAGCAGGTGAACAGTATAAGTGAGGAGCGTGTGTTCCCCAGATTGTTTAATACACACGGGACATGTTACCAGGTGAACAGTATAAGTGAGGAGAGTGTGTTCCCCAGATGGTTTAATATACACGGGACATGTTACCAGGTGAACTGTATAAGTGAGGAGAGTGTGTTCCCCAGATGGTTTAATATACACGGGACATGTTACCAGGTGAACAGTATAAGTGAGGAGAGGGTGTTCCCCAGATGGTTTAATATACCCGGGACATGTTACCAGGTGAACAGTATAAGTGAGGAGAGTGTGTTCGCCAGATGGTTTAATATACACGGGACATGTTACCAGGTGAACAGTATAAGTGAGGAGAGTGTGTTCCCCTGATGGTTCAATATACACGGGACATGTTAGCAGGTGAACAGTATAAGTGAGGAGAATGTATTCCCCTGATGGTTTAATATACACGGGACATGTTAGCAGGTGAACAGTATAAGTGAGGATACTGTATACCCCTGATGGTTCAATATACACGGGACATGTTAGCAGGTGAACAGTATAAGTGAGGAGAATGTATTCCCCTGATGGTTTAATATACACGGGACATGTTACCAGGTGAACAGTATAAGTGAGGATACTGTATTCCCCTGATGGTTCAATATACATGGGACATGTTACCAGGTGAGCATTATAAGTGAGGAGAATGTGTTCCACTGATGGTTTAATATACACGGGACATGTTAGCAGGTGAACAGTATAAGTGAGGAGAATGTATTCCCCTGATGGTTCAATATACACGGGACATGTTAGCAGGTGAACAGTATAAGTGAGGAGAATGTATTCCCCTGATGGTTTAATATACACGGGACATGTTACCAGGTGAAGAGTAGAAGTGAGGAGATTGTGTTCCCCTGATGGTTCAATATACATGGGACATGTTACCAGGTGAGCATGATATGTGAGGAGAATGTGTTCCCCTGATGGTTTAATATACAAGGGACATGTTACCAGGTGAGCATGATAAGTGAGGAGATTGTGTTCCCCTGATGGTTCAATATACACGGGGCATGTTACCAGGTGAACAGTATATGTGAAGAGAGTGTGTTCCCCTGATTGCTTAATATACGTGGGACATGTTACCAGGTGACGAGTATAAGTGAGGAGAGTGTGTTGCCCTGATGGTTTAATATACATGGGACATGTTACCAGGTGAACAGTGTAAGTGAGGAGAGTGTGTTCCCCTGATTGCTTAATATACGTGGGACATGTTACCAGGTGACGAGTATAAGTGAGGAGAGTGTGTTCCCCTGATGGTTCAATATACACGGGACATGTTAGCAGGTGAACAGCATAAGTGAGGAGAATGTGTTCCCCTGATGGTTTAATACACCCGGGACATGTTACCAGGTAAACAGTGTAAGAGAGGAGAGTGAGTTCCCCTGATTGTTTAATATTCACGAGACATGTTACCAGGTGAACAGTATAAGTGAGGAGAATGTATTCCCCTGATGGTTTAATATACACGGGACATGTTACCAGGTGAACAGTATAAGTGAGGAGAGTGTGTTCCCCTGATGGTTTAATATACACGGGACATGTTACCAGGTGAACAGTATAAGTGAGGAGAGTGTGTTCCCCTGATGGTTCAATATACACGGGACATGTTAGCAGGTGAACAGTATAAGTGAGGAGAGTGTGTTCCCCAGATTGTTTAATACACACGGGACATGTTACCAGGTGAACAGTATAAGTGAGGACAGTGTGTTCCCCAGATGGTTTAATATACACGGGACATGTTACCAGGTGAACAGTATAAGTGAGGAGAGTGTGTTCCCCAGATGGTTTAATATACACGGGACATGTTACCAGGTGAACAGTATAAGTGAGGAGAGGGTGTTCCCCAGATGGTTTAATATACCCGGGACATGTTACCAGGTGAACAGTATAAGTGAGGAGAGTGTGTTCCCCAGATGGTTTAATATACACGGGACATGTTACCAGGTGAACAGTATAAGTGAGGAGAATGTATTCCCCTGATGGTTTAATATCCACGGGACATGTTAGCAGGTGAACAGTATAAGTGAGGATACTGTATACCCCTGATGGTTCAATATACACGGGACATGTTAGCAGGTGAACAGTATAAGTGAGGAGAATGTATTCCCCTGATGGTTTAATATACACGGGACATGTTACCAGGTGAACAGTATAAGTGAGGATACTGTATTCCCCTGATGGTTCAATATACATGGGACATGTTACCAGGTGAGCATTATAAGTGAGGAGAATGTGTTCCACTGATGGTTTAATATACACGGGACATGTTAGCAGGTGAACAGTATAAGTGAGGAGAATGTATTCCCCTGATGGTTCAATATACACGGGACATGTTAGCAGGTGAACAGTATAAGTGAGGAGAATGTATTCCCCTGATGGTTTAATATACACGGGACATGTTACCAGGTGAAGAGTAGAAGTGAGGAGATTGTGTTCCCCTGATGGTTCAATATACATGGGACATGTTACCAGGTGAGCATGATAAGTGAGGAGAATGTGTTCCCCTGATGGTTTAATATACAAGGGACATGTTACCAGGTGAACAGTATGAGTGAGGATACTGTATTCCCCTGATGGTTCAATATACACGGGACATGTTAGCAGGTGAACAGTATAAGTGAGGAGAATGTATTCCCCTGATGGTTTAACACGCACGGGACGTGTCACCAGGTGAAGAGTAGAAGTGAGGAGATTGTGTTCCCCTGATGGTCTAATATACACGGGACATGTTGCCAGGTGAACAGTATATGTGAAGAGAGTGTGTTGCCCTGATGGTTTAATATACATGGGACATGTTACCAGGTGAACAGTGTAAGTGAGGAGAGTGTGTTCCCCTGATTGCTTAATATACGTGGGACATGTTACCAGGTGACGAGTATAAGTGAGGCGAGTGTGTTCCCCTGATGGTTCAATATACACGAGACATGTTACCAGGTGAACAGTATAAGTGAAGAGAGCGTGTTCCCCTGATGGTTTAATACACCCGGGACATGTTACCAGGTAAACAGTGTAAGTGAGGAGAGTGAGTTCCCCTGATTGTTTAATATTCACGAGACATGTTAGCAGGTGAACAGTATAAGTGAGGAGAATGTATTCCCCTGATGGTTTAATATACACGGGACATGTTACCAGGTGAACAGGATAAGTGAGGAGAGTGTGTTCCCCTGATGGTTTAATATACACGGGACATGTTACCAGGTGAACAGTATAAGTGAGGAGAATGTGTTCCCCTGATGGTCTAAAATACACGGGACATGTTACCAGGTGAACAGTATATGTGAAGAGAGTGTGTTCCCCTGATGGTATAATATACACGGGACATGTTACCAGCTGAACAGCATAAGTGAGGAGAAGGCTTTCCGCTGATGGTTTAATATACATGGGACATGTTACCAGGTGAACAGTATAAGTGAGGAGAGCGTGTTCCCCTGATTGCTTAATATACGTGGGACATATTACAAGGTGACGAGTATAAGTGAGGAGAGTGTTTTCCCCTCATTGTTTAATATACACGGGACATGTTAGCAGGTGAACAGTATAAGTGAGGAGAGTGTGTTCCCCTGATTGTTAAATATACAAGGGACATGTTACCAGGTGAACAGTATAAGTGAGGAATGTGTGTTCCTCTCATGGTTTAATATACACGGGACATGTTGCCAGGTTAACAGTATAAGTGAGGAGAGTGTGTTCCCCTGATGGTTTAAAATAAACGGGACTTATTACCAGGTGAACAGCATAAGTGAGGAGAGGGCTTTCCCATGATGGTTTAATATGCATGGGACATGTTACCAGGTGAACAGAAAAGGGAGGAGAGTGTCCTCCCCTGATGGTTTAATACTGACGGGACATGTCACCAGGTGAACAGTATAAGTGAGGAGAGTGTGTTCCCCTGATGGTTTAATATACACGGGACATGTTAGCAGGTGAACAGTATAAGTGAGGATACTGTATTCCCCTGATGGTTCAATATACACGGGACATGTTAGCAGGTGAACAGTAAAAGTGAGGAAAATGTATTCCCCTGATGGTTTAATATACACGGGACATGTTACCAGGTGAACAGCATAAGTGAGGATACTGTATTCCCCTGATGGTTCAATATACACGGGACATGTTAGCAGGTGAACAGTATAAGTGAGGATACTGTATTCCCCTGATGGTTCAATAGACACGGGACATGTTAGCAGGTGAACAGTATAAGTGAGGATACTGTATTCCCCTGATGGTTCAATATACACGGGACATGTTAGCAGGTGAACAGTAAAAGTGAAGAGAATGTATTCCCCTGATGGTTTAATATACACGGGACATGTTACCAGGTGAAGAGTAGAAGTGAGGAGATTGTGTTCCCCTGATGGTCTAATATACACGGGGCATGTTACCAGGTGAACAGTATATGTGAAGAGAGTGTGTTCCCCTGATTGCTTAATATACGTGGGACATGTTACCAGGTGACGAGTATAAGTGAGGAGAGTGTGTTGCCCTGATGGTTTAATATACATGGGACATGTTACCAGGTGAACAGTGTAAGTGAGGAGAGTGTGTTCCCCTGATTGCTTAATATACGTGGGACATGTTACCAGGTGACGAGTATAAGTGAGGAGAGTGTGTTCCCCTGATGGTTCAATATACACGGGACATGTTAGCAGGTGAACAGCATAAGTGAGGAGAATGTGTTCCCCTGATGGTTTAATACACCCGGGACATGTTACCAGGTAAACAGTGTAAGTGAGGAGAGTGAGTTCCCCTGATTGTTTAATATTCACGAGACATGTTACCAGGTGAACAGTATAAGTGAGGAGAATGTATTCCCCTGATGGTTTAATATACACGGGACATGTTACCAGGTGAACAGTATAAGTGAGGAGAGTGTGTTCCCCTGATGGTTTAATATACACGGGACATGTTGCCAGGTGAACAGTATAAGTGAGGAGAGAGTGTTCCCCTGATGGTTCAATATACACGGGACATGTTAGCAGGTGAACAGCATAAGTGAGGAGAATGTGTTCCCCTGATGGTTTAATACACCCGGGACATGTTACCAGGTAAACAGTGTAAGTGAGGAGAGTGAGTTCCCCTGATTGTTTAATGTTCACGAGACATGTTACCAGGTGAACAGTATAAGGGAGGAGAGTGTGTTCCCCTGATTGTTAAATATAAACGGGACATGTTACCAGGTGCACAGTATAAGTGAGGAGAGTGTGTTCCATAGATGGTTTAATATACACGGGACATGTTACCAGGTGAACAGTATATGTGAAGAGAGTGTGTTCCCCTGATGGTTTAATATACACGGGACATGTTACCAGGTGACGAGTATAAGTGAGGAGAGTGTGTTCCACTGATGGTTTAATATACACGGGACATGTAAACAGATGAACAGTATAAGTGAGGAGAGTGTGTTCCCCTGATTGTTAAAAATACACGGGACATGTTACCAGGTGAACTGTATAAGTGAGGAAAGTGTGTTCCCCTCATGGTTTAATATACACGGGACATGTTGCCAGGTGAACAGTATAAGTGAGGAGAGTGTGTTCCCCTGATGGTTTAATATACACGGGACATGTTAGCAGGTGAACAGTATAAGTGAGGAGAATGTATTCCCCTGATGGTTTAATATACATGGGACATGTTACCAGGTGAGCAGTATAAGTGAGGAGAGTGTGTTCCCCTGATGGTTCAATATACACAGGACATGCTACCAGGTGAAAAGTATAAGTCAGAGGGTGTGTTCCCTTGATTGTTTAATATACACAGGACATGTTAACAGGTGAATAGTATAAGTGAGGAGAGTGTGTTCCCCTGATGGTCTAAAATACACGGGACATGTTACCAGGTGAACAGTATATGTGAAGAGAGTGTGTTCCCCTGATGTTATAATATACACGGGACATGTTGCCAGCTGAACAGCATAAGTGAGGAGAAGGCTTTCCGCTGATGGTTTAATATGCATGGGACATGTTACCAGGTGAACAGTATAAGTGAAGAGAGCCTGTTCCCCTGATTGCTTAATATACGTGGGACATATTACAAGGTGACGAGTATAAGTGAGGAGAGTGTGTTCCCCTGATTGTTAAATATACATGGGACATGTTACCAGGTGAACAGTATAAGTGAGGAAAGTGTGTTCCTCTCATGGTTTAACATACACGGGACATGTTGCCAGGTGAACAGTATAAGTGAGGAGAGTGTGTTCCCCTGATGGTTTAAAATAAACGGGACTTATTACCAGGTGAACAGCATAAGTGAGGAGAGGGCTTTCCCCTGATGGTTTAATATACATGGGACATGTTACCAGGTGAACAGAAAAGGGAGGAGAGTGTCCTCCCCTGATGGTTTAATACTGACGGGACATGTCACCAGGTGAACAGTATAAGTGAGGAGAGTGTGTTGCCCTGATGGTTTAATACACACGGGACATGTTACCAGTGAACAGAAAAGGGAGGAGAGTGTCTTCCCCTGATGGTTTAATACTGACGGGACATGTCACCAGGTGAACAGTATAAGTGAGGAGAGTGTGTTGCCCTGATGGTTTAATATACACGGGACATGTTACAACGTGAACAGTATAAGTGAAGAGAGTGTGTTCCCGTGATTGTTTAATACTCACGGGAAATGTTACCAGGTGAGCAGTATAAGTGAGGAGAGTGTGTTCCCCTGATGGTTAAACACGCACGGGACGTGTCACCAGGTGAAGAGTAGAAGTCAGGAGAGTGTGTTTCCCTGATTGTTTAATACACACGGGAAATGTTACCAGGTGAACAGTATAAGTGAGGAGAGTGTGTTCCCCTGATGGTTCAATATACACAGGACATGTTACCAGGTGAAAAGTATAAGTCAGGAGGGTGTGTTCCCCTGATTGTTTAATTTTCACAGGACCTGTTACCAGGTGAATATTATAAGTGAGGAGAGTGTGTTCCCCTGATGGTCTAATATACACGGGACATGTTACCAGGTGAACAGTATATGTGAAGAGAGTGTGTTCCCCTGATGGTATAATATACACGGGACATGTTACCAGCTGAACAGCATAAGTGAGGAGAAGGCTTTCCCCTGATGGTTTAATATACATGGGACATGTTACCAGGTGAACAGAATAAGTGAAGAGAGCCTGGTCCCCTGATTGCTTAATATACGTGGGACATGTTACAAGGTGACGAGTATAAGTGAGGAGAGTGTTTTCCCCTCATTGTTTAATTTACACGGGACATGTTAGCAGGCGAACAGTATCAGTGAGGAGAATGTGTTCCCCTGATGGTTTAATATACACGGGACATGTTACCAGGTAAACAGTATAAGTGAGGAGAGTGTGTTCCCCTGATTGTTAAATATAAACGGGACATGTTACCAGGTGCACAGTATAAGTGAGGAGAGTGTGTTCCATAGATGGTTTAATATACACGGGACATGTTACCTGGTGAACAGTATAAGTGAGGAGAGTGTGTTCCCCTGATGGTTTAAAATAAACGGGACTTATTACCAGGTGAACAGCATAAGTGAGGAGAGGGCTTTCCCCTGATGGTTTAATATACATGGGACATGTTACCAGGTGAACAGAAAAGGGAGGAGAGTGTCCTCCCCTGATGGTTTAATACTGACGGGACATGTCACCAGGTGAACAGTATAAGTGAGGAGAGTGTGTTGCCCTGATGGTTTAATACACACGGGACATGTTACCAGTGAACAGAAAAGGGAGGAGAGTGTCTTCCCCTGATGGTTTAATACTGACGGGACATGTCACCAGGTGAACAGTATAAGTGAGGAGAGTGTGTTGCCCTGATGGTTTAATATACACGGGACATGTTACAACGTGAACAGTATAAGTGAAGAGAGTGTGTTCCCGTGATTGTTTAATACTCACGGGAAATGTTACCAGGTGAGCAGTATAAGTGAGGAGAGTGTGTTCCCCTGATGGTTAAACACGCACGGGACGTGTCACCAGGTGAAGAGTAGAAGTCAGGAGAGTGTGTTTCCCTGATTGTTTAATACACACGGGAAATGTTACCAGGTGAACAGTATAAGTGAGGAGAGTGTGTTCCCCTGATGGTTCAATATACACAGGACATGTTACCAGGTGAAAAGTATAAGTCAGGAGGGTGTGTTCCCCTGATTGTTTAATTTTCACAGGACCTGTTACCAGGTGAATATTATAAGTGAGGAGAGTGTGTTCCCCTGATGGTCTAATATACACGGGACATGTTACCAGGTGAACAGTATATGTGAAGAGAGTGTGTTCCCCTGATGGTATAATATACACGGGACATGTTACCAGCTGAACAGCATAAGTGAGGAGAAGGCTTTCCCCTGATGGTTTAATATACATGGGACATGTTACCAGGTGAACAGAATAAGTGAAGAGAGCCTGGTCCCCTGATTGCTTAATATACGTGGGACATGTTACAAGGTGACGAGTATAAGTGAGGAGAGTGTTTTCCCCTCATTGTTTAATTTACACGGGACATGTTAGCAGGCGAACAGTATCAGTGAGGAGAATGTGTTCCCCTGATGGTTTAATATACACGGGACATGTTACCAGGTAAACAGTATAAGTGAGGAGAGTGTGTTCCCCTGATTGTTAAATATAAACGGGACATGTTACCAGGTGCACAGTATAAGTGAGGAGAGTGTGTTCCATAGATGGTTTAATATACACGGGACATGTTACCTGGTGAACAGTATAAGTGAGGAGAGTGTGTTCCCCTGATTGTTTAATACTCACAGGAGATGTTACCAGGTGAGCTGTATAAGTGAGGAGAGTGTGTTCCCCTGATGGTTTAACACGCACGGGACGTGTCACCAGGTGAAGAGTAGAAGTGAGGAGAATGTGTTCCCCTGATTGTTTAATACACACGGGACATGTTACCAGGTGAACAGTATATGTGAAGAGAGTGTGTTCCCCTGATGGTTTAATATACACGGGACATGTTACCAGGTGACGAGTATAAGTGAGGAGAGTGTGTTCCACTGATGGTTTAATATACACGGGACATGTAAACAGATGAACAGTATAAGTGAGGAGAGTGTGTTCCCCTGATTGTTAAAAATACACGGGACATGTTACCAGGTGAACTGTATAAGTGAGGAAAGTGTGTTCCCCTCATGGTTTAATATACACGGGACATGTTGCCAGGTGAACAGTATAAGTGAGGAGAGTGTGTTCCCCTGATGGATTAATATACACGGGACTTATTACCAGGTGAACAGAATAAGTGAGGAGAGGGCTTTCCCCTGATGGTTTAATACTGACGGGACATTTCCCCAGGTGAACTGTATAAGTGAGGAGAGTGTGTTCCCCTGATGGTTTAATACTGACGGGACATTTCCCCAGGTGAACAGCATAAGTGAGGAGAGAGTGTTCCCCTGATGGTTTAATATACACGGGACATGATACCAGGTGAACAGTATAAGTGAGGAGAGTGTGTTCCCCTGATTGTTTAATACATAAAGGACATGTTACCAGGTGAACAGTATAAGTGAGAAGAGGGCTTTCCACTGATGGTTTAATATACAAGGGACATGTTACCAGGTGAACAGTATAAGTGAGGAGAATGTGTTCCCCTGATGGTTTGATACACACGGGACATGTTACCAGGTGAACAGTATAAGTGAGGATACTGTATTCCCCTGATGGTTCAATATACACGGGACATGTTAGCAGGTGAACGGTATAATTGAGGAGAATGTATTCCCCTGATGGTTTAATATACACAGGACATGTTACCAGGTGAACAGTATAAGGGAGGAGAGTGTGTTCCCCTGATGGTTTGACACGCACGGGACGTGTCACCAGGTGAAGAGTAGAAGTGAGGAGAATGAGTTCCCCTGAATGTTTAATACACACGGGACATGTTACCAGATGAACAGTATATGTGAAGAGAGTGTGTTCCCCTGATGGTTTAATATACATGGGACATGTTACCAGGTGAACAGTATAAGTGAAGAGAGCGTGTTCACCTGATTGTTTAATATACGTGGGACATGTTACCAGGTGACGAGTATAAGTGAGGAAAGTGTGTTCCTCTCATGGTTTAATATACACGGGACATGTTGGCAGGTGAACAGTATAAGTGAGGAGAGTGTGTTCCCCTGATGGTTTAAAATACACGGGACTTATTACCAGGTGAACAGCATAAGTGAGGAGAGGGCTTTCCCCTGATGGTTTAATAGACACGGGACATGTTACCAGGTGAACAGTATAAGTGAGGACAGTGAGTTCCACTGATGGTTCAATACACACGGGACATGTTACCAGGTGAACAGAAAAGGGAGGAGAGTGTCTTCCCCTGATGGTTTAATGCTGACGGGACATGTCACCAGCTGAGCAGTATAAGTGAGGAGAGTGTGTTCCCCGGATGGTTTAACACGCACGGGACGTGTCAGCAGGTGAACAGTATATGTGAAGAGAGTGTGTTCCCCTGATGGTTTAATATACATGGGACATGTTACCAGGTGAACAGTATAAGTGAGGAGAGTGTGTTCCCCTGATGGTTTAATATACATGGGACATGTTACCAGGTGAACAGTATAAGTGAGGAGAGTGTGTTCCCCTGATGGTTCAAAATACACAGGACATGTTACCAGGTGAAAAGTATAAGTCAGGAGATTGTGTTCCCCTGATTGTTTAATACACACAGGTCATGTTACCAGGTGAACAGTATAAGTGAGGAGAGTGTGTTCCCCTGATGGTCTAATATACACGGGACATGTTACCAGGTGAACAGTGTATGTGAAGAGAGAGTGTTCCCCTGATGGTATAATATACACGGGACATGTTACCAGCTGAACAGCATAAGTGAGGAGAAGGCTTTCCCCTGATGGTTTAATACACACGGGACATGTTACAAGGTGACGAGTATAAGTGAGGAGAGTGTTTTCCCCTCATTGTTTAATATAAACGGGACATGTTAGCAGGTCAACAGTATAAGTGAGGAGAGTGTGTTCCCCTGATTGTTAAATATAAACGGGACATGTTACCAGGTGAACAGTATAAGTGAGGAGAGTGTGTTCCCCTGATTGTTAAATATAAACGGGACATGTTACCAGGTGAACAGTATAAGTGAGGAGAGTGTGTTCCCCAGATGGTTTAATATACACGGGACATGTTACCAGGTGAACAGTATAAGTGAGGAGAGTCTGTTCCCCAGATGGTTTAATATACACGGGACATGTTACCAGGTGAACAGTATAAGTGAGGAGAGTGTGTTCCCCTGATTGTTTAATACTCACGGGAGATGTTACCAGGTGAACAGTATATGTGAAGAGAGTGTGTTCCCCTGATGGTTTAATATACATGGTACATGTTACCAGGTGACGAGTATAAGTGAGGAGAGTGTGTTCCCCTGATGGTTTAATATACACGGGACATGTAAACAGGTGAACAGTATAAGTGAGGAGAGTGTTTTCCCCTGATTGTTAAAAATACACGGGACATGTTACCAGGTGAACAGAATAAGTGAGGAGAGGGCTTTCCTCTGATGGTTTAATGCTGACGGGACATTTCCCCAGGTGAACAGCATAAGTGAGGAGAGAGAGTTCCCCTGATGGTTTAATATACACAGGACATGATACCAGGTGAACAGTATAAGTGAGGAGAGTGTGTTCCCCTGATTGTTTAATACATAAATGACACGTTACCAGGTGAACAGTATAAGTGAGGAAAGTGTGTTCCTCTCATGGTTTAATATACACGGGACTTGTTGCCAGGTGAACAGTATAAGTGAGGAGAGTGTGTTCCTCTGATGGTTTAAAATACACGGGACTTATTACCAGGTGAACAGCATAAGTGAGGAGAGGGCTTTCCCCTGATGGTTTAATATACACGGGACATGTTACCAGGTGAACAGTATAAGTGAGGAGAGTGTGTTCCCCTGATTGTTTAATACTCACGGGAGATGTTACCAGGTGAGCTGTATAAGTGAGGAGAGTGTGTTCCCCTGATGGTTTAACACGCACGGGATGTGTCACCAGGTGAAGAGTAGAAGTGAGGAGAATGTGTTCCCCTGATTGTTTAATACACACGGGACATGTTACCAGGTGAACAGTATATGTGAAGAGAGTGTGTTCCCCTGATGGTTTAATATACATGGGACATGTTACCAGGTGAACAGTATAAGTGAGGAAAATGTGTTCCCCTGATTGTTTAATACACACGGGACATGTTACCAGGTGACGAGTATAAATGAGGAGAGTGTGTTCCACTGATGGTTTAATATACACGGGACATGTAAACAGGTGAACAGTATAAGTGAGGAGAGTGTGTTCCCCTGATTGTTAAAAATACACGGGACATGTTACCAGGTGAACTGTATAAGTGAGGAAAGTGTGTTCCCCTCATGGTTTAATAAACATGGGACATGTCACCAGCTGAACAGTATAAGTGAGGAGAGGGCTTTCCCCTGATGGTTTAATATACAAGGGACATGTTACCAGGTGAACAGTATAAGTGAGGAGAATGTGTTCCCCTGATGGTTTGATATACACGGGACATGTTAGCTGGTGAACAGCATAAGTGAGGAGAATGTGTTCCCCTGATGGTTTGATATACACGGGACATGTTACCAGGTCAACAGTGTAAGTGAGGATATTGTATTCCCCTGATGGTATAATATACACGGGACATGTTACCAGCTGAACAGTATAATTGAGGAGAGGGCTTTCCCCTGATGGTTTAATATAAACGGGACATGTTACCAGGTGAACAGTATAAGTGAGGAGAATGTGTTCCCCTGATGGTTTAATATACAAGGGACATGTTACCAGGTGAACAGTATAAGTGAGGATACTGTATTCCCCTGATGTTTCAATATACACGGGACATGTTAGCAGGTGAACAGTATAAGTGAGGAGAATGTATTCCCCTGATGGTTTAATATACACGGGACATGTTACCAGGTGAAAAGTATAAGTGAGGAGATTGTATTCCCCTGATGGTTTAATATACACGGGACATGTTACCAAGTGAAGAGTAGAAGTGAGGAGATTGTGTTCCCCTGATGGTCTAATATACACGGGACATGTTACCAGGTGAACAGTATATGTGAAGAGAGTGTGTTGCCCTGATGGTTTAATATACATGGGACATGTTACCAGGTGAACAGTATAAGTGAAGAGAGCGTGTTCCCCTGATTGCTTAATATACGTGGGACATGTTACCAGGTGACGAGTATAAGTGAGGAGAGTGTGTTCCCCTGATGGTTCAATATACACGGGACATGTTAGCAGGTGAACAGCATAGGTGAGGAGAATGTGTTCCCCTCATGGTTTAATATACACGGGACATGTTACCAGGTGAACAGTATAAGTGAGGAGAGTGTGTTCCCCTGATGGTTTAATACACCCGGGACATGTTACCAGGTGAACAGTGTAAGTGAGGAGAGTGAGTTCCCCTGATTGTTTAATATTCACGAGACATGTTGGCAGGTGAACAGTATAAGTGAGGAGAATGTATTCCCCTGATGGTTTAATATACACGGGACATGTTACCAGGTGAACAGTATAAGTGAGGAGAGTGTGTTCCCCTGATGGTTTAATATACACGGGACATGTTACCAGGTGAACAGTATAAGTGAGGAGAGTGTGTTCCCCTGATGGTTTAATATACACAGGACATGTTAGCAGGTGAACAGTATAAGTGAGGAGAATGTATTCCCCTGATGGTTTAATATACACAGGACATGTTACCAGGTGAACAGTATAAGTGAGGAGAGTGTGTTCCCCTGATGGTTTAATATACACAGGACATGTTAGCAGGTGAACAGTATAAGTGAGGAGAGTGTGTTCCCCTGATGGTTTAACACGCACGAGACGTGTCACCAGGTGAAGAGTAGAAGTGAGGAGAATATGTTCCCCTGATGGTCAAATATACACGGGACATGTTACCAGGTGAACAGCATATGTGAAGAGAGTGTGTTCCCCTGATGGTATAATATACACGGGACATGTTACCAGGTGAACAGTATATGTGAAGAGAGTGTGTTCCCCTGATGGTATAATATACACGGGACATGTTACCAGCTGAACAGCATAAGTGAGGAGAAGGCTTTCCCCTGATGGTTTAATATACATGGGATATGTTACCAGGTGAACAGTATAAGTGAAGAGAGCCTGTTCCCCTGATTGCTTAATATACGTGGGACATATTACAAGGTGACGAGTATAAGTGAGGAGAGTGTTTTCCCCTCATTGTTTAATATACACGGGACATGTTAGCAGGTGAACAGTATAAGTGAGGAGAGTGTGTTCCCCTGATTGTTAAATATGCACGGGACATGTTACCAGGTGAACAGTATAAGTGAGGAAAGTGTGTTCCTCTCATGGTTTAATATACACGGGACATGTTGCCAGGTGAACAGTATAAGTGAGGAGATTGTGTTCCCCTGATGGTTTAAAATACACGGGACTTATTACCAGGTGAACAGCATAAGTGAGGAGAGGGCTTTCCCCTGATGGTTTAATATACATGGGACATGTTACCAGGTGAACAGAAAAGGGAGGAGAGTGTGTTCCCCTGATGGTTTAATACTGACGGGACATGTCACCAGGTGAACAGTATAAGTGAGGAGAGTGTGTTGCCCCGATGGTTTAATACACACGGGACATGTTACCAGGTGAACAGAAAAGGGAGGAGAGTGTCTTCCCCTGATGGTTTAATACTGACGGGACATGTCACCAGGTGAACAGTATAAGTGAGGAGAGTGTGTTGCCCTGATGGTTTAATATACACGGGACATGTTACAACGTGAACAGTATAAGTCAGGAGAGTGTGTTTCCCTGATTGTTTAATACACACGGGAAATGTTACCAGGTGAACAGTACATGTGAAGAGAGTGTGTTCCCCAGATGGTTTAATATACATGGGACATGTTACCAGGTGAACAGTATAAGTGAGGAGAGTGTGTTCCCCTGATTGTTTAATACTCACGGGAGATGTTACCAGGTGAGCTGTATAAGTGAGGAGAGTGTGTTCCCCTGATGGTTTAACACGCACGGGATGTGTCACCAGGTGAAGAGTAGAAGTGAGGAGAATGTGTTCCCCTGATTGTTTAATACACACGGGACATGTTACCAGGTGAACAGTATATGTGAAGAGAGTGTGTTCCCCTGATGGTTTAATATACATGGGACATGTTACCAGGTGACGAGTATAAATGAGGAGAGTGTGTTCCACTGATGGTTTAATATACACGGGACATGTAAACAGGTGAACAGTATAAGTGAGGAGAGTGTGTTCCCCTGATTGTTAAAAATACACGGGACATGTTACCAGGTGAACTGTATAAGTGAGGAAAGTGTGTTCCCCTCATGGTTTAATAAACACGGGACATGTCACCAGCTGAACAGTATAAGTGAGGAGAGGGCTTTCCCCTGATGGTTTAATATACAAGGGACATGTTACCAGGTGAACAGTATAAGTGAGGAGAATGTGTTCCCCTGATGGTTTGATATACACGGGACATGTTACCAGGTCAACAGTGTAAGTGAGGATATTGTATTCCCCTGATGGTTCAATATACACGGGACATGTTACCTTTTGAACAGCATAAGTGAGGAGAATGCATTCCCCTGATGGTTTAATATACACGGGACATGTTACCAGGTGAACAGTATAAGTGAGGAGAGTGTGTTCCCCTGATGGTTTAATATACACGGGACATGTTACAACGTGAACAGTATAAGTGAAGACAGTGTGTTCCCCTGATTGTTTAATACACACGGGACATGTTGCCAGGTGAAGAGTATAAGTGAGGACAGTGTGTTCCCCTGATGGTATAATATACACGGGACATGTTACCAGCTGAACAGTATAATTGAGGAGAGGGCTTTCCCCTGATGGTTTAATATAAACGGGACATGTTACCAGGTGAACAGTATAAGTGAGGAGAATGTGTTCCCCTGATGGTTTAATATACAAGGGACATGTTACCAGGTGAACAGTATAAGTGAGGATACTGTATTCCCCTGATGTTTCAATATACATGGGACATGTTAGCAGGTGAACAGTATAAGTGAGGAGAATGTATTCCCCTGATGGTTTAATATACACGGGACATGTTACCAGGTGAAAAGTATAAGTGAGGAGATTGTATTCCCCTGATGGTTTAATATACACGGGACATGTTACCAAGTGAAGAGTAGAAGTGAGGAGATTGTGTTCCCCTGATGGTCTAATATACACGGGACATGTTACCAGGTGAACAGTATATGTGAAGAGAGTGTGTTGCCCTGATGGTTTAATATACATGGGACATGTTACCAGGTGAACAGTATAAGTGAAGAGAGCGTGTTCCCCTGATTGCTTAATATACGTGGGACATGTTACCAGGTGACGAGTATAAGTGAGGAGAGTGTGTTCCCCTGATGGTTCAATATACACGGGACATGTTAGCAGGTGAACAGTATAAGTGAGGAGAATGTATTCCCCTGATGGTTTAATATACACGGGACATGTTACCAGGTGAACAGTATAAGTGAGGAGAGTGTGTTCCCCTGATGGTTTAATATACACGGGACATGTTACCAGGTGAACAGTATAAGTGAGGAGAGTGTGTTCCCCTGATGGTTTAATATACACAGGACATGTTAGCAGGTGAACAGTATAAGTGAGGAGAATGTATTCCCCTGATGGTTTAATATACACAGGACATGTTACCAGGTGAACAGTATAAGTGAGGAGAGTGTGTTCCCCTGATGGTTTAATATACACAGGACATGTTAGCAGATGAACAGTATAAGTGAGGAGAGTCTGTTCCCCTGATGGTTTAACACGCACGAGACGTGTCACCAGGTGAAGAGTAGAAGTGAGGAGAATATGTTCCCCTGATGGTCAAATATACACGGGACATGTTACCAGGTGAACAGCATATGTGAAGAGAGTGTGTTCCCCTGATGGTATAATATACACGGCACATGTTACCAGGTGAACAGTATATGTGAAGAGAGTGTGTTCCCCTGATGGTATAATATACACGGGACATGTTACCAGCTGAACAGCATAAGTGAGGAGAAGGCTTTCCCCTGATGGTTTAATATACATGGGATATGTTACCAGGTGAACAGTATAAGTGAAGAGAGCCTGTTCCCCTGATTGCTTAATGTACGTGGGACATATTACAAGGTGACGAGTATAAGTGAGGAGAGTGTTTTCCCCTCATTGTTTAATATACACGGGACATGTTAGCAGGTGAACAGTATAAGTGAGGAGAGTGTGTTCCCCTGATTGTTAAATATGCACGGGACATGTTACCAGGTGAACAGTATAAGTGAGGAAAGTGTGTTCCTCTCATGGTTTAATATACACGGGACATGTTGCCAGGTGAACAGTATAAGTGAGGAGATTGTGTTCCCCTGATGGTTTAAAATACACGGGACTTATTACCAGGTGAACAGCATAAGTGAGGAGAGGGCTTTCCCCTGATGGTTTAATATACATGGGACATGTTACCAGGTGAACAGAAAAGGGAGGAGAGTGTGTTCCCCTGATGGTTTAATACTGACGGGACATGTCACCAGGTGAACAGTATAAGTGAGGAGAGTGTGTTGCCCCGATGGTTTAATACACACGGGACATGTTACCAGGTGAACAGAAAAGGGAGGAGAGTGTCTTCCCCTGATGGTTTAATACTGACGGGACATGTCACCAGGTGAACAGTATAAGTAGGAGAGTGTGTTGCCCTGATGGTTTAATATACACGGGACATGTTACAATGTGAACAGTATAAGTGAGGAGAGTGTGTTCCCCTGATTGTTTAATACTGACGGGACATGTCACCAGGTGAACAGTATAAGTGAGGAGAGTGTGTTGCCCTGATGGTTTAATATACACGGGACATGTTACAACGTGAACAGTATAAGTCAGGAGAGTGTGTTTCCCTGATTGTTTAATACACACGGGAAATGTTACCAGGTGACGAGTATAAGTGAGGAGAGTGTGTTCCACTGATGGTTTAATATACACGGGACATGTAAACAGGTGAACAGTATAAGTGAGGAGAGTGTGTTCCCCTGATTGTTAAAAATACACGAGAGATGTTACCAGGTGAACAGTATAAGTGAGGAGAGTGTGTTCCCCTGATGGTTTAACACGCACGGGATGTGTCACCAGGTGAAGAGTAGAAGTGAGGAGAATATGTTCCCCTGATTGTTTAATACACACGGGACATGTTACCAGGTGAACAGTATATGTGAAGAGAGTGTGTTCCCCTGATGGTTTAATATACATGGGACATGTTACCAGGTGAACAGTATAAGTGAGGAAAATGTGTTCCCCTGATTGTTTAATACACACGGGACATGTTACCAGGTGACGAGTATAAATGAGGAGAGTGTGTTCCACTGATGGTTTAATATACACGGGACATGTAAACAGGTGAACAGTATAAGTGAGGAGAGTGTGTTCCCCTGATTGTTAAAAATACACGGGACATGTTACCAGGTGAACTGTATAAGTGAGGAAAGTGTGTTCCCCTCATGGTTTAATATACACGGGACATGTCACCAGCTGAACAGTATAAGTGAGGAGAGGGCTTTCCCCTGATGGTTTAATATACAAGGGACATGTCACCAGCTGAACAGTATAAGTGAGGAGAGGGCTTTCCCCTGATGGTTTGATATACACGGGACATGTTACCAGGTCAACAGTGTAAGTGAGGATATTGTATTCCCCTGATGGTTCAATATACACGGGACATGTTAGCTGGTGAACAGCATAAGTGAGGAGAATGCATTCCCCTGATGGTTTAATATACACGGGACATGTTACCAGGTGAACAGTATAAGTGAGGAGAGTGTGTTCCCCTGATGGTTTAATATACACGGGACATGTTACAACGTGAACAGTATAAGTGAAGACAGTGTGTTCCCCTGATTGTTTAATACACACGGGACATGTTGCCAGGTGAAGAGTATAAGTGAGGACAGTGTGTTCCCCTGATGGTATAATATACACGGGACATGTTACCAGCTGAACAGTATAATTGAGGAATGGGCTTTCCCCTGATGGTTTAATATAAACGGGACATGTTACCAGGTGAACAGTATAAGTGAGGAGAATGTGTTCCCCTGATGGTTTAATATACACAGGACATGATACCAGGTGAACAGTATAAGTGAGGAGAATGTGTTCCCCTGATGGTTTGATACACACGGGACATGTTACCAGGTGAACAGTATAAGTGAGGATACTGTATTCCCCTGATGGTTCAATATACACGGGACATGTTAGCTGGTGAACAGTATAATTGAGGAGAATGTATTCCCCTGATGGTTTAATATACACAGGACATGTTACCAGGTGAACAGTATAAGTGAGGAGAGTGTGTTCCCCTGATGGTTTAACACGCACGGGACGTGTCACCAGGTGAAGAGTAGAAGTGAGGAGAATGAGTTCCCCTGATTGTTTAATACACACGCGACATGTTACAAGATGAACAGTATATGTGAAGAGAGTGTGTTCCCCTGATGGTTTAATATACATGGGACATGTTACCAGGTGAACAGTATAAGTGAAGAGAGCGTGTTCACCTGATTGTTTAATATACGTGGGACATGTTACCAGGTGACGAGTATAAGTGAGGAGAGTGTGTTCCTCTCATGGTTTAATATACACGGGACATGTTGCCAGGTGAACAGTATAAGTGAGGACAGTGAGTTCCACTGATGGTTTAACACGCACGGGACATGTTTCCAGGTGAAGAGTAGAAGTGAGGAGAATGTGTTCCCCTGATGGTTTAAAATACACGGGACTTATTGCCAGGTGAACAGCAAAAGTGAGGAGAGTGTGTTCCCCTGATGGTTTAAAATACACGGGACTTATTGCCAGGTGAACAGCATAAGTGAGGAGAGTGTGTTCCCCTGATGGTTTAATATACACGGGACATGTTACCAGGTGAACAGTATAAGTGAGGACAGTGAGTTCCACTGATGGTTTAACACGCACGGGACATGTTTCCAGGTGAAGAGTAGAAGTGAGGAGAATGTGTTCCCCTGATTGTTTAATACACACGGGACATGTTACCAGGTGAACAGTATATGTGAAGAGAGTGTGTTCCCCTGATGGTTTAATATACATGGGACATGTTACCAGGTGAACAGTATAAGTGAGGAAAATGTGTTCCCCTGATTGTTTAACACGCACGGGACATGTTTCCAGGTGAAGAGTAGAAGTGAGGAGAATGTGTTCCCCTGATTGTTTAATACACACGGGACATGTTACCAGGTGAACAGTATATGTGAAGAGAGTGTGTTCCACTGATGGTTTAATATACACGGGACATGTAAACAGGTGAACAGTATAAGTGAGGAGAGTGTGTTCCCCTGATTGTTAAAAATACACGGGACATGTTACCAGGTGAACTGTATAAGTGAGGAAAGTGTGTTCCCCTCATGGTTTAATATACACGGGACATGTCACCAGCTGAACAGTATAAGTGAGGAGAGGGCTTTCCCCTGATGGTTTAATATACAAGGGACATGTTACCAGGTGAACAGTATAAGTGAGGAGAATGTGTTCCCCTGATGGTTTGATATACACGGGACATGTTACCAGGTCAACAGTGTAAGTGAGGATATTGTATTCCCCTGATGGTTCAATATACACGGGACATGTTAGCTGGTGAACAGCATAAGTGAGGAGAATGCATTCGCCTGATGGTTTAATATACACGGGACATGTTACCAGGTGAACAGTATAAGTGAGGAGAGTGTGTTCCCCTGATGGTTTAATATACACGGGACATGTTACAACGTGAACAGTATAAGTGAAGACAGTGTGTTCCCCTGATTGTTTAATACACACGGGACATGTTGCCAGGTGAAGAGTATAAGTGAGGACAGTGTGTTCCCCTGATGGTATAATATACACGGGACATGTTACCAGCTGAACAGTATAATTGAGGAATGGGCTTTCCCCTGATGGTTTAATATAAACGGGACATCTTACCAGGTGAACAGTATAAGTGAGGAGAATGTGTTCCCCTGATGGTTTAACATACAAGGGACATGTTACCAGGTGAACAGTATAAGTGAGGATACTGTATTCCCCTGATGTTTCAATATACACGGGACATGTTAGCAGGTGAACAGTATAAGTGAGGAGAATGTATTCCCCTGATGGTTTAATATACACGGGACATGTTACCAGGTGAAAAGTATAAGTGAGGAGATTGTATTCCCCTGATGGTTTAATATACACGGGACATGTTACCAAGTGAAGAGTAGAAGTGAGGAGATTGTGTTCCCCTGATGGTCTAATATACACGGGACATGTTACCAGGTGAACAGTATATGTGAAGAGAGTGTGTTGCCCTGATGGTTTAATATACATGGGACATGTTACCAGGTGAACAGTATAAGTGAAGAGAGCGTGTTCCCCTGATTGCTTAATATACGTGGGACATGTTACCAGGTGAACAGTATAAGTGAGGACAGTGAGTTCCACTGATGGTTTAACACGCACGGGACATGTTTCCAGGTGAAGAGTAGAAGTGAGGAGAATGTGTTCCCCTGATTGTTTAATACACACGGGACATGTTACCAGGTGAACAGTATATGTGAAGAGAGTGTGTTCCCCTGATGGTTTAATATACATGGGACATGTTACCAGGTGAACAGTATAAGTGAGGAAAATGTGTTCCCCTGATTGTTTAACACGCACGGGACATGTTTCCAGGTGAAGAGTAGAAGTGAGGAGAATGTGTTCCCCTGATTGTTTAATACACACGGGACATGTTACCAGGTGAACAGTATATGTGAAGAGAGTGTGTTCCACTGATGGTTTAATATACACGGGACATGTAAACAGGTGAACAGTATAAGTGAGGAGAGTGTGTTCCCCTGATTGTTAAAAATACACGGGACATGTTACCAGGTGAACTGTATAAGTGAGGAAAGTGTGTTCCCCTCATGGTTTAATATACACGGGACATGTCACCAGCTGAACAGTATAAGTGAGGAGAGGGCTTTCCCCTGATGGTTTAATATACAAGGGACATGTTACCAGGTGAACAGTATAAGTGAGGAGAATGTGTTCCCCTGATGGTTTGATATACACGGGACATGTTACCAGGTCAACAGTGTAAGTGAGGATATTGTATTCCCCTGATGGTTCAATATACACGGGACATGTTAGCTGGTGAACAGCATAAGTGAGGAGAATGCATTCGCCTGATGGTTTAATATACACGGGACATGTTACCAGGTGAACAGTATAAGTGAGGAGAGTGTGTTCCCCTGATGGTTTAATATACACGGGACATGTTACAACGTGAACAGTATAAGTGAAGACAGTGTGTTCCCCTGATTGTTTAATACACACGGGACATGTTGCCAGGTGAAGAGTATAAGTGAGGACAGTGTGTTCCCCTGATGGTATAATATACACGGGACATGTTACCAGCTGAACAGTATAATTGAGGAATGGGCTTTCCCCTGATGGTTTAATATAAACGGGACATCTTACCAGGTGAACAGTATAAGTGAGGAGAATGTGTTCCCCTGATGGTTTAATATACAAGGGACATGTTACCAGGTGAACAGTATATGTGAGGATACTGTATTCCCCTGATGTTTCAATATACACGGGACATGTTAGCAGGTGAACAGTATAAGTGAGGAGAATGTATTCCCCTGATGGTTTAATATACACGGGACATGTTACCAGGTGAAAAGTATAAGTGAGGAGATTGTATTCCCCTGATGGTTTAATATACACGGGACATGTTACCAAGTGAAGAGTAGAAGTGAGGAGATTGTGTTCCCCTGATGGTCTAATATACACGGGACATGTTACCAGGTGAACAGTATATGTGAAGCGAGTGTGTTGCCCTGATGGTTTAATATACATGGGACATGTTACCAGGTGAACAGTATAAGTGAAGAGAGCGTGTTCCCCTGATTGCTTAATATACGTGGGACATGTTACCAGGTGACGAGTATAAGTGAGGAGAGTGTGTTCCCCTGATGGTTCAATATACACGGGACATGTTAGCAGGTGAACAGCATAGGTGAGGAGAGTGTGTTCCCCTGATGGTTTAATACACCCGGGACATGTTACCAGGTGAACAGTGTAAGTGAGGAGAGTGAGTTCCCCTGATTGTTTAATATTCACGAGACATGTTAGCAGGTGAACAGTATAAGTGAGGAGAATGTATTCCCCTGATGGTTTAATATACACGGGACATGTTACCAGGTGAACAGTATAAGTGAGGAGAGTGTGTTCCCCTGATGGTTTAATATACACAGGACATGTTAGCAGGTGAACAGTATAAGTGAGGAGAGTGTGTTCCCCTGATGGTTTAACACGCACGAGACGTGTCACCAGGTGAAGAGTAGAAGTGAGGAGAATATGTTCCCCTGATGGTCAAATATACACGGGACATGTTACCAGGTGAACAGCATATGTGAAGAGAGTGTGTTCCCCTGATGGTATAATATACACGGGACATGTTACCAGGTGAACAGTATATGTGAAGAGAGTGTGTTCCCCTGATGGTATAATATACACGGGACATGTTACCAGCTGAACAGCATAAGTGAGGAGAAGGCTTTCCCCTGATGGTTTAATATACATGGGATATGTTACCAGGTGAACAGTGTAAGTGAAGAGAGCCTGTTCCCCTGATTGCTTAATATACGTGGGACATATTACAAGGTGACGAGTATAAGTGAGGAGAGTGTTTTCCCCTCATTGTTTAATATACACGGGACATGTTAGCAGGTGAACAGTATAAGTGAGGAGAGTGTGTTCCCCTGATTGTTAAATATGCACGGGACATGTTACCATTTGAACAGTATAAGTGAGGAAAGTGTGTTCCTCTCATGGTTTAATATACACGGGACATGTTGCCAGCTGAACAGTATAAGTGAGGAGATTGTGTTCCCCTGATGGTTTAAAATACACGGGACTTATTACCAGGTGAACAGCATAAGTGAGGAGAGGGCTTTCCACTGATGGTTTAATATACATGGGACATGTTACCAGGTGAACAGAAAAGGGAGGAGAGTGTCTTCCCCTGATGGTTTAATACTGACGGGACATGTCACCAGTTGAACAGTATAAGTGAGGAGAGTGTGTTGCCCTGATGGTTTAATACACACGGGACATGTTACCAGATGAACAGAAAAGGGAGGAGAGTGTCTTCCCCTGATGGTTTAATACTGACGGGACATGTCACCAGGTGAACAGTATAAGTGGGGAGAGTGTGTTGCCCTGATGGTTTAATATACACGGGACATGTTACAACGTGAACAGTATAAGTGAGGAGAGTGTGTTCCCCTGATTGTTTAATACTCACGGGAAATGTTACCAGGTGAGCAGTATAAGTCAGGAGAGTGTGTTTCCCTGATTGTTTAATACACACGGGAAATGTTACCAGGTGACGAGTAGAAGTGAGGAGAGTGTGTTCCACTGATGGTTTAATATACACGGGACATGTAAACAGGTGAACAGTATAAGTGAGGAGAGTGTGTTCCCCTGATTGTTAAAAATACACGAGACATGTGACCAGGTGAACAGTATAAGTGAGGAGAATGTGTTCCCCTGATTGTTTAATACACACGGGACATGTTACCAGGTGACGAGTATAAGTGAGGAGAGTGTGTTCCACTGATGGTTTAATATACACGGGACATGTAAACAGTTGAACAGTATAAGTGAGGAGAGTGTGTTCCCCTGATTGTTTAATACACACGGGAAATGTTACCAGGTGACGAGTAGAAGTGAGGAGAGTGTGTTCCACTGATGGTTTAATATACACGGGACATGTAAACAGGTGAACAGTATAAGTGAGGAGAGTGTGTTCCCCTGATTGTTAAAAATACACGAGACATGTGACCAGGTGAACAGTATAAGTGAGGAGAATGTGTTCCCCTGATTGTTTAATACACACGGGACATGTTACCAGGTGACGAGTATAAGTGAGGAGAGTGTGTTCCACTGATGGTTTAATATACACGGGACATGTAAACAGGTGAACAATATAAGTGAGGAGAGTGTGTTCCCCTGATTGTTAAAAATACACGGGACATGTTACCAGGTGAACTGTATAAGTGAGGAAAGTGTGTTCCCCTCATGGTTTAATATACACGGGACATGTTGCCAGGTGAACAGTATAAGTGAGGAGAGTGTGTTCCCCTGATGGTTTAATATACACGGGACTTATTACCAGGTGAACAGAATAAGTGAGGAGAGGGCTTTCCCCTGATGGTTTAATACTGACGGGACATTTCCCCAGGTGAACAGTATAAGTGAGGAGAGTGTGTTCCCCTGATGGTTTAATACTGACGGGACATTTCCCCAGGTGAACAGCATAAGTGAGGAGAGAGTGTTCCCCTGATGGTTTAATATACACAGGACATGATACCAGGTGAACAGTATAAGTGAGGAGAGTGTGTTCCCCTGATGGTTTAATACATAAAGGACATGTTACCAGGTGAACAGTATAAGTGAGAAGAGGGCTTTCCCCTGATGGTTTAATATACAAGGGACATGTTACCAGGTGAACAGTATAAATGAGGAGAATGTGTTCCCCTGATGGTTTGATACACATGGGACATGTTACCAGGTGAACAGGATAAGTGAGGATACTGTATTCCCCTGATGGTTCAATATACACGGGACATGTTAGCTGGTGAACAGTATAATTGAGGAGAATGTATTCCCCTGATGGTTTAATATACACAGGACATGTTACCAGGTGAACAGTATAAGTGAGGAGAGTGTGTTCCCCTGATGGTTTAATATACACGGGACTTATTACCAGGTGAACAGAATAAGTGAGGAGAGGGCTTTCCCCTGATGGTTTAATACTGACGGGACATTTCCCCAGGTGAACAGGATAAGTGAGGAGAGTGTGTTCCCCTGATGGTTTAATACTGACGGGACATTTCCCCAGGTGAACAGCATAAGTGAGGAGAGAGTGTTCCCCTGATGGTTTAATATACACAGGACATGATACCAGGTGAACAGTATAAGTGAGGAGAGTGTGTTCCCCTGATGGTTTAATACATAAAGGACATGTTACCAGGTGAACAGTATAAGTGAGAAGAGGGCTTTACCCTGATGGTTTAATATACAAGGGACATGTTACCAGGTGAACAGTATAAGTGAGGAGAATGTGTTCCCCTGATGGTTTGATACACACGGGACATGTTACCAGGTGAACAGTATAAGTGAGGATACTGTATTCCCCTGATGGTTCAATATACACGGGACATGTTAGCTGGTGAACAGTATAATTGAGGAGAATGTATTCCCCTGATGGTTTAATATACACAGGACATGTTACCAGGTGAACAGTATAAGTGAGGAGAGTGTGTTCCCCTGATGGTTTAATATATATGGGACATGTTACCAGGTGAAGAGTAGAAGTGAGGAGAATGAGTTCCCCTGATTGTTTAATACACACGGGACATGTTACCAGATGAACAGTATAAGTGAGGAGAATGTGTTCCCCTGATGGTTTAATATATATGGGACATGTTACCAGGTGAACAGTATGAGTGAAGAGAGCGTGTTCACCTGATTGTTTAATATACGTGGGACATGTTACCAGGTGACGCGTATAAGTGAGGAGAGGGCTTTCCCCTGATGGTTTAAAATACACGGGACTTATTGCCAGGTGAACAGCATAAGTGAGGAGAGGGCTTTCCCCTTATGGTTTAATATACACGGGACATGTTACCAGGTGAACAGTATAAGTGAGGACAGTGAGTTCCCCTGATGGTTTAATACACACGGGACATGTTACCAGGTGAACAGTATAAGTGAGGAGAGTGTGTTCCCCTGATGGTTTAATATACACGGGACATGTTACAACGTGAACAGTATAAGTGTGGAGAGTGTGTTCCCCTGATGGTTTAACACGCACGGGACGTGTCACCAGATGAAGAGTAGAAGTGAGGAGAGTGTGTTCCCCTGATGGTTTAATATACATGGGACATGTTACCAGGTGAACAGTATATGTGAAGAGAGTGTGTTCCCCTGATGGTTCAATATACACAGGACATGTTACCAGGTGAAAAGTATAAGTGAGGAGAGTGTGTTCCCCTGATTGTTTAATATACACAGGACATGTTACCAGGTGAACAGTATATGTGAAGAGAGTGTGTTCCCCTGATGGTTTAATATACATGGGACATGTTACCAGGTGAACAGTATAAGTGAGGAGAGTGTGTTCCCCTGATGGTTCAATATACACAGGACATGTTACCAGGTGAAAAGTATAAGTGAGGAGAGTGTGTTCCCCTGATTGTCTAATATGCACGGGACATGTTACCAGGTGAACAGTATATGTGAAGAGAGTGTGTTCCCCTGATGGTATAATATACACGGGACATGTTACAAGCTGAACAGCATAAGTGAGGAGAAGGCTTTCCCCTGATGGTTTAATACACACGGGACATGCTACAAGGTGACGAGTATAAGTGAGGAAAGTGTTTTCCCCACATTGTTTAATATACACGGGACATGTTAGCAGGCGAACAGTATCAGTGAGGAGAATGTGTTCCCCTGATGGTTTAATATACATGGGACATGTTACCAGGTAAACAGTATAAGTGAGGAGAGTGTGTTCCCCTGATTGTTAAATATAAACGGGACATGCTACCAGGTGAACAGTATAAGTGAGGTGAGTGTGTTCCCCAGATGGTTTAATATACACGGGACATGTTACCAGGTGAACAGTATAAGTGAGGAGAGTGTGTTCCCCTGAGTGTTTAATTCTCTCGGGAGATGGTACCAGGTGAGCTGAATAAGTGAGGAGAGTGTGTTCCCCTGATGGTTTAACACGCACGGGACGTGTCACCAGGTGAAGAGTAGAAGTGAGGAGAATGTGTTCCCCTGATTGTTTAATACACACGGGACATGTTACCAGGTGAACAGTATATGTGAAGAGAGTGTGTTCCCCTGATGGTTTAATATACATGGGACATGTTCCCAGGTGAATAGTATCAGTGAGGAGAATGTGTTCCCCTGATTATTTAATACACACGGGACATGTTACCAGGTGACGAGTATAAGTGAGGAGAGTGTGTTCCCCTGATGGTTTAATATACACGGGACATGTAAACAGGTGAACAGTATAAGTGAGGAGAGTGTGTTCCCCTGATGGTTAAAAATACACGGGACATGTTACCAGGTGAACTGTATAAGTGAGGAAAGTGTGTTCCCCTCATGGTTTAATATACACGGGACATGTTGCCAGGTGAACAGTATAAGTGAGGAGAGTGTGTTCCCCTGATGGTTTAATATACACGGGACTTTTTACCAGGTGAACAGAATAAGTGAGGAGAGGGCTTTCCCCTGATGGTTTAATGCTGACGAGACATTTCCCCAGGTGAACAGTATAAGTGAGGAGAGTGTGTTCCCCTGACGGTTTAATACTGACGGGACATTTCCCCAGGTGAACAGCATAAGTGAGGAGAGTGTGTTCCCCTGATTGTTTAATACATAAAGGACATGTTACCAGGTGAACAGTATAAGTGAGGAGAGGGCTTTCCCCTGATGGTTTAATATACAAGGGACATGTTTCCAGGTGAACAGTATAAGTGAGGAGATTGTGTTCCCGTGATGGTTTGATACACACGGGACATGTTACCAGGTGAACAGTATAAGTGAGGATACTGTATTCCCCTGATGGTTCAATATACACGGGATATGTCAGCTGGTGAACAGTATAAGTGAGGAGAATGTATTCCCCTGATGGTTTAATATACAGGTGACATGTTACCAGGTGAACAGTATAAGTGAGGAGAATGTGTTCCTCTGATGGTATAATATACACGGGACATGTCACCAGCTGAACAGTATAAGTGAGGAGAGTGTGTTCCCCTGATGGTATAATATACACGGGACATGTCACCAGCTGAACAGTATAAGTGAGGAGAGGGCTTTCCCCTGATGGTTTAATATACAAGGGACATGTTACCAGGTGAACAGTATAAGTGAGGAGAATGTGTTCCCCTGATGGTTCAATATACACGGGACATGTTAGCTGGTGAACAGCATAAGTGAGGAGAATGCATTCCCCTGATGGTTTAAGATACACGGGACATGTTACCAGGTGAACAGTATAAGTGAGGAGACTGTGTTCCCCTGATGGTTTAATATACACGGGACATGTTACAATGTGAACAGTATAAGTGAAGAGAGTGTGTTCCCCTGATTGTTTAATACACACGGGACATGTTGCCAGGTGAAGAGTATAAGTGAGGACAGTGTGTTCCCCTGATGGAATAATATACACGGGACATGTTACCATCTGAACAGTATAATTGAGGAGAGGGCTTTCCCCTGATGGTTTAATATAAACGGGACATGTTACCAGGTGAACAGTATAAGTGAGGAGAATGTGTTCCCCTGATGGTTTAATATACAAGGGACATGTTACCAGGTGAACAGTATAAGTGAAGAGAGCGTGTTCACCTGATTGTTTAATATACGTGGGACATGTTACCAGGTGACGAGTATAAGTGAGGAAAGTGTGTTCCTCTCATGGTTTAATATACACGGGACATGTTGCCAGGTGAACAGTATAAGTGAGGAGAGTGTGTTCCCCTGATGGTTTAAAATACACGGGACTTATTACCAGGTGAACAGCATAAGTGAGGAGAGGGCTTTCCCCTGATGGTTTAATATACACGGGACATGTTACCAGGTGAACAGTATAAGTGAGGACAGTGAGTTCCCCTGATGGTTTAATACACACGGGACATGTTACCAGGTGAACAGAAAAGGGTGGAGAGTGTCTTCCCCTGATGGTTTAATAATGACGGGACATGTCACCAGGTGAACAGTATAAGTGAGGAGAGTGTGTTGCCCTGATGGTTTAATATACACGGTACATGTTACAACGTGAACAGTATAAGTGAGGAGAGTGTGTTCCCCTGATGGTTTAACACGCACGGGACGTGTCACCAGATGAAGAGTAGAAGTGAGGAGAGTGTGTTCCCCTGATTGTTTAATATACACAGGACATGTTACCAGGTGAACAGTATAAGTGAGGAGAGTGTGTTCCCCTGATGGTCTAATATACACGGGACATGTTACCAGGTGAACAGTATATGTGAAGAGAGTGTGTTCCCCTGATGGTATAAAATACACGGGACATGTTACCAGCTGAACAGCATAAGTGAGGAGAAGGCTTTCCCCTGATGGTTTAATACACACGGGACATGTTACAAGGTGACGAGTATAAGTGAGGAAAGTGTTTTCCCCTCATTGTTTAATATACACGGGACATGTTAGCAGGCGAACAGTATCAGTGAGGAGAATGTGTTCCCCTGATGGTTTAATATACATGGGACATGTTACCAGGTAAACAGTATAAGTGAGGAGAGTGTGTTCCCCTGATTGTTAAATATAAACGGGACATGTTATCAGGTGAACAGTATAAGTGAGGTGAGTGTGTTCCCCAGATGGTTTAATATACACGGGACCTGTTACCAGGTGAACAGTATAAGTGAGGAGAGTCTGTTCCCCTGATTGTTTAATACTCACGGGAGATGTTACCAGGTGAGCTGTATAAGTGAGGAGAGTGTGTTCCCCTGATGGTTTAACACGCACGGGACGTGTCACCAGGTGAAGAGTAGAAGTGAGGAGAATGTGTACCCCTGATTGTTTAATACACATGGGATATGTTACCAGGTGAACAGTATATGTGAAGAGAGTGTGTTCCCCTGATGGTTTAATATACATGGGACATGTTACCAGGTGAATAGTATAAGTGAGGAGAATGTGTTCCCCTGATTATTTAATACACACGGGACATGTTACCAGGTGACGAGTATAAGTGAGGAGAGTGTGTTCCCCTGATGGTTTAATATGCACGGGACATGTAAACAGGTGAACAGTATAAGTGAGGAGAATGTGTTCCCCTGATTGTTTAAAATACACGGGACATGTTCCCAGGTGAACTGTATAAGTGAGGAAAGTGTGTTCCCCTCATGGTTTAATATACACGGGACATGTTGCCAGGTGAACAGTATAAGTGAGGAGAGTGTGTTCCCCTGATGGTTTAATATACACGGGACATGTTGCCAGGTGAACAGTATAAGTGAGGAGAATGTGTTCCCCTGATGGTTTAATATACAAGGGACATGTTACCAGGTGAACAGTATAAGTGAAGAGAGCGTGTTCACCTGATTGTTTAATATACGTGGGACATGTTACCAGGTGACGAGTATAAGTGAGGAAAGTGTGTTCCTCTCATGGTTTAATATACACGGGACATGTTGCCAGGTGAACAGTATAAGTGAGGAGAGTGTGTTCCCCTGATGGTTTAAAATACACGGGACTTATTACCAGGTGAACAGCATAAGTGAGGAGAGGGCTTTCCCCTGATGGTTTAATATACACGGGACATGTTACCAGGTGAACAGTATAAGTGAGGACAGTGAGTTCCCCTGATGGTTTAATACACACGGGACATGTTACCAGGTGAACAGAAAAGGGTGGAGAGTGTCTTCCCCTGATGGTTTAATAATGACGGGACATGTCACCAGGTGAACAGTATAAGTGAGGAGAGTGTGTTGCCCTGATGGTTTAATATACACGGTACATGTTACAACGTGAACAGTATAAGTGAGGAGAGTGTGTTCCCCTGATGGTTTAACACGCACGGGACGTGTCACCAGATGAAGAGTAGAAGTGAGGAGAGTGTGTTCCCCTGATTGTTTAATATACACAGGACATGTTACCAGGTGAACAGTATAAGTGAGGAGAGTGTGTTCCCCTGATGGTCTAATATACACGGGACATGTTACCAGGTGAACAGTATATGTGAAGAGAGTGTGTTCCCCTGATGGTATAAAATACACGGGACATGTTACCAGCTGAACAGCATAAGTGAGGAGAAGGCTTTCCCCTGATGGTTTAATACACACGGGACATGTTACAAGGTGACGAGTATAAGTGAGGAAAGTGTTTTCCCCTCATTGTTTAATATACACGGGACATGTTAGCAGGCGAACAGTATCAGTGAGGAGAATGTGTTCCCCTGATGGTTTAATATACATGGGACATGTTACCAGGTAAACAGTATAAGTGAGGAGAGTGTGTTCCCCTGATTGTTAAATATAAACGGGACATGTTATCAGGTGAACAGTATAAGTGAGGTGAGTGTGTTCCCCAGATGGTTTAATATACACGGGACCTGTTACCAGGTGAACAGTATAAGTGAGGAGAGTCTGTTCCCCTGATTGTTTAATACTCACGGGAGATGTTACCAGGTGAGCTGTATAAGTGAGGAGAGTGTGTTCCCCTGATGGTTTAACACGCACGGGACGTGTCACCAGGTGAAGAGTAGAAGTGAGGAGAATGTGTACCCCTGATTGTTTAATACACATGGGATATGTTACCAGGTGAACAGTATATGTGAAGAGAGTGTGTTCCCCTGATGGTTTAATATACATGGGACATGTTACCAGGTGAATAGTATAAGTGAGGAGAATGTGTTCCCCTGATTATTTAATACACACGGGACATGTTACCAGGTGACGAGTATAAGTGAGGAGAGTGTGTTCCCCTGATGGTTTAATATGCACGGGACATGTAAACAGGTGAACAGTATAAGTGAGGAGAATGTGTTCCCCTGATTGTTTAAAATACACGGGACATGTTCCCAGGTGAACTGTATAAGTGAGGAAAGTGTGTTCCCCTCATGGTTTAATATACACGGGACATGTTGCCAGGTGAACAGTATAAGTGAGGAGAGTGTGTTCCCCTGATGGTTTAATATACACGGGACTTTTTACCAGGTGAACAGAATAAGTGAGGAGAGGGCATTCCCCTGATGGTTTAATGCTGACGGGACATTTCCCCAGGTGAATAGTATAAATGAGGAGAGTGTGTTCCCCTGATGGTTTAATACTGACGGGACATTTCCTCAGGTGAACAGCATAAGTGAGGAGAGTGTGTTCCCCTGATTGTTTAATACATAAAGGACATGTTACCAGGTGAACAGTATAAGTGAGGAGAGGGCTTTCCCCTGATGGTTTAATATACAAGGGACATGTTACCAGGTGAACAGTATAAGTGAGGAGAATGTGTTCCCCTGATGGTTTGATACACACGGGACATGTTACCAGGTGAACAGTATAAGTGAGGATACTGTATTCCCCTGATGGTTCAATATACACGGGACATGTTAGCTGGTGAACAGTATAAGTGAGGAGAATGTATTCCCCTGATGGTTTAATATACACGTGACATGTTACCAGGTGAACAGTATAAGTGAGGAGAATGTGTTCCCCTGATGGTATAATATACACGGGACATGTCACCAGCTGAACAGTATAAGTGAGGAGAGTGTGTTCCCCTGATGGTTTAATATACACGGGACATGTTACAACGTGAACAGTATAAGTGAAGAGAGTGTGTTCCCCTGATTGTTTAATACACGCGGGACATGTTGCCAGGTGAAGAGTATAAGTGAGGACAGTGTGTTCCCCTGATGGTATAATATACACGGGACATGTTACCATCTGAACAGTATAATTGAGGAGAGGGCTTTCCCCTGATGGTTTAATATAAACGGGACATGTTTCCAGGTGAACAGTATAAGTGAGGAGAATGTGTTCCCCTGATGGTTTAATATACAAGGGACATGTTACCACGTGAACAGTATAAGTGAGGATACTGTATTCCCCTGATGTTTCAATATACACGGGACATGTTAGCAGGTGAACAGTATAAGTGAGGAGAATGTATTCCCCTGATGGTTTGATATACACGGGACATGTTACCAGGTGAAAAGTATAAGTGAGCAGATTGTGTTCCCCTGATTGTTTAATACTCACGGGACATGTTACCAGGTGAACAGTATAAGTGAGGAGAATGTGTTCCACTGATGGTTTAATATACAAGGGACATGTTACCAGGTGAACTGTATAAGTGAAGAGAGTTTGTTCCCCTGATGGTTTAATACAAACAGGATATATTACCAGGTGAACAGTGTAAGTGAGGGGAGTGAGTTCCCCTGATTGTTTAATATACACGGGACATGTTAGCAGGTGAACAGTATAAGTGAGGAGAATGTATTCCCCTGATGGTTTAATATACACGGGACATGTTAGCAGGTGAACAGTATAAGTGAGGAGAATGTATTCCCCTGATGGTTTAATATACACGGGACATGTTACCAGGTGAACAGTATAAGTGAGGAGAGTGTGTTCCCCTGATGGTTTAATATACACAGGACATGTTACCAGGTGAACAGTATAAGTGAAGAGAGTCTGTTCCCCTGATGGTTTAATACATACGGGACATGTTACCAGGTAAACAGTGTAAGTGAGGACAGTGAGTTCCCCTGATGGTTTAATATACACGGGACATGTTAGCAGGTGAACAGTATAAGTGAGGAGAATGTATTCCCCTAATGGTTTAATATACACGGGACATGTTAGCAGGTGAACAGTATAAGTGAGGAGAATGCATTCCCCTGGTGGTTTAACATACACGGGACATGTTACCAGATGAACAGTATAAGTGAGGACAGTGTGTTCCCCTGATGGTTTAATATACACTGGACATGTTAGCAGGTGAACAGTATAAGTGAGGACAGTGTGTTCCCCTGATGGTATAATATACACGGGACATGTTACCAGCTGAACAGTATAAGTGAGGAGAACGCTTTCCCCTGATGGTTTAATATACACGGGACATGTTACCAGATGAACAGTATAAGTGAGGAGAGTGTGTTCCCCTGATGGTTTAATATACACTGGACATGTTAGCAGGTGAACAGTATAAGTGAGGACAGTGTGTTCCCCTGATGGTATAATATACACGGGACATGTTACCAGCTGAACAGTATAAGTGAGGAGAACGCTTTCCCCTGATGGTTTAATATACAAGGGACATGTTACCAGGTGAACAGTGTGAGTGAGGAGAGTGTGTTCCCCTGATGGTTTAATATACACGGGACATGTTAGCAGGTGAACAGTATAAGTGAGGAGAATGTATTCCCCTGATGGTTTAATATACACAGGACATGATACCAGGTGAACAGCATAAGTGAGGAGAGTGAGTTCCCCTGATGGTTTAATATACACGGGACATGTTACCAGGTGAACAGTATAAGTGAGGAGAATGCTTTCCCCTGATGTTTTAATATACACGGGACATGTTACCAGGTGAACAGTATAAGTGAGGACAGTGTGTTCCCCTGATGGTATAATATACACGGGACATGTCACCAGCTGAACAGTATAAGTGAGGAGAGGGCTTTCCCCTGATGGTTTAATATACAAGGGACATGTTTCCAGGTGAACAGTATAAGTGAGGAGAATGTGTTCCCCTGATGGTTTGATATACACGGGACATGTCACCAGGTGAACAGTATAAGTGAGGAGAGTGTGTTCCCCTGATGGTTTAATATACACGGGACATGTTACAACGTGGACAGTATAAGTGAAGAGAGTGTGTTCCCCTGATTGTTTAATACACACGGGACATGTTGGCAGGTGAAGAGTATAAGTGAAGAGAGTGTGTTCCCCTGATGGTTTAATACAAACAGGATATGTTACCAGGTGAACAGTGTAAGTGAGGAGAGTGAGTCCCCCTGATTGTTTAATATACACGGGACATGTTAGCAGGTGAACAGTATAAGTGAGGAGAATGTATTCCCCTGATGGTTTAATATACACGGTACAAGTTAGCAGGTGAACAGTATAAGTGAGGAGAATGTATTCCCCTGTTGGTTTAATATACACGGGACATGTTACCAGGTGAACAGTATAAGTGAGGAGAGTGTGTTCCCCTGATGGTTTAATATACACAGGACATGTTACCAGGTGAAGAGTATAAGTGAAGAGAGTGTGTTCCCCTGATGGTTTAATATACACGGGACATGTTACCAAGTGAACAGTGTAAGTGAGGAGAGTGTGTTCCCCTGATGGTTTAATATACACGGGACATGTTACCAAATGAACAGTATAAGTGAGGAGAGTGTGTTCCCCTGATGGTATAATATACACGGGACATGTTACCAGAAGAACAGTATAAGTGAGGAACGGGCTTTCCCCTGATGGTTTAATATACACGGGACATGTTACCAGGTGAACAGTATAAGTGAGGAGAGTGTGTTCCCCTGATGGTATAATATACACGGGACATGTTACCAGGTGAACAGTATAAGTGAGGAGAGGGCTTTCCCCTGATGGTTTAATATACACGGGACATGTTAGCAGGTAAACAGTATAAGTGAGGAGAGGGCTTTCCCCTGATGGTTTAATATACACGGGACAAGTTTGCAGGTGAACAGTGTAAGTGTGGAGAGTGTGTTCCCCTGATTGTTTAATATACACGGGACATGTTACCAGGTGAACAGTATAAGTGAGGAGAGTGTGTTCCCCTGATGGTCTAATATACACGGGACATGTTACCAGGTGAACAGTATATGTGAAGAGAGTGTGTTCCCCTGATGGTATAATATACACGGGACATGTTACCAGCTGAACAGCATAAGTGAGGAGAAGGCTTTCCACTGATGGTTTAATATACATGGGACATGTTACCAGGTCAACAGAATAACTGAAGAGAGCCTGGTCCCCTGATTGCTTAATATACGTGGGACATGTTACAAGGTGACGAGTATAAGTGAGGAGAGTGTTTTCCCCTCATTGTTTAATATACACGGGACATGTTAGCAGGCGAACAGTATCAGTGAGGAGAATGTGTTCCCCTGATGGTTCAATATACACGGGACATGTTACCAGGTGAATAGTATAAGTGAGGAGAATGTGTTCCCCTGATTATTTAATACACACGGGACATGTTACCAGGTGACGAGTATAAGTGAGGAGAGTGTGTTCCCCTGATGGTTTAATATGCACGGGACATGTAAACAGGTGAACAGTATAAGTGAGGAGAATGTGTTCCCCTGATTGTTTAAAATACACGGGACATGTTCCCAGGTGAACTGTATAAGTGAGGAAAGTGTGTTCCCCTCATGGTTTAATATACACGGGACATGTTGCCAGGTGAACAGTATAAGTGAGGAGAGTGTGTTCCCCTGATGGTTTAATATACACGGGACATGTTGCCAGGTGAACAGTATAAGTGAGGAGAATGTGTTCCCCTGATGGTTTAATATACAAGGGACATGTTACCAGGTGAACAGTATAAGTGAAGAGAGCGTGTTCACCTGATTGTT
This sequence comes from Heterodontus francisci, assembly GCF_036365525.1. Lineage (NCBI taxonomy): Eukaryota > Metazoa > Chordata > Chondrichthyes > Heterodontiformes > Heterodontidae > Heterodontus > Heterodontus francisci. The sequence goes on from NW_027141528.1 coordinate 174,472, forward strand.
TAATATACGTGGGACATGTTACCAGGTGACGAGTATAAGTGAGGAAAGTGTGTTCCTCTCATGGTTTAATATACACGGGACATGTTGCCAGGTGAACAGTATAAGTGAGGAGAGTGTGTTCCCCTGATGGTTTAAAATACACGGGACTTATTACCAGGTGAACAGCATAAGTGAGGAGAGGGCTTTCCCCTGATGGTTTAATATACACGGGACATGTTACCAGGTGAACAGTATAAGTGAGGACAGTGAGTTCCCCTGATGGTTTAATACACACGGGACATGTTACCAGGTGAACAGAAAAGGGTGGAGAGTGTCTTCCCCTGATGGTTTAATAATGACGGGACATGTCACCAGGTGAACAGTATAAGTGAGGAGAGTGTGTTGCCCTGATGGTTTAATATACACGGTACATGTTACAACGTGAACAGTATAAGTGAGGAGAGTGTGTTCCCCTGATGGTTTAACACGCACGGGACGTGTCACCAGATGAAGAGTAGAAGTGAGGAGAGTGTGTTCCCCTGATTGTTTAATATACACAGGACATGTTACCAGGTGAACAGTATAAGTGAGGAGAGTGTGTTCCCCTGATGGTCTAATATACACGGGACATGTTACCAGGTGAACAGTATATGTGAAGAGAGTGTGTTCCCCTGATGGTATAAAATACACGGGACATGTTACCAGCTGAACAGCATAAGTGAGGAGAAGGCTTTCCCCTGATGGTTTAATACACACGGGACATGTTACAAGGTGACGAGTATAAGTGAGGAAAGTGTTTTCCCCTCATTGTTTAATATACACGGGACATGTTAGCAGGCGAACAGTATCAGTGAGGAGAATGTGTTCCCCTGATGGTTTAATATACATGGGACATGTTACCAGGTAAACAGTATAAGTGAGGAGAGTGTGTTCCCCTGATTGTTAAATATAAACGGGACATGTTATCAGGTGAACAGTATAAGTGAGGTGAGTGTGTTCCCCAGATGGTTTAATATACACGGGACCTGTTACCAGGTGAACAGTATAAGTGAGGAGAGTCTGTTCCCCTGATTGTTTAATACTCACGGGAGATGTTACCAGGTGAGCTGTATAAGTGAGGAGAGTGTGTTCCCCTGATGGTTTAACACGCACGGGACGTGTCACCAGGTGAAGAGTAGAAGTGAGGAGAATGTGTACCCCTGATTGTTTAATACACATGGGATATGTTACCAGGTGAACAGTATATGTGAAGAGAGTGTGTTCCCCTGATGGTTTAATATACATGGGACATGTTACCAGGTGAATAGTATAAGTGAGGAGAATGTGTTCCCCTGATTATTTAATACACACGGGACATGTTACCAGGTGACGAGTATAAGTGAGGAGAGTGTGTTCCCCTGATGGTTTAATATGCACGGGACATGTAAACAGGTGAACAGTATAAGTGAGGAGAATGTGTTCCCCTGATTGTTTAAAATACACGGGACATGTTCCCAGGTGAACTGTATAAGTGAGGAAAGTGTGTTCCCCTCATGGTTTAATATACACGGGACATGTTGCCAGGTGAACAGTATAAGTGAGGAGAGTGTGTTCCCCTGATGGTTTAATATACACGGGACTTTTTACCAGGTGAACAGAATAAGTGAGGAGAGGGCATTCCCCTGATGGTTTAATGCTGACGGGACATTTCCCCAGGTGAATAGTATAAATGAGGAGAGTGTGTTCCCCTGATGGTTTAATACTGACGGGACATTTCCTCAGGTGAACAGCATAAGTGAGGAGAGTGTGTTCCCCTGATTGTTTAATACATAAAGGACATGTTACCAGGTGAACAGTATAAGTGAGGAGAGGGCTTTCCCCTGATGGTTTAATATACAAGGGACATGTTACCAGGTGAACAGTATAAGTGAGGAGAATGTGTTCCCCTGATGGTTTGATACACACGGGACATGTTACCAGGTGAACAGTATAAGTGAGGATACTGTATTCCCCTGATGGTTCAATATACACGGGACATGTTAGCTGGTGAACAGTATAAGTGAGGAGAATGTATTCCCCTGATGGTTTAATATACACGTGACATGTTACCAGGTGAACAGTATAAGTGAGGAGAATGTGTTCCCCTGATGGTATAATATACACGGGACATGTCACCAGCTGAACAGTATAAGTGAGGAGAGTGTGTTCCCCTGATGGTTTAATATACACGGGACATGTTACAACGTGAACAGTATAAGTGAAGAGAGTGTGTTCCCCTGATTGTTTAATACACGCGGGACATGTTGCCAGGTGAAGAGTATAAGTGAGGACAGTGTGTTCCCCTGATGGTATAATATACACGGGACATGTTACCATCTGAACAGTATAATTGAGGAGAGGGCTTTCCCCTGATGGTTTAATATAAACGGGACATGTTTCCAGGTGAACAGTATAAGTGAGGAGAATGTGTTCCCCTGATGGTTTAATATACAAGGGACATGTTACCACGTGAACAGTATAAGTGAGGATACTGTATTCCCCTGATGTTTCAATATACACGGGACATGTTAGCAGGTGAACAGTATAAGTGAGGAGAATGTATTCCCCTGATGGTTTGATATACACGGGACATGTTACCAGGTGAAAAGTATAAGTGAGCAGATTGTGTTCCCCTGATTGTTTAATACTCACGGGACATGTTACCAGGTGAACAGTATAAGTGAGGAGAATGTGTTCCACTGATGGTTTAATATACAAGGGACATGTTACCAGGTGAACTGTATAAGTGAAGAGAGTTTGTTCCCCTGATGGTTTAATACAAACAGGATATATTACCAGGTGAACAGTGTAAGTGAGGGGAGTGAGTTCCCCTGATTGTTTAATATACACGGGACATGTTAGCAGGTGAACAGTATAAGTGAGGAGAATGTATTCCCCTGATGGTTTAATATACACGGGACATGTTAGCAGGTGAACAGTATAAGTGAGGAGAATGTATTCCCCTGATGGTTTAATATACACGGGACATGTTACCAGGTGAACAGTATAAGTGAGGAGAGTGTGTTCCCCTGATGGTTTAATATACACAGGACATGTTACCAGGTGAACAGTATAAGTGAAGAGAGTCTGTTCCCCTGATGGTTTAATACATACGGGACATGTTACCAGGTAAACAGTGTAAGTGAGGACAGTGAGTTCCCCTGATGGTTTAATATACACGGGACATGTTAGCAGGTGAACAGTATAAGTGAGGAGAATGTATTCCCCTAATGGTTTAATATACACGGGACATGTTAGCAGGTGAACAGTATAAGTGAGGAGAATGCATTCCCCTGGTGGTTTAACATACACGGGACATGTTACCAGATGAACAGTATAAGTGAGGACAGTGTGTTCCCCTGATGGTTTAATATACACTGGACATGTTAGCAGGTGAACAGTATAAGTGAGGACAGTGTGTTCCCCTGATGGTATAATATACACGGGACATGTTACCAGCTGAACAGTATAAGTGAGGAGAACGCTTTCCCCTGATGGTTTAATATACACGGGACATGTTACCAGATGAACAGTATAAGTGAGGAGAGTGTGTTCCCCTGATGGTTTAATATACACTGGACATGTTAGCAGGTGAACAGTATAAGTGAGGACAGTGTGTTCCCCTGATGGTATAATATACACGGGACATGTTACCAGCTGAACAGTATAAGTGAGGAGAACGCTTTCCCCTGATGGTTTAATATACAAGGGACATGTTACCAGGTGAACAGTGTGAGTGAGGAGAGTGTGTTCCCCTGATGGTTTAATATACACGGGACATGTTAGCAGGTGAACAGTATAAGTGAGGAGAATGTATTCCCCTGATGGTTTAATATACACAGGACATGATACCAGGTGAACAGCATAAGTGAGGAGAGTGAGTTCCCCTGATGGTTTAATATACACGGGACATGTTACCAGGTGAACAGTATAAGTGAGGAGAATGCTTTCCCCTGATGTTTTAATATACACGGGACATGTTACCAGGTGAACAGTATAAGTGAGGACAGTGTGTTCCCCTGATGGTATAATATACACGGGACATGTCACCAGCTGAACAGTATAAGTGAGGAGAGGGCTTTCCCCTGATGGTTTAATATACAAGGGACATGTTTCCAGGTGAACAGTATAAGTGAGGAGAATGTGTTCCCCTGATGGTTTGATATACACGGGACATGTCACCAGGTGAACAGTATAAGTGAGGAGAGTGTGTTCCCCTGATGGTTTAATATACACGGGACATGTTACAACGTGGACAGTATAAGTGAAGAGAGTGTGTTCCCCTGATTGTTTAATACACACGGGACATGTTGGCAGGTGAAGAGTATAAGTGAAGAGAGTGTGTTCCCCTGATGGTTTAATACAAACAGGATATGTTACCAGGTGAACAGTGTAAGTGAGGAGAGTGAGTCCCCCTGATTGTTTAATATACACGGGACATGTTAGCAGGTGAACAGTATAAGTGAGGAGAATGTATTCCCCTGATGGTTTAATATACACGGTACAAGTTAGCAGGTGAACAGTATAAGTGAGGAGAATGTATTCCCCTGTTGGTTTAATATACACGGGACATGTTACCAGGTGAACAGTATAAGTGAGGAGAGTGTGTTCCCCTGATGGTTTAATATACACAGGACATGTTACCAGGTGAAGAGTATAAGTGAAGAGAGTGTGTTCCCCTGATGGTTTAATATACACGGGACATGTTACCAAGTGAACAGTGTAAGTGAGGAGAGTGTGTTCCCCTGATGGTTTAATATACACGGGACATGTTACCAAATGAACAGTATAAGTGAGGAGAGTGTGTTCCCCTGATGGTATAATATACACGGGACATGTTACCAGAAGAACAGTATAAGTGAGGAACGGGCTTTCCCCTGATGGTTTAATATACACGGGACATGTTACCAGGTGAACAGTATAAGTGAGGAGAGTGTGTTCCCCTGATGGTATAATATACACGGGACATGTTACCAGGTGAACAGTATAAGTGAGGAGAGGGCTTTCCCCTGATGGTTTAATATACACGGGACATGTTAGCAGGTAAACAGTATAAGTGAGGAGAGGGCTTTCCCCTGATGGTTTAATATACACGGGACAAGTTTGCAGGTGAACAGTGTAAGTGTGGAGAGTGTGTTCCCCTGATTGTTTAATATACACGGGACATGTTACCAGGTGAACAGTATAAGTGAGGAGAGTGTGTTCCCCTGATGGTCTAATATACACGGGACATGTTACCAGGTGAACAGTATATGTGAAGAGAGTGTGTTCCCCTGATGGTATAATATACACGGGACATGTTACCAGCTGAACAGCATAAGTGAGGAGAAGGCTTTCCACTGATGGTTTAATATACATGGGACATGTTACCAGGTCAACAGAATAACTGAAGAGAGCCTGGTCCCCTGATTGCTTAATATACGTGGGACATGTTACAAGGTGACGAGTATAAGTGAGGAGAGTGTTTTCCCCTCATTGTTTAATATACACGGGACATGTTAGCAGGCGAACAGTATCAGTGAGGAGAATGTGTTCCCCTGATGGTTCAATATACACGGGACATGTTACCAGGTAAACAGTATAAGTGAGGAGAGTGTGTTCCCCTGATTGTTAAATATAAACGGGACATGTTACCAGGTGAACAGTATAAGTGAGGACAGTGAGTTCCCCTGATGGTTTAATATACACGGGACATGTTAGCAGGTGAACAGTATAAGTGAGGAGAATGTATTCCCCTAATGGTTTAATATACACGGGACATGTTACCAGGTGAACAGTATAAGTGAGGAGAATGCATTCCCCTGATGGTTTAACATACACGGGACATGTTACCAGATGAACAGTATAAGTGAGGAGAGTGTGTTCCCCTGATGGTTTAATATACACTGGACATGTTAGCAGGTGAACAGTATAAGTGAGGACAGTGTGTTCCCCTGATAGTATAATATACACGGGACATGTTACCAGCTGAACAGTATAAGTGAGGAGAACGCTTTCCCGTGATGGTTTAATATACACGGGACATGTTACCAGATGAACAGTATAAGTGAGGAGAGTGTGTTCCCCTGATGGTTTAATATACACTGGACATGTTAGCAGGTGAACAGTATAAGTGAGGACAGTGTGTTCCCCTGATGGTATAATATACACGGGACATGTTACCAGCTGAACAGTATAAGTGAGGAGAACGCTTTCCCCTGATGGTTTAATATACAAGGGACATGTTACCAGCTGAACAGTATAAGTGAGGAGAGTGTGTTCCCCTGATGGTTTAATATACACGGGACGTGTCAGCAGGTGAACAGTATAAGTGAGGAGAATGTATTCCCCTGATGGTTTAATATACACAGGACATGATACCAGGTGAACAGCATAAGTGACGAGAGTGTGTTCCCCTGATGGTTTAATACACACGGGACATGTTACCAGGTAAACAGTGTAAGTGAGGAGAGTGAGTTCCCCTGATGGTTTAATACAAACAGGATATGTTACCAGGTGAACAGTGTAAGTGAGGAGAGTGAGTTCCCCTGATTGTTTAATATACACGGGACATGTTAGCAGGTGAACAGTATAAGTGAGGAGAATGTATTCCGCTGATGGTTTAATATACACGGGACATGTTACCAGATGAACAGTATAAGTAAGGAGAGTGTGTTCCCCTGATGGTTTAATATACACGGGACATGTCACCAGGTGAAAGTATAAGTGAGGAGAGTGTGTTCCCCTGATGGTTTAATATACACGGGACTTATTACCAGGTGAACAGAATAAGTGAGGAGAGTGTATTCCCCTGATGGTTCAATATACACGGGACATGTTAGCAGGTGAACAGTATAAGTGATGAGACTGCATTCCCCTGATGGTTCAATATACACGGGACATGTTAGCTGGTGAACAGTATAAGTGAGGAGAATGTTTTCATCTGATGGTTTAACTTGCACGGGACATGTTACCAGGTCAACAGTATATGTGAGGAGAGTGTGTTCCCCTGATGGTTTAATACACCCGGGACATGTCAACAGGTGAACAGTATCAGTGAGGAGAGTGTGTTCCCATGATGGTTTAACATACACGGGACATGTTACGAGGTGAACAGTATAAGTGAGGAGAGTGTGTTCCCCTGATGGTTTAAGATACACGGGACATGGTACCAGGTGAACAGTATAAGTGAAGAGAGTGTGTTTCCCTGATTGTTTCATACACACGGGCCATGTTGCCAGGTGAAGAGTATAAGTGAAGAGAGTGTGTTCCCCTGATGGTTTAATACACACGGGACATGTTACCAGGTAAACAGTGTAAGTGAGGAGAGTGAGTTCCCCTGATGGTTTAATACAAACAGGACATGTTACCAGGTGAACAGTGTAAGAGGGGAGAGTGAGTTCCCCTGATTGTTTAATATACCCGGGACATGTCATCAGGTGAACAGTATAAGTGAGGAGAGTGTGTTCCCCTGATGGTTTAATATACACGGGACATGTTACCAGGGGAACAGTATAAGTGAGGAGATTGTGTTCCCCTGATGGTATAATATCCACGGGACATGTCATCAGGTGAACAGTATAAGTGAGGAGAGTGTGTTCCCATGATGGTTTAATATACACGGGACATGTTACCAGGTGAACAGTATAGGTGAGGAGAGTGATTTCCCCTGATGGTTTAATATACACGGGACATGTTACCAGGTGAACATTATAAGTGAGGAGAGTGCTTTCCCCTGATGTTTTAATATACACGGGACATGTTACCAGGTGAACAGTATAAGTGAGGACAGTGTGTCCCCCTGATTGTTTAATACTCACGGGACATGTTACCAGGTGAGCAGTATAATTGAGGAGAGTGTGTTCCCCTGATTGTTTAATACACACGGGACATGTTACCAGGTGAATAGTATAAGTGACGAGAGTGTGTTCCCCTGATGGTTTAATACACACGGGACATGTTACCAGGTGAACAGTTTAAGTGAGGAGAGTGTGTTCCCCTGATGGTTTAATATACACAGGACATGTTACCAGGTGAACAGTATATGTGAAGAGAGTGTGTTCCCCTGATGGTTTAATACACACGGGACATGTTACCAGGTGAACAGTATAAGTGAGGAGAGTGTGTTCCCCTGATGGTTTAATATACACGGGACATGTTACCAGGTGAACAGTATAAGTGAGGAGAGTGTGTTCCCCTGATGGTTCAATATACACGGGACATGTTACCAGGTGAACAGTATAAGTGAGGAGAGTGTGTTCCCCTGATGGTTCAATATACACGGGACATGTTAACAGCTGAACAGCATAAGTGAGGAGAGGGCTATCCCCTGATCGTTTAATATACACGGGACATGTTGGCAGGTGAACAGTATAAGTGAAGAGAGTGTGTTCCCCTGATGGTATAATATACACGGGACATGTTAGTAGGTGAACAGTATAAGTGAGGAGAGTGTGTTCCCCTGATGGTTTAATATACACGGGACATGTTAGCAGGTGAACAGTATAAGTGAGGAGAATGTATTCCCCTGATGGTTTAATATACACGGGGCATGTTACCAGGTGAACAGTATAAGTGAGGAGAATGTGTTTCCCTGATGGTTTAATATACACGGGACTTATTACCAGGTGAACAGAATAAGTGAGGAGAGGGCTTTCCCCTGATGGTTTAATATACACGGGACATGTTACCAGGTGAACAGTGTAAGTGAGGAGAGTGTGTTCCCCTGATGGTTTAATATACACGGGGCATGTTACCAGGTGAACAGTATAAGTGATGAGACTGTATTCCCCTGATGGTTCAATATACACTGGACATGTTAGCAGGTGAACAGTATAAGTGAGGAGAATGTGTTCCCCTCATGGTTTAATATACATGGGACATGTTACCAGGTCAACAGTATAAGTGAGGAGAGTGTGTTCCCATGATGGTTTAACAGGCAGGGGACATGTTACCAGGTGAACAGTGTAAGTGAGGGGAGTGTGATCCAATGATTGTTTAATACTGACGGGACGTGTCACCAGCTGAACAGTATAAGTGAGGAGAGTGTGTTCCCCTGATGGTTTAATATACACGGGACATGTTAGCAGGTGAACAGTATATGTGAGGAGAGTGTGTTCCCCTGATGGTTTAATATACACGGGACATGTTAGCAGGTGAACAGTATATGTGAGGAGAGTGTGTTCCCCTGATGGTTTAATATATACGGGACATGTTAGCAGGTGAACACTATAAGTGAGGAGAATGTATTCCCCTGATGGTTTAATATACACGGGACATGTTAGCAGGTGAACAGTATAAGTGAGGAGAGTGTGTTCCCCTGATGGTTTAATATACACTGGACATGTTAGCAGGTGAACAGTATAAGTGAGGAGAGAGTGTTCCCATGATGGTTTAACAGGCAGGGGACATGTTACCAGGTGAACAGTACAAGTGAGGAGAGTGTGTTCCCCTGATGGTTTAATATACACGGGACATGTTACCAGGTGAACAGTATAAGTGAAGAGAGTGTGTTCCCATCATTGTTTAATACACACGGGACATGTTGCCAGGTGAAGAGTATAAGTGAAGAGAGTGTGTTCCCCTGATGGTTTAATACACACGGGACATGTTACCAGGTAAACAGTGTAAGTGAGGAGAGTGAGTTCCCCTGATGGTTTAATACAAACAGGACATGTCAACAGGTGAACAGTATAAGTGAGGAGAGTGTGTTCCCCTGATGGTTTAATATACACAGGACATGATACCAGGTGAACAGTATAAGTGAGGAGAGTGAATTCCCCTGATTGTTTAATATACCCGGGACATGTCATCAGGTGAACAGTATAAGTGAGGAGAGTGTGTTCCCCTGATGGTTTAATATACACGGGACATGTTACCAGGTGAACAGTATAAGTGAGTAGAGTGTGTTCCCCTGATGTTTTAATATACACGGGACATGTTACCAGGTGAACAGTATAAGTGAGGACAGTGTGTTCCCCTGATGGTATAATATACACGGGACATGTTACCAGCTGAACAGTATAAGTGAGGAGAGGGCTTTCCCCTGATGGTTTAATATACAAGGGACATGTTACCAGGTGAACAGTATAAGTGAGGAGAATGTGTTCCCCTGATGGTTTAATATACACGGGACATGTTACCAGGTGAACAGTATAAGTGAGGATACTGTATTCCCCTGATGGTTCAATATACACTGGACATGTTAGCTGGTGAACAGTATAAGTGAGGAGAATGTATTCCCCTGATGGTTTAAAGTACACGGGACATGTTACCAGGTGAACAGTATAAGTGAGGAGAATGTGTTCCCCTGATGGTTTAATATACATGGGACATGTTACCAGGTGAACAGTATAAGTGAGGAGAGTGTGTTCCCCTGATGGTATAATATACACGGGACATGTTACCAGCTGAACAACATAAGTGAGGAGAGGGCTATCCCCTGATCGTTTAATAGACACGGGACATGTTGGCAGGTGAACAGTATAAGTGAAGAGAGTGTGTTCCCCTGATGGTATAATATACACGGGACATGTTAGCAGGTGAACAGTATAAGTGAGGAGAGTGTGTTCCCCTGACGGTTTAATATACACGGGACATGTTAGCAGGTGAACAGTATAAGTGAGGAGAATGTATTCCCCTGATGGTTTAATACACACGGGACATGATACCAGGTGAAAAGTATAAGTCAGGAGAGTGTGTCCCCCTGATTGTTTAATACTCACGGGACATGTTACCAGGTGAGCAGTATATGTGAGGAGAGTGTGTTCCCCTGATGGTTTAACACGCACGGGACGTGTCACCAGGTGAAGAGTAGAAGTGAGGAGAGTGTCTTCGCCTGATGGTCTAATATACACGGGACATGTTACCAGGTGAAAAGTATAAGAGAGGAGAGGGTGTTGCCCTGATGATTTAATATACACGAGACATGTTACCATGTGAACAGTATAAGTCAGGAGAGTGTGTTCCCCTCATTGTTTAATATACACGGGCCATGTTACCAGGTGAAAAGTATATGTGAAGAGAGTGTGTTCCCCTGATGGTTTAATATACGTGAAACATGTTACAAGATGACGAGTATAAGTGAGGAGAGTGTGTTCCCATCATTGTTTAATATACATGGCACATGTTAGCAGGTGAACAGTATCAGTGAGGAGAATGTGTTCCCCTGATGGTTTAATATACACGGGACATGTTACCAGGTGAACAGTATAAGTGAGGAGAGTGTGTTCCCCTGATTGTTAAATATACACGGGACATGTTACCAGGTGAACAGTATAAGTGAGGAGAGTGTGTTCCCCAGATGGTTTAATATACACGGGACATGTTACCAGGTGAACAGTATAAGTGAGGAGAGTGTGTTCCCCTGATGGTTTAATATACACGGGACTTATTACCAGGTGAACAGAATAAGTGAGGAGAGGGCTTTCCCCTGATGGTTTAATATACACGGGACATGTTACCAGGTGAACAGTATAAGTGAGGAGAATGTGTTTCCCTGATGGTTTAATATACACAGGACATGTTACCAGGTGAACAGTATAAGTGAGGAGAGTGTTTTCCCCTGATGGTTTAATATACACGGGACATGTTACCAGGTGAACAGTATAAGTGAGGAGAGTGTGTTCCCCTGATGGTTTAATATAAACGGGACATGTTGGCAGGTGAACAGTATAAGTGAGGAGAGTGTGTTCCCCAGATTCTTTAATATAAACGGGACATGTTGGCAGGTGAACAGTATAAGTGAGGAGCGTGTGTTCCCCTGATGGTTTAATATACACGTGACATGTTAGCAGGTGAACACTATAAGTGAGGAGAATGTATTCCCCTGATGGTTTAATATACACGGGACATGTTAGCAGGTGAACAGTATAAGTGAGGAGAGTGTGTTCCCCTGATGGTTTAATATACACGGGACATGTTTGCAGGTGAACAGTATAAGTGAGGAGAATGTATTCCCCTGATGGTTTAATATACACGGGACATGTTACCAGGTGAACAGTATAAGTGAGGAGACTGTGTTCCCCTGATGGTTTAATATACACGGAACATGTTACCAGGTGAACAGTATAAGTGAGGAGAATGTGTTCCCCTGATGGTTTAATATACACGGGACATGTTACCAGGTGAAAAGTATAAGTTAGGAGAGTGTATTCCCCTGATTGTTTAATACTCACGGGACATGTTACCAGGTGAACAGTGTAAGTGAGGAGAGTGTGTTCCCCTGATGGTTTAATATACACGGGACATGTTACCAGGTGAACAGTATAAGTGATGAGAGTAGTTCCCTTGATGGTTTAACATGCACGGGACATGTTACCAGGTCAACAGTACCAGTGAGGAGAGTGTGTTCCCCTGATGGTTTAATACACCCGGGACATTTTACCAGGTGAACAGTGTAAGTGAGGAGAGTGAGTTCCCCTGATGGTTTAACAGGCAGGGGACATGTTACCAGGTGAACAGTATATGTGAGGAGAGTGTGTTCCCCTGATGGTTTAATATACACGGGACATGTTACCAGGTGAACAGTATAAGTGAGGAGAATGTATTCCCCTGATGGTTTAATATACACGGGACATGTTAGCAGGTGAACAGTATAAGTGAGGAGAGTGTGTTCCCCTGATGATTTAATATACACTGGACATGTTAGCAGGTGAACAGGATAAGTGAGGAGAGAGTGTTCCCATGATGGTTTAACAGGCAGGGGACATGTTACCAGGTGAACAGTATAAGTGAGGAGAGTGTGTTCCCCTGATGGTTTAATATACACGGGACATGTTACCAGGTGAACAGTATAAGTGAAGAGAGTGTGTTCCCCTGATTGTTTAATACACACGGGACATGTTGCCAGGTGAAGAGTATAAGTGAAGAGAGTGTGTTCCCCTGATGGTTTAGTACACACGGGACATGTTACCAGGTAAACAATGTAAGTGAGGAGAGTGAGTTCATTTGATGGTTTAATACAAACAGGACATGTTACCAGGTGAACAGTGTAAGTGAGGAGAGTGAGTTCCCCTGATGGTTTAATACAAACAGGACATGTCAACAGGTGAACAGTATAAGTGAGGAGAGTGTGTTCCCCTGATGGTTTAATATACACAGGACATGATACCAGGTGAACAGTATAAGTGAGGAGAGTGAGTTCCCCTGATTGTTTAATATACCCTTGACATGTCATCAGGTAAACAGTATAAGTGAGTAGAGTGTGTTCCCCTGATGTTTTAATATACACGGGACATGTTACCAGGTGAACAGTATAAGTGAGGACAGTGTGTTCCCCTGATGGTATAATATACACGGGACATGTTACCAGCTGAACAGTATAAGTGAGGAGAGGGCTTTCCCCTGATGGTTTAATATACAAGGGACATGTTACCAGGTGAACAGTATAAGTGAGGAGAATGTGTTCCCCTGATGGTTTAATATACACGGGACATGTTACCAGGTGAACAGCAGAAGTGAGGATACTGTATTCCATTGATGGTTCAATATACACGGGACATGTTAGCTGGATAACAGTATAAGTGAGGAGAATGTATTCCCCTGATGGTTTAATATACACGGGACATGTTACCAGGTGAACAGTATAAGTGAGGAGAGTGTGTTCCCCTGATGGTTTAATATACACGGGACATGTTACCAGGTGAACAGTATAAGTGAGGCGAGTGTGTTCCCCTGATGGTATAATATACACGGGACATGTTACCAGCCGAACAGCATAAGTGAGGAGAGGGCTATCCCCTGATCGTTTAATATACACAGGACATGTTGGCAGGTGAACAGTATAAGTGAAGTGAGTGTGTTCCCCTGATGGGATAATATACACGGGACGATTTATTCGGTGAATCACTATAAGTGAGGAGAGTGTGTTCCCCTGATGGTTTAATATACACAGGACATGTTACCAGGTGAACAGTATAAGTGAGGAGACTGTGTTCCCCTGATTGTTTAATATACACAGGACATGTTACCAGGTGAACAGTATAAGTGAGGAGAGTGTGTTCCCCTGATGGTTTAATATACACGGTACATGTTACCAGGTGAAAAGTATAAGTGAGGAGAATGTGTTCCCCTGATTGTTTAATATACACAGGACATGTTGCCAGGTGAACAGTATAAGTGAGGAGAGTGTGTTCCCCTGATGGTTTAATATACACGGGACATGATACCAGGTGAAAAGTATAAGTCAGGAGAGTGTGTTCCCCTGATGGTTTAATATACACAGGACATGTTACCAGGTGAACAGTATAAGTGAGGAGAGTGTCTTCCCCTGATGGTCTAATATACACGGGACATGTTACCAGGTGAACAGTGTATGTGAAGAGAGTGTGTTCCCCTGATGGTTTAATATACATGAGACATGTTACCAGGTGAACAGAATAAGTGAGGAGAGTGTGTTCCCCTGATTGTTTAATATACACAGGACATGTTACCAGGTGAACAGTATAACTGAGGAGAGTGTGTTCCCCTGATGGTTTAATATACACGGGACATGATACCAGGTGAAAAGTATAAGTCAGGAGAGTGTGTTCCCCTGATGGTTTAATATACACAGGACATTTTACCAGGTGAACAGTATAAGTGAGGAGAGTGTCTTCCCCTGATGGTCTAATATACACGGGACATGTTACCAGGTGAACAGTGTATGTGAAGAGAGTGTGTTCCCCTGATGGTTTAATATACATGGGACATGTTACCAGGTGAACAGAATAAGTGAGGAGAGTGTGTTCCCCTGATTGTTTAATATACACGGGACATGTTACCAGGTGAACAGTATAAGTGAGGAGAGTGTGTTCCCCTGATTGTTTAATATACACGGGACATGTTACCAGGTGAACAGTATAAGTGAGGAGAGTGTGTTCCCCTGATGGTTTAATAAACACGGGACATGTTACCAGGTGAACAGTATAAGTGAGGGGAGTGTGTTCCCCTGATGGTTTAATATACACGGGACATGTTACCAGGTGAACAGTATAAGTGAGGAGAGTGTGTTCCCCTGATGGTTTAACAGGCAGGGGACATGTTACCAGGTGAACAGTAGAAGTGAGGAGAGTGTGTTCCCCTGATGGTTTAATATAAACGGGACATGTTAGCAGGTGAACAGTATAAGTGAGGAGAGTGTGTTCCCCTGATGGTTTAATATACACGGGACATGTTAGCAGGTGAACACTATAAGTGAGGAGAATGTATTCCCCTGATGGTTTAATATACACGGGACATGTTAGCAGGTCAACAGTAGAAGTGAGGAGAGTGTGTTCCCCTGATGGTTTAATATACACGGGACATGTTTGCAGGTGAACAGTATAAGTGAGGAGAATGTATTCCACTGATGGTTTAATATACACGGGACATGTTACCAGGTGAACAGTATAAGTGTGGCGACTGTGTTCCCCTGATGGTTTAATATACACGGAACATGTTACCAGGTGAACAGTATAAGTGAGGAGAATGTGTTCCCCTGATGGTTTAATCTACACGGGACATGTTAGCAGGTCAACAGTAGAAGTGAGGAGAGTGTGTTCCCCTGATGGTTTAATATACACGGGACATGTTTGCAGGTGAACAGTATAAGTGAGGAGAATGTATTCCACTGATGGTTTAATATACACGGGACATGTTACCAGGTGAACAGTATAATTGTGGAGACTGTGTTCCCCTGATGGTTTAATATATTCGGAACATGTTACCAGGTGAACAGTATAAGTGAGGAGATTGTGTTCCCCTGATGGTTTAATATACACGGGACATGTTACCAGGTGAAAAGTAAAAGTTAGGAGAGTGTGTTCCCCTGAATGTTTAATACTCACGGGACATGTTACCAGGTGAGCAGTATAAGTGAGGAGAGTGTGTTCCCCTGATGGTTTAACACGCACGGGACATGTTACCAGGTGAACATATATGTGAAGAGAGTGTGTTCCCCTGATGGTTTAATATACATGGGACATGTTACCAGGTGAACAGTATAAGTGAAGAGAGCCTGATCCCCTTATTGCTTAATATACGTGGGACATGTTACAAGGTGACGAGTATAAGTGAGGAGAGTGTGTTCCCCTCATTGTTTAATATACACGGGACATGTTAGCAGGTGAACAGTATCAGTGAGGAGAATGTGTTCCCCTGATGGTTTAATATACACGGGACGTGTCACCAGGTGAAGAGTAGAAGTGAGGAGAGTGTGTTCCCCTGATGGTCTAATACACACGGGACATGTTACCAGGTGAACATTATATGTGAAGAGAGTGTGTTCCCCTGATGGTTTAATATACATTGGACATGTTACCAGGTGAACAGTATAAGTGAAGAGAGCCTGTTCCCCTGATTGCTTAATATACGTGGGACATGTTACAAGGTGATGAGTATATTTGAGGAGAGTGTGTTCCCCTCATTGCTTAATATACACGGGACATGTTAGCAGCTCAACAGTATAAGTGAGGAGAATGTCTTCCCTGATGGTTTAATATACACGGGACATGTTACCAGGTGAACAGTATAAGTGAGGAGATTGTGTTCCCCTCATTGTTTAATATACACGGGACATGTTAGCAGGTGAACAGTATCAGTGAGGAGAATGTGTACCCTGATGGTTTAATATACACGGGACATGTTACCAGGTGAACAGTATAAGTGAGGAGAGTGTGTTCCCCTGATTGCTAAATATACACGGGACATGTTACCAGATGAACAGGATAAGTAAAGAGAGTGTGTTCCCCAGATGGTTTAATATACACGGGACATGTTACCATGTGATCAGTATAAGTGAGTAGAGTGTGTTCCCCTGATGCTTTAATATACACGGGACCTATTACCAGGTGAACAGAATAAGTGAGGAGAGGGCTTTCCCCTAATGGTTTAATATACACGGGACATGTTACCAGGTGAACAGTATAATTGAGGAGAGTGTGTTCCCCTGATGATTTAATATACACGGGACATGTTACCAGGTGAACAGTATAAGTGATGAGACTGTATTCCCCTGATGGTTCAATAGACACGGGACATGTTAGCAGGTGAACAGTATAAGTGAGGAGAATGTGTTCCCCTCATGGTTTAATACACATGGGACATGTTACCAGGTGAACAGTATAAGTGAGGAGAGTGTGTTCCCCTGATTGTTTAACATGCACGGGACATGTTACCAGGTCAACAGTATAAGTGAGGAGAGTGTGTTCCCCTGATGGTTTAATACACCCGGGACATGTTACCAGGTGAACATTATAAGTGAGGAGAGTGTGATCCAATGATTGTTTAATATACACGGGACATGTTACCAGGTGAACAGTATAAGTGAGGAGAGTGTGTTCCCATGATGGTTTAACAGGCAGGGGACATGTTACCAGGTGAACAGTAGAAGTGAGGAGAGTGTGTTCCCCTGATTGTTTAATACACACGTGACATGTTACCAGGTGAACAGTATAAGTGAAGAGAGTGTGTTCCCCTGATGGTTTAATACACACGGGACATGTTACCAGGTGAACAGTATAAGTGAGGAGAGTGTGTTCCCCTGATTGTTTAATACACACGTGACATGGTGCCAGGTGAAGAGTATAAGTGAAGAGAGTGTGTTCCCCTGATGGTTTAATATACACGGGACATGTTACCAGGTGAACAGTATAAGTGAGGAGAATGTGTTCCCCTGATGGTTTAATATACACGGGACATGTTACCAGGTGAACAGTATAAGTGAGGAGAATGTGTTCCCCTAATGGTTTAATATACACGGGACATTTTACCAGGTGAACAGTATAAGTGAGGTGAATGTGTTCCTCTGATGGTTTAATACACACGGGACATGTTACCAAGTGAACAGTATAAGTGAGGAGAGTGTGTTCCCCTGATTGTTTAATATACACTGGACATGTTAGCTGGTGAACAGTATAAGTGAGGAGAATTTATTCCCCTGATGGTTTAATATACCCGGGACATGTCATCAGGTGAACAGTATAAGTGAGGAGAGTGTGTTCCCTGATGGTTTAATATACACAGGACATGTTACCAGGTGAACAGTATAAGTGAGGAGAGTGAGTTCCCCTGATTGTTTAATATACCCGGGACATGTCATCAGGTGAACAGTATAAGTGAGGAGAGTGTGTTCCCCTGATGGTTTAATATACATGGGACATGTTACCAGGTGAACAGTATAAGAGAAGAGAGCCTTTTCTCCTGATTGCTTAATATACGTGGGACATGTTACAAGGTGACGAGCATAAGTGAGGAGAGTGAGTTCCCCTGATTGTTTAATATACCCGGGACATGTCATCAGGTGAACAGTATAAGTGAGGAGAGTGTGTCCCCCTGATGGTTTAATATACACGGGACATTTTAGCAGGTGAACAGTATAAGTGAGGAGAGTGTGTTCCCCTGATGACTTAATATACACGGGACATGTCAGCAGGTGAACAGTATAAGTGAGGAGAATGTATTCCCCTGATGGTTTAATATACACAGGACATGTTACCAGGTGAACAGTATAAGTGAGGAGACTGTTTTCCCCTGATGGTTTAATATACACAGGACATTTTACCAGGTGAACAGTATAAGTGAGGAGAATGTGTTCCACTGATGGTTTAATATACACGGGACATGTTACCAGGTGAAAAGTATAAGTCAGGAGAGTGTGTTCCCCTGATTGTTTAATACTCTCGGGACATGTTACCAGGTGAGCAGTATAAGTGAGGAGAGTGTGTTCCCCTGATTGTTTAATATACATGGGAAATGTTACCAGATGAACAGTATAAGTGAGGAGAGTGTGTTCTCCTGATGGTTTAACACGCACGGGACGTGTCACCAGGTGAAGAGCAGAAGTGAGGAGAGTGTGTTCCCCTGATGGTCTAATATACACGGGACATGTTACCAGGTGAACAGTATATGTGAAGACAGTGTGTTCCCCTGATGGTTTAATATACATGGGACATGTTACCAGGTGAACAGTATAAGAGAAGAGAGCCTTTTCTCCTGATTGCTTAATATACGTGGGACATGTTACAAGGTGACGAGTATAAGTGAGGAGAGTGTGTTCCCCTCATTGTTTAATATACACGGGACATGTTAGCAGGTGAACAGTATCAGTGAGGAGAATGTGTTCCCCTGATGGTTTAATATACACGGGACATGTTACCAGGTGAACAGAATAAGTGAGGAGAGTGTGTTCCCCTGATAGTTAAAAATACACGGGACATGTTACCAGTTGAACAGTATAAGTGAGGAGAGTGTGTTCCCCAGATGGTTTAATATACACGGGACATGTTACCAGGTGAACAGTATAAGTGAGGAGAGTGTGTTCCCCTGTTGGTTTAATATACACGGGACATGTTACCAGGTGAACAGTATAAGTGAGGATAGTGTGTTCCCCTGATGTTTTAATATACACGGACGTGTCACCAGGTGAAGAGTAGAAGTGAGGAGAGTGTGTTCCCCTGATGGTCTAACATACACGGGACATGTTACCAGGTGAACAATATATGTGAAGAGAGTGTGTTCCCCTGATGGTTTAATATACATGGGACATGTTACCAGGTGAACAGCATAAGTGAAGAGAGCGTGTTCCCCTGATTGCTTAATATACGTGGGACATGTTAACAGGTGACGAGTATAAGTCAGGAGAGTGTGTTCCCTTCATTGTTTAATATACACGGGACATGTTAGCAGGTGAACAGTATCAGTGAGGAGAGTGTGTTCCCCTGATTGTTAAATATACACGGGACATGTTACCAGGTGAACAGTATAAGTGAGGAGAGTGTGTTCCCCTGATGATTTAACATACACGGGACATGTTACCAGGTGAACAGTATAAGTGAGGAGAGTGTGTTCCCCTGATGGTATAACATACACGGGACATGTTACCAGGTGAACAGTATAAGTGAGGAGACTGTATTCCCCTGATGGTTCAATACACAAGGGACATGTTAGCAGGTGAACAGTATATATGAGGAGAGTGTGTTCCCCTGATTGTTTAATACACACGGGACATGTTACCAGGTGAACAGTATAAGTGAGGAGAGTGTGTTCCCCTGATGGTTTAATATACACGGGACATGTTACAACGTGAACAGTATAAGTGAGGAGAGTTTGTTCCCCTGATTGTTTAATACTCACGGGAGATGTTACCAGGTGAGCAGTATAAGTGAGGAGAGTGTGTTCCCCTGATGGTTTAATATACACGGGACATGTTACCAGGTGAACAGTATCAGTGAGGAGAGTGTGTTCCCCTGATGGTTTAATATACACAGGACATGTTACCAGCTGAACAGTATAAGTGAGGAGAGGGCTTTCCCCTGATGGTTTAATATACACGGGACATGTTACCAGGTGAACAGTATAAGTGAGGAGAGTGTGTTCCCCTGATGGTATAATATACACGGGACATGTTACCAGCTGAACAGTATAAGTGAGGAGAGGGCTTTCCCCTGATGGTTTAATATATACGGGACATGTTACCAGGTGAACAGTATAAGTGAGGAGAGTGTGTTCCCCTGATGGTCTAATATGCTGGGGACATGTTACAACGAGAACAGTGTATGTGAAGAGAGTGTGTTCCCCTGATGGTTTAATATACATGGGACATGTTACCAGGTGAAACGTATAAGTGAGGAGAGTGTGTTCCCCTGATTGTTTAATACTCATGGGACATGTTACCAGGTGAGCAGTATAAGTGAGGAGAGTGTGTTCCCCTGATGGTTTAACACGCACGGGACGTGTCACCAGGTGAAGAGTAGAAGTGAGGAGAGAGTGTTCCACTGATGGTTTAATACTGACGGGACATGTTACCAGATGAACAGTATAAGTGAAGAGAGTGTTTTCCGCTGATGGTTTAATATACATGGGACATGTTACCACGTGAACAGTATAAGTGAAGAGAGCGTATTCCCCTGATTGCTTAATATACGTGGGACATGTTAGCAGGTGAACAGTATAAGTGAGGAGAGTGTGTTCCCCTGATGGTTTAAGAGACACGGGACATGTTACAACGTGTACAGTATAAGTGAGGAGAGTTTGTTCCCCTGATTGTTTAATACTCACGGGAGATGTTACCAGGTGAGCAGTATAAGTGAGGAGAGTGTGTTCCCCTGATGGTTTAATATACACGGGACATGTTACCAGGTGAACAGTATAAGTGAGGAGAGGGCTTTCCCCTGATGGTTTAATATACACGGGACATGTTACCACGTCAACAGTATAAGTGAGGACAGTGTGTTCCCCTGATGGTATAATATACACGGGACATGTTACCAGCTGAACAGTATAATTGAGGAGAGTGTGTTCCCCTCATTGTTTAATATACACGGGACATGTTAGCAGGTGAACAGTATCAGTGAGGAGAATGTGTTCCCCTGATGGTTTAATATACACGGGACATGTAAACAGGTGAACAGTATAAGTGAGGAGAGTGTGTTCCCCTGATTGTTAAATATACACGGGACATGTCAACAGGTGAACATTATAAGTGAGGAGAGTGTGTTCCCCTGATGGCTTAATATACACGGGACATGTTGCCAGGTGAACAGTATAAGTGAGGATAGTGTGTTCCCCTGATGGTTTAATATACACGGACGTGTCACCAGGTGAAGAGTAGAAGTGAGGAGAGTGTGTTCCCCTGATTTTTTAAAACACACCACATGTCAGCAGGTGAACAGTATAAGTGAGGAGAGGGTGTTCCCCTGATGGTTTAACATGCTCAGGACATGTTACCAGGTGAACAGTAGAGGTGAGGAGAGTGTGTTCCCCGGATGGTCTAATATACACGGGACATGTTACCAGGCGAGCATTATAAGTGAGGAGAGTGTGTTCCCCTGATGGTTTAACACGCACGGGACGTGTCACCAGGTGAAGAGTAGAAGTGAGGAGAGTGTGTTCCCCTGATAGTCTAATATACACGGGACATGTTACCAGGTGAACAGTATATGTGAAGAGCGTGTGTTCCCCTGATGGTTTAATATACATGGGACATGTTTCCAGGTGAACAGTATAAGTGAAGAGAGCGTGTTCCCCTGATTGTTCAATATACGTGGGACATATTACCAGGTGACGAGTATAAGTGAGGAGAGTGTGTTCCCCTGATGGTTTAATATACACGGGACATGTTACCAGGTGAACAGTATAAGTGAGGAGAGTGTGTTCCTCTGATGGTTAAATATACACTGGACATGTTACCAGGTGAACAATATAAGTGAGGAGAGTGTGTTCCCCTGATGGTTTAATATACACGGGACATGTTACCAGGTGAACAGTCTAAGTGAGGAGACTGTATTCCCCTGATGGTTCAATATACACGGGACATGTTAGCAGGTGAACAGTATAAGTGAGGAGAATGTGTTCCCCTGATGGTTTAATATACACGGGACATGTTACCACGTGAAAAGTATAAGTGAGTAGAGTGTGTTCCCCTGATGGTTTAATATACACGGGACATGTTACCACGTGAATAGTATAAGTGAGGACAGTGTGTTCCCCTGATGGTTTAATATACACGGGACATATTACCAGGTGAACAGTATAAGTGAGGAGAGGGCTTTCCCCTGATGGTTTAATATACACGGGTCATGTTACCAGGTGAACAGAATAAGTGAGGACAGTGAGTTCCCCTGATGCTTTAATACACACGGGACATGTTACCAGGTGAACAGAAAAGGGAGGAGAGTGTCTTCCCCTGATGGTTTAATACTGACGGGACATGTCACCAGGTGAACAGTATAAGTGAGGAGAGTGTGTTCCCCTGATGGTTTAACACGCACAGGACATGTTACCAGGTGAACAGTATAAGTGAGGAGAGTGAGGTCCCCTGATTGGTTAATACACACGGAACATGTCACCAGCTGAACAGCATAAGTGAGGAGAGTGTGTTCCCCTGATGGTTCAATACTGACGGGACATTTCCCCACGTGAACAGTATAAGTGAGGAAAGTGTGTTCCCCTGTTGGTTTAACACGCACAGGACATGTTACCAGGTGAACAGTCTAAGTGAGGAGAGTGTGTTCCCCTGATTATTTAAAACACACGACATGTCAGCAGGTGAAGAGTATAAGTGAGGAGAGGGTGTTCCCCTGATGGTTTAACATGCACAGGACATGTTACCAGGTGAACAGTAGAAGTGAAGAGAGTGTGTTCCCCTGATGGTTTAATATACACGGGACATGTTACCAGATGAACAGTCGAAGTGAGGAGAGTGTGTTCCCCTGATCGTTTAACATGCAAGGGACGTGTCACCATGTGAAGAGTAGAAGTGAGGAGAGTGTTTTCCCCTGATGGTCTAATATACACGGGACATGTTACCAGGTGAACAGTATATGTGAAGAGAGTGTGTTCCCCTGATTGTTTAATATACACGGGACATGTTACCAGGTGAACAGTATAAGTGAGGAGAGTGTGTTCCCGTGATGGTTTAATATACACGGGACAAGTTACCAGGTGAACAGTATAAGTGAGGAGTGTGTGTTCCCCTGATGGTTTAATATACACGGGACATGTTACGAGCTGAACAGTATAAGTGAGGAGAGTGTGTCCCCCTGATGGTTTAACATACACGGGACATGTCACCAGGTGAACTCTATAAGTGAGGAGAGTACGTCCCCCTGATGGTTTAACATACACGGGACATGTTACCAGCTGAACGGTATAAGTGAGGAGAGTGTGTTCCCCTGATGATTTTATATACATGGGACATGTCACCAGGTGAACTCTATAAGTGAGGAGAGTGTTTCCCCCAAATGGTTTAACATACACGGGACATGTTACCAGGTGAACGGTATAACTGAGGAGAGTGAGTTCCCCTGATTGCTTAATACACACGGGACATGTCACCAGGTGAACAATATAAGTGAGGAGAGTGTGTTCCCCTGATTGTTTAATATACACGGGACATGTTACCAGGTGAACATAATAAGTGTGGAGAGTGTGTTCCCCTGATGGTTTAATACAGACGGGACATGTTACCAGGTGAACAGTATAAGTGAGGAGAGTGTGTTCCCCTGATGGTTTAATACAGACGGGACATGTTACCAGGTGAACATTATAAGTGAGGAGAGTGTGTTCCCCTGATGGTTTAAGACAGACGGGACATGTTACCAGGTGAACAGTATAAGTGAGGAGAGTGTGTTCCCCTGATGGCTTAATATACACGGGACATGTCACCAGGTGAACTCTATAAGTGAGGAGAGTGTGTTCCCCTGATGGTTTAATACAGACGGGACATGTTACCAGGTGAACAGTATAAGTGAGGAGAGTGTTTTCCCCTGATGGTTTAATACACACGGGACATGTTAACAGGTGAACATTATAAGTGAGGAGAGTGTGTTCCCCTGATGGCTTAATATACACGGGACATGTTACCATGTGAACTCTATAAGTGAGGAGAGTGTGTTCCCCTGATGGTTTAATACAGACGGGACATGTTACCAGGTGAACAGTATAAGTGAGAAGAGTGTTTTCCCCTGATGGTTTAATACACAAGGGACATTTTACCAGGTGAACATTATAAGTGTGGAGAGTGTGTTCCCCTGATGGTTTAATACACACGGGACATGTTACCAGGTGAACAGTATAAGTGAGGTGACTGTATTCCCCTGATGGTTCAATATACACGGGACATGTTACCAGGTGAACAGTATAAGTGAGGAGAGTGTGTTCCCCTGATTGTTTAATATACACAGGACATGTTACCAGGTGAACATTATATTTGAGGAGAATGTGTTCCCCTGATGGTTTAATATACACGGGACATGTTACCAGGTGAAAAGTATAAGTGAGGGGACTGTGTTGCCCTGATTGTTTAATACTCACGGGACAGGTTACCAGATGAACAGTATAAGTGAGGAGAGTGTGTTCCCCTGATGGTTTAACCCGCACGGGACGTGTCACCTGGTGAAGAGTAGAAGTGAGGAGAGTGTGTTCCGCTGATGGTCTAATATACACTGGACATGTTACAACGTGAACTGTATATGTGAAGAGAGTGTGTTCCCCTGATGGTTTAGTATACATGTGACATGTTACCAGGTGAAAAGTATAAGTGAGGAGAGTGTGTTCCCCGAAGGGTTTAATATACATGGGACATGTTACCAGGTGAACTCGATAAGTGAGGAGAGTGTGTTCCGCTGATGGTTTAATACAAACGGGACATGTTACCAGGTGAGCATTATAAGTGAGGAGAGTGTGTTCCCCTGATGGTTTAACACGCACGGGACGTGTCACCAGGTGAAGAGTAGAAGTGAGGAGAGTGTGTTCCCCTGATGGGCTAATATACACGGGACATGTTACCAGGTGAACAGTATATGTGAAGAGAGTGTGTTCCCCTGATGGTTTAATATACTTTGGACATGTTACCAGCTGACGAGTATAAGTGGGGAGAGTGTGTTCCCCTCATTGTTTAATATACAAGGGACATGTTAGCAGGTGAACAGTATCAGTGAGGAGAATGTGTTCCCCTGATGGTTTAATATACATGGGACATGTTACCAGGTGAACAGTATAAGTGAGGAGAATGTGTTCCCCTGATTGTTAAATATACACGGGACATGATACCAGGTGAATAGTATAAGTGAGGGGAGTGTGTTCCCCTGATGGTTAAATATACACGGGACATGTTACCAGGTGAACAATATAAGTGAGGAGAGTGTGTTCCCCTGATGGTTTAATATTTTCGGGACATGTTACCAGGTGAACAGTATAAGTGAGGAGAGTGTGTTCCCCTGATGGTTTAATATACACGGGACATGTTACCAGGTGAACAGTATAAGTGAGGAGACTGTATTCCCCTGATGGTTCAATATACACGGGACATGTTAGTAGGTGAACAGTATAAGTGAGGAGAATGTGTTCCCCTGATGGTTTAATATACACGGGACATGTTACCAGGTGAAAAGTATAAGTGAGGAGAGTGTGTTCCCCTAATGGTTTAATATACACGGGAAATGTTACAACGTCAACAGTATAAGTGAGGAGAATGTGTTCCCCTGATGGTTTAATACACACGGGACATGTTACCAGGTGAAAAGTATAAGTGAGGAGAGTGTGTTCCCCTGATTGTTTAATACTCACGGGAGATGTTACCAGGTGAACAGTATAATTGAGGAGAGTGTGTTCCCCTGATGGTTTAATATACACGGGACATATTACCAGGTGAAAAGTATAAGTGAGGAGAGGGCTTTCCCCTGATAGTTTAATATACACCGGACATGTTACCAGGTGGAAAGTAGAAGTGAGGAGAGGGCTTTCCCCTGATGGTTTAATACACACGGGACATGTTACCAGGTGAACAGAAAAGGGAGGAGAGTGTCTTCCCCTGATGGTTCAATATGCACGGGACATGTCACAGGTGAACAGTATAAGTGAGGAGAATGTATTCCACTGATGGTTTAATATACACGGGACATGTTACCAGGTGAACAGTATAAGTGAGGTCAGTGAGTTCCCCTGATGGTTTAATATACACGGGACATGTTACCATGTGAACATTAGAAGTGAGGAGACTGCTTTCCCCTGATGTTATAATATAAACGGGACATGTTACCAGGTGAACAGTATAAGTGAGGAGAGGGCTTTCCCCTGATGCTTTAATATACAAGGGACAGGTTACCAGGTGAACAGTATAAGTGAGGAGAATGTGTTCCACTGATGGTTTAATATACACGGGACATGTTACCAGGTGAACAGTATAAGTGAGGATACTGTATTCCCCTGATGGTTCAATATACACGGGACATGTTACCTGGTGAACAGTATAAGTGAGGAGAGTGTTTTCCCCTGATGGTTTAATATACACGGGACATGTTACCAGGTGAACAGTATAATTGAGGAGAGTGTGTTCCCCTGATGGTTTAATATACACGGGACATGTTACCAGCTGAACAGCATAAGTGAGGAGAAGGCTTTCCCCTGATGGTTTAATATACACGGGACATGTTACCAGGTGAACAGTAGAAGTGAGGAGAGTGTGTTCCCCTGATGGTTTAATATACACGGGACATGTTAGCAGGTGAACAGTATAAGTGAGGAGAATGTATTCCCCTGATGGTTTAATACAGACGGGACATGTTACCAGGTGAACAGTATAAGTGAGGAGAGTGTTTTCCCCTGATGGTTTAATGCACAAGGGACATTTTACCAGGTGAACATTATATGTGTGGAGAGTGTGTTCCCCTGATGGTTTAATACACACGGGACATGTTACCAGGTGAACAGTATAAGTGAGGTGACTGTATTCCCCTGATGGTTCAATATACACGGGACATGTTACCAGGTGAACAGTATAAGTGAGGAGAGTGTGTTCCCCTGATTGTTTAATATACACAGGACATGTTACCAGGTGAACGTTATATTTGAGGAGAATGTGTTCCCCTGATGGTTTAATATACACGGGACATGTTACCAGGTGAAAAGTATAAGTGAGGGGACTGTGTTCCCCTGATTGTTTAATACTCACGGGACAGGTTACCAGATGAACAGTATAAGAGAGGAGAGTGTGTTCCCCTGATGGTTTAACCCGCACGGGACGTGTCACCTGGTGAAGAGTAGAAGTGAGGAGAGTGTGTTCCGCTGATGGTCTAATATACACTGGACATGTTACAACGTGAACAGTATATGTGAAGAGAGTGTGTTCCCCTGATGGTTTAGTATACATGTGACATGTTACCAGGTGAAAAGTATAAGTGAGGAGAGTGTGTTCCCCGAAGGGTTTAATATACACGGGACATGTTAGCAGGTGAACAGTATAAGTGAGGAGAATGTATTCCCCTGATGGTTTAATATACACGGGACATGTTACCAGGTGAACAGTATAAGTGAGGAGAGTGTGATCCCCTGATTGTTTAATACACACGGGACATGTTACCAGGTGAACTCTATAAGTGAGGAAAGTGTGTTCCACTGATGGCTTAATATAGACGGAACATGTTACCAGGTGAACAGTATAAGTGAGGAGAGTGTGTTCCCCTGATGGTTTAATACAGACGGGACATGTTACCAGGTGATCAGTATAATTGAGGAGAGTGTGTTCCGCTGAGGGTTTTATGTACATGGGACATGTCACCAGGTGAACAGTATAAGTGAGGAGAGTGTTTTCCCCTGATGGTATAATACACACGGGACATGTTACCAGGTGAACATTATAAGTGAGGAGAGTGTGTTCCCCTGATGGCTTAATATACACGGGACATGTCACCAGGTGAACTCTATAAGTGAGGAGAGTGTGTTCCCCTGATGGTTTAATACACAAGGGACATGTTACCAGGTGAACATTATAAGTGTGGAGAGTGTGTTCCCCTGATGGTTTAATACACACGGGACATGTAACCAGGTGAACAGTATAAGTGAGGAGAGTGTGTTCCCCTGATGGGTTAATATACACAGGACATGTTACCAGGTGAGCAGTATAAGTAAGGAGAGTGTGTTCCCTTGATGGTTTAATACACACGGGACATGTTACCAGGTGAACAGTATAAGTAAGGAGAGTGTGTTCCCTTGATGGTTTAACATACACGGGACATGTCACCAGGTGAACTCGATAAGTGAGGAGAGTGTCTTCCCCTGATGGTTTAATACAAACGGGACATGTTACCAGGTGAACAGTATATGTGAAGAGAGTGTGTTCCCCTGATGTTATAATATACACGGGACATGTTACCAGCTGAACAGCATAAGTGAGGAGAAGGCTTTCCCCTGATGGTTTAATATACATGGGACATGTTACCAGGTGAACAGTATAAGTGAGGAGAGTGTGTTCCCCTGATTGCTTAATATACGTGGGACATGTTACAAGGTGACGAGTATAAGTGAGGAGAGTGTTTTCCCCTCATTGTTTAATATACACGGGACATGTTAGCAGGTGAACAGTATCAGTGAGGAGAATGTGTTCCCCTGATGGTTTAATATACACGGGACATGTTGCCATGTGAACAGTATAAGTGAGAAGAATGTGTTCCCCTAATGTTTGAATATACACGGGACATGTTACCAGGTGAACAGTATAAGTGAGGAGAGTGTGTTCCCCTGATGGTTTAATACACACGGGACATGTCACCAGCTGAACTGCATAAGTGAGGAGAGTGTGTTCCACTGATTGGTTAATATACACGGGACATGTTGCCATGTGAACAGTATAAGTGAGGAGAGTGTGTTCCCCTGATTGCTTAATATACGTGGGACATGTTACAAGGTGACGAGTATAAGTGAGGAGAGTGTTTTCCCCTCATTGTTTAATATACACGGGACATGTTAGCAGGTGAACAGTATCAGTGAGGAGAATGTGTTCCCCTGATGGTTTAATATACATGGGACATGTTACCAGATGAAAAGTATAAGTGAGAAGAGTGTGTTCCCCTAATGTTTGAATATACACGGGAAATGTTACCAGGTGAACAGTATAAGTGAGGAGAGTGTGTTCCCCTGATTGTTTAATACTCACGGGAGATGTTACCAGGTGAGCAATTAAAGTGAGGAGAGTGTGTTCCCCTGATGTTTTAACACGCACGGGACATGTTAACTGGTGAACAGTATATGTGAAGAGAGTGTGCTCCCCTGATGGTTTAATATACACAGGACATGTTCCCAGGTGAACAGTATAAGTGAGGAGAATGTGTTCCCCTGATGGTTTAATGTACACAGGACATGTTACCAGGTGAAAAGTATAAGTCAGGAGAGTGTGTTCCCCTGATTGTTTAATACTCACAGGACATGTTAACAGGTGAGCAGTATAAGTGAGGAGAGTGTGTTCCCCTGATGGTTTAACACGCACGGGACGTGTCACCAGGTGAAGAGTAGAAGTGAGGAGAGTGTGTTCCCCTGATGGTCTAATATGCACGGGACATGTTACCAGGTGAACAGTATAAGTGAGGAGAGTGTGATCCCCTGATGGTTTAATACAAACGGGACATGTTACCAGGTGAACAGTATATGTGAAGAGAGTGTGTTCCCCTGATGGTATTATATACACGGGACATGTTACCAGCTGAACAGCATTAGTGAGGAGAAGGCTTTCCCCTGATTGTTCAATATTCACGGGACATGTTACCAGGTGAACAATATAAGTGAGGAGAGTGTGTTCCCCTCATGGTTTAATATACACGGGACATGTTACAACGTGAACACTGTACGTGAGGAGTGTGTGTTCCCCTGATTGTTTAATACTCACGGGAAATGTTACCAGGTGAGCAGTATAAGTGAGGAGAGTGTGTTCCCCTGATGGTTTAACACGCACGGGACGTGTCGCCAGGTGAAGAGTAGAAGTGAGGAGAGTGTGTTCCCCTGATTGTTTAATACACACGGCACATGTTACCAGGTGAACAGTATATGTGAGGAGAGTGTGTTCCCCTGATGGTTTAATATACATGGGAAATGTTACCAGGTGAACAGTATAAGTGAAGAGAGCGTGTTCCCCTGATTGTTTAATATACGTGGGACATATTACCAGGTGACGAGTATAAGTGAGGAGAGTGTGTTCCCCTGATGGTTTAATATACACGGGACATGTTACCAGGTGAACAGTATAAGTGATGAGACTGTATTCCCCTGATGGTTCAATATACACGGGACATGTTAGCAGGTGAACAGTATAAGTGAGGAGAGTGTGTTCCCCTGATTGTTAAATATAAACGGGACATGTTACCAGGTGAACAGCATAAGTGAGGAGAGTGTGTTCCCCAGATGGTTTAATATACACGGGACATGTTACCAGGTGAACAGTATAAGTGAGGAGAGTGTGTTCCCCTGATTGTTTAATACTCACGGGAGATGTTACCAGGTGAGCAGTATAAGTGAGGAGAGGTTGTTCCCCTGATGGTTTAACATGCACGGGACGTGTCACCAGGTGAAGAGTAGAAGTGAGGTGAATGTGTTCCCCTGATTGTTTAATACACACGGGACATGTCACCAGGTGAACAGTATATGTGAAGAGAGTGTGTTCCCCTGATGGTTTAATATACATGGGACATGTTACCAGGTGAACAGTATAAGTGAAGAGAGCGTGTTCCCCTGATTGTTTAATATACGTGGGACATGTTACAACGTGAACAGTATAAGTGAGGAGAGTGTGTTCCCCTGATTGTTTAATACACACGGGACATGTTACCAGGTGAACAGTATAAGTGAAGAGAGCGTGTTCCCCTGATTGTTTAATATACACGGGACATGTTACCAGGTGAGCAGTATAAGTGAGGAGAGTGTGTTCCCCTGATGGTTTAATATACACGGGACATGTTACCAGGTGAACAGTATAAGTGAGGAGAGTGTGTTCCCCAGATGGTTTAATATACACGGGACATGTTACCAGGTGAACAGTATAAGTGAGGAGAGTGTGTTCCCCTGATGGTATAATATACACGGGACATGTTACCAGGTGAACAGTATAAGTGAAGAGAGCGTGTTCCCCTGATTGTTTAATATACACGGGACATGTTACCAGGTGAGCAGTATAAGTGAGGAGAGTGTGTTCCCCTGATTGTTTAATACACACGGGACATGTTACCAGGTGAACAGTATAAGTGAAGAGAGCGTGTTCCCCTGATTGTTTAATATACACGGGACATGTTACCAGGTGAGCAGTATAAGTGAGGAGAGTGTGTTCCCCTGATGGTTTAATATACACGGGACATGTTACCAGGTGAGCAGTATAAGTGAGGAGAGTGTGTTCCCCTGATTGTTTAATACAAACGGGACATGTTACCAGGTGAACAGTATATGTGAAGAGAGTGTGTTCCCCTGATGGTATAATATACACGGGACATGTTACCAGGTGAACAGTACAAGTGAGGAGAATGTGTTCCCTTGATGGTTTAATACACACGGGACATGTTACCAGGTGAACAGTATAAGTAAGGAGAGTGTGTTCCCTTGATGGTTTAACATACACGGGACATGTCACCAGGTGAACTCGATAAGTGAGGAGAGTGTCTTCCCCTGATGGTTTAATACAAACGGGACATGTTACCAGGTGAACAGTATATGTGAAGAGAGTGTGTTCCCCTGATGGTATTATATACACGGGACATGTTACCAGCTGAACAGCATTAGTGAGGAGAAGGCTTTCCCCTGATTGTTCAATATTCACGGGACATGTTACCAGGTGAACAATATAAGTGAGGAGAGTGTGTTCCCCTCATGGTTTAATATACACGGGACATGTTACAACGTGAACACTGTACGTGAGGAGTGTGTGTTCCCCTGATTGTTTAATACTCACGGGAAATGTTACCAGGTGAGCAGTATAAGTGAGGAGAGTGTGTTCCCCTGATGGTTTAACACGCACGGGACGTGTCGCCAGGTGAAGAGTAGAAGTGAGGAGAGTGTGTTCCCCTGATTGTTTAATACACACGGCACATGTTACCAGGTGAACAGTATATGTGAGGAGAGTGTGTTCCCCTGATGGTTTAATATACATGGGAAATGTTACCAGGTGAACAGTATAAGTGAAGAGAGCGTGTTCCCCTGATTGTTTAATATACGTGGGACATATTACCAGGTGACGAGTATAAGTGAGGAGAGTGTGTTCCCCTGATGGTTTAATATACACGGGACATGTTACCAGGTGAACAGTATAAGTGATGAGACTGTATTCCCCTGATGGTTCAATATACACGGGACATGTTAGCAGGTGAACAGTATAAGTGAGGAGAGTGTGTTCCCCTGATGATTTAACATGCACGGGACATGTTACCAGGTCAACAGTATAAGTGAGGAGAGTGTGTTCCCCTGATTGTTTAATATACACGGGACATGTTACCAGGTGAACAGTATAAGTGAGGAGAGTGTGTTCCCCTGATTGTTTAATACTCACGGGAGATGTTACCAGGTGAGCAGTATAAGTGAGGAGAGGTTGTTCCCCTGATGGTTTAACATGCACGGGACGTGTCACCAGGTGAAGAGTAGAAGTGAGGTGAATGTGTTCCCCTGATTGTTTAATACACACGGGACATGTCACCAGGTGAACAGTATATGTGAAGAGAGTGTGTTCCCCTGATGGTTTAATATACATGGGACATGTTACCAGGTGAACAGTATAAGTGAAGAGAGCGTGTTCCCCTGATTGTTTAATATACGTGGGACATGTTACAACGTGAACAGTATAAGTGAGGAGAGTGTGTTCCCCTGATTGTTTAATACACACGGGACATGTTACCAGGTGAACAGTATAAGTGAAGAGAGCGTGTTCCCCTGATTGTTTAATATACACGGGACATGTTACCAGGTGAGCAGTATAAGTGAGGAGAGTGTGTTCCCCTGATGGTTTAATATACACGGGACATGTTACCAGGTGAGCAGTATAAGTGAGGAGAGTGTGTTCCCCTGATTGTTTAATACACACGGGACATGTTACCAGGTGAACAGTATAAGTGAAGAGAGTGTGTACCCCTGATTGTTTAATATACACGGGACATGTTACCAGGTGAACAGTATAAGTGAGGAGAGTGTGTTCCCCTGATGGTTTAACACGCACGGGACATGTTACCAGGTGAACAGTATAAGTAAGGAGAGTGTGTTCCCTTGATGGTTTAACATACACGGGACATGTCACCAGGTGAACTCGATAAGTGAGGAGAGTGTCTTCCCCTGATGGTTTAATACAAACGGGACATGTTACCAGGTGAACAGTATATGTGAAGAGAGTGTGTTCCCCTGATGGTATAATATACACGGGACATGTTACAAGGTGAACAGTATAAGTGAGGAGAATATGTTCCCTTGATGGTTTAATACACACGGGACATGTTACCAGGTGAACAGTATAAGTAAGGAGAGTGTGTTCCCTTGATGGTTTAACATACACGGGACATGTCACCAGGTGAACTCGATAAGTGAGGAGAGTGTCTTCCCCTGAAGGTTTAATACAAACGGGACATGTTACCAGGTGAACAGTATATGTGAAGAGAGTGTGTTCCCCTGATGGTATAATATACACGGGACATGTTACCAACTGAACAGCATTAGTGAGGAGAAGGCTTTCCCCTGATTGTTCAATATTCACGGGACATGTTACCAGGTGAACAATATAAGTGAGGAGAGTGTTTTCCCCTCATGGTTTAATATACACGGGACATGTTACAACGTGAACACTGTACGTGAGGAGAGTGTGTTCCCCTGATTGTTTAATACTCACGGGAAATGTTACCAGGTGAGCAGTATAAGTGAGGAGAGTGTGTTCCCTTGATGGTTTAACATACACGGGACATGTCACCAGGTGAACTCGATAAGTGAGGAGAGTGTCTTCCCCTGATGGTTTAATACAAACGGGACATGTTACCAGGTGAACAGTATATGTGAAGAGAGTGTGTTCCCCTGATGTTATAATATACACGGGACATGTTACCAGCTGAACAGCATAAGTGAGGAGAAGGCTTTCCCCTGATGGTTTAATATACATGGGACATGTTACCAGGTGAACAGTATAAGTGAGGAGAGTGTGTTCCCCTGATTGCTTAATATACGTGGGACATGTTACAAGGTGACGAGTATAAGTGAGGAGAGTGTTTTCCCCTCATTGTTTAATATACACGGGACATGTTAGCAGGTGAACAGTATCAGTGAGGAGAATGTGTTCCCCTGATGGTTTAATATACACGGGACATGTTGCCATGTGAACAGTATAAGTGAGAAGAATGTGTTCCCCTAATGTTTGAATATACACGGGACATGTTACCAGGTGAACAGTATAAGTGAGGAGAGTGTGTTCCCCTGATGGTTTAATACACACGGGACATGTCACCAGGTGAACTGCATAAGTGAGGAGAGTGTGTTCCACTGATTGGTTAATATACACGGGACATGTTGCCATGTGAACAGTATAAGTGAGGAGAGTGTGTTCCCCTGATTGCTTAATATACGTGGGACATGTTACAAGGTGACGAGTATAAGTGAGGAGAGTGTTTTCCCCTCATTGTTTAATATACACGGGACATGTTAGCAGGTGAACAGTATCAGTGAGGAGAATGTGTTCCCCTGATGGTTTAATATACATGGGACATGTTACCAGATGAAAAGTATAAGTGAGAAGAGTGTGTTCCCCTAATGTTTGAATATACACGGGAAATGTTACCAGGTGAACAGTATAAGTGAGGAGAGTGTGTTCCCCTGATTGTTTAATACTCACGGGAGATGTTACCAGGTGAGCAATTAAAGTGAGGAGAGTGTGTTCCCCTGATGTTTTAACACGCACGGGACATGTTAACTGGTGAACAGTATATGTGAAGAGAGTGTGCTCCCCTGATGGTTTAATATACACAGGACATGTTCCCAGGTGAACAGTATAAGTGAGGAGAATGTGTTCCCCTGATGGTTTAATGTACACAGGACATGTTACCAGGTGAAAAGTATAAGTCAGGAGAGTGTGTTCCCCTGATTGTTTAATACTCACAGGACATGTTAACAGGTGAGCAGTATAAGTGAGGAGAGTGTGTTCCCCTGATGGTTTAACACGCACGGGACGTGTCACCAGGTGAAGAGTAGAAGTGAGGAGAGTGTGTTCCCCTGATGGTCTAATATGCACGGGACATGTTACCAGGTGAACAGTATATGTGAAGAGAGTGTGTTCCCCTGATGGTATAATATACACGGGACATGTTACCATTTGAACATTATAAATGAAGAGAGCCTGTTCCCCTGATTGCTTAATATACGTGGGACATGTTACAAGGTGACGAGTATAAGTGAGGAGAGTGTTTTCCCTTCATTGTTTAATATACACGGGACATGTTAGCAGGTGAACAGTATCAGTGAGGAGAATGTGTTCCCCTGATGGTTTAATATACACGGGACATGTTACCAGGTGAACAGTATAAGTGAGGAGAGTGTGTTCCCCAGATGGTTTAATATACACGGGACATGTTACCAGGTGAACAGTATAAGTGAGGAGAGTGTGTTCCCCTGATGGTATAATATACACGGGACATGTTACCAGGTGAACAGTATAAGTGAAGAGAGCGTGTTCCCCTGATTGTTTAATATACACGGGACATGTTACCAGGTGAGCAGTATAAGTGAGGAGAGTGTGTTCCCCTGATTGTTTAATACACACGGGACATGTTACCAGGTGAACAGTATAAGTGAAGAGAGCGTGTTCCCCTGATTGTTTAATATACACGGGACATGTTACCAGGTGAGCAGTATAAGTGAGGAGAGTGTGTTCCCCTGATGGTTTAATATACACGGGACATGTTACCAGGTGAGCAGTATAAGTGAGGAGAGTGTGTTCCCCTGATTGTTTAATACAAACGGGACATGTTACCAGGTGAACAGTATATGTGAAGAGAGTGTGTTCCCCTGATGGTATAATATACACGGGACATGTTACCAGGTGAACAGTACAAGTGAGGAGAATGTGTTCCCTTGATGGTTTAATACACACGGGACATGTTACCAGGTGAACAGTATAAGTAAGGAGAGTGTGTTCCCTTGATGGTTTAACATACACGGGACATGTCACCAGGTGAACTCGATAAGTGAGGAGAGTGTCTTCCCCTGATGGTTTAATACAAACGGGACATGTTACCAGGTGAACAGTATATGTGAAGAGAGTGTGTTCCCCTGATGGTATTATATACACGGGACATGTTACCAGCTGAACAGCATTAGTGAGGAGAAGGCTTTCCCCTGATTGTTCAATATTCACGGGACATGTTACCAGGTGAACAATATAAGTGAGGAGAGTGTGTTCCCCTCATGGTTTAATATACACGGGACATGTTACAACGTGAACACTGTACGTGAGGAGTGTGTGTTCCCCTGATTGTTTAATACTCACGGGAAATGTTACCAGGTGAGCAGTATAAGTGAGGAGAGTGTGTTCCCCTGATGGTTTAACACGCACGGGACGTGTCGCCAGGTGAAGAGTAGAAGTGAGGAGAGTGTGTTCCCCTGATTGTTTAATACACACGGCACATGTTACCAGGTGAACAGTATATGTGAGGAGAGTGTGTTCCCCTGATGGTTTAATATACATGGGAAATGTTACCAGGTGAACAGTATAAGTGAAGAGAGCGTGTTCCCCTGATTGTTTAATATACGTGGGACATATTACCAGGTGACGAGTATAAGTGAGGAGAGTGTGTTCCCCTGATGGTTTAATATACACGGGACATGTTACCAGGTGAACAGTATAAGTGATGAGACTGTATTCCCCTGATGGTTCAATATACACGGGACATGTTAGCAGGTGAACAGTATAAGTGAGGAGAGTGTGTTCCCCTGATGATTTAACATGCACGGGACATGTTACCAGGTCAACAGTATAAGTGAGGAGAGTGTGTTCCCCTGATTGTTAAATATAAACGGGACATGTTACCAGGTGAACAGCATAAGTGAGGAGAGTGTGTTCCCCAGATGGTTTAATATACACTGGACATGTTACCAGGTGAACAGTATAAGTGAGGAGAGTGTGTTCCCCTGATTGTTTAATACTCACGGGAGATGTTACCAGGTGAGCAGTATAAGTGAGGAGAGGTTGTTCCCCTGATGGTTTAACATGCACGGGACGTGTCACCAGGTGAAGAGTAGAAGTGAGGTGAATGTGTTCCCCTGATTGTTTAATACACACGGGACATGTCACCAGGTGAACAGTATATGTGAAGAGAGTGTGTTCCCCTGATGGTTTAATATACATGGGACATGTTACCAGGTGAACAGTATAAGTGAAGAGAGCGTGTTCCCCTGATTGTTTAATATACGTGGGACATGTTACAACGTGAACAGTATAAGTGAGGAGAGTGTGTTCCCCTGATTGTTTAATACACACGGGACATGTTACCAGGTGAACAGTATAAGTGAAGAGAGCGTGTTCCCCTGATTGTTTAATATACACGGGACATGTTACCAGGTGAGCAGTATAAGTGAGGAGAGTGTGTTCCCCTGATGGTTTAATATACACGGGACATGTTACCAGGTGAGCAGTATAAGTGAGGAGAGTGTGTTCCCCTGATTGTTTAATACACACGGGACATGTTACCAGGTGAACAGTATAAGTGAAGAGAGTGTGTACCCCTGATTGTTTAATATACACGGGACATGTTACCAGGTGAACAGTATAAGTGAGGAGAGTGTGTTCCCCTGATGGTTTAACACGCACGGGACATGTTACCAGGTGAACAGTATAAGTAAGGAGAGTGTGTTCCCTTGATGGTTTAACATACACGGGACATGTCACCAGGTGAACTCGATAAGTGAGGAGAGTGTCTTCCCCTGATGGTTTAATACAAACGGGACATGTTACCAGGTGAACAGTATATGTGAAGAGAGTGTGTTCCCCTGATGGTATAATATACACGGGACATGTTACAAGGTGAACAGTATAAGTGAGGAGAATGTGTTCCCTTGATGGTTTAATACACACGGGACATGTTACCAGGTGAACAGTATAAGTAAGGAGAGTGTGTTCCCTTGATGGTTTAACATACACGGGACATGTCACCAGGTGAACTCGATAAGTGAGGAGAGTGTCTTCCCCTGAAGGTTTAATACAAACGGGACATGTTACCAGGTGAACAGTATATGTGAAGAGAGTGTGTTCCCCTGATGGTATAATATACACGGGACATGTTACCAACTGAACAGCATTAGTGAGGAGAAGGCTTTCCCCTGATTGTTCAATATTCACGGGACATGTTACCAGGTGAACAATATAAGTGAGGAGAGTGTTTTCCCCTCATGGTTTAATATACACGGGACATGTTACAACGTGAACACTGTACGTGAGGAGAGTGTGTTCCCCTGATTGTTTAATACTCACGGGAAATGTTACCAGGTGAGCAGTATAAGTGAGGAGAGTGTGTTCCCCTGATGGTTTAACACGCACGGGACGTGTCACCAGGTGAAGAGTAGAAGTGAGGAGAGTGTGTTCCCCTGATTGTTTAATACACACGGCACATGTTACCAGGTGAACAGTATATGTGAGGAGAGTGTGTTCCCCTGATGGTTTAATATACATGGGAAATGTTACCAGGTGAACAGTATAAGTGAAGAGAGCGTGTTCCCCTGATTGTTTAATATACGTGGGACATATTACCAGGTGACGAGTATAAGTGAGGAGAGTGTGTTCCCCTGATGGTTTAATATACACGGGACATGTTACCAGGTGAACAGTATAAGTGATGAGACTGTATTCCCCTGATGGTTCAATATACACGGGACATGTTAGCAGGTGAACAGTATAAGTGAGGAGAGTGTGTTCCCCTGATGATTTAACATGCACGGGACATGTTACCAGGTCAACAGTATAAGTGAGGAGAGTGTGTTCCCCTGATTGTTAAATATAAACGGGACATGTTACCAGGTGAACAGTATAAGTGAGGAGAGTGTGTTCCCCAGATGGTTTAATATACACGGGACATGTTACCAGGTGAACAGTATAAGTGAGGAGAGTGTGTTCCCCTGATTGTTTAATACTCACGGGAGATGTTACCAGGTGAGCAGTATAAGTGAGGAGAGGTTGTTCCCCTGATGGTTTAACATGCACGGGACGTGTCACCAGGTGAAGAGTAGAAGTGAGGTGAATGTGTTCCCCTGATTGTTTAATATACGTGGGACATGTCACCAGGTGAACAGTATAAGTGAGGAGAGTGTGTTGCCCTGATTGTTAAATATACACGGGACATGTTATCAGGTGAACAGTATAAGTGAGGAGAGTGTGTTCCCCTGATGATTGAATATACACGGGACCTATTACCAGGTGAACAGTATAAGTGAGGAGAGGGCTTTCCCCTGATGGTTTAATATACATGGGACATGATACCAGGTGAACAGTATATGTGAGGACAGTGAGTTCAACCTGATGGTTTAATACACACTGGACATGTTACCTGGTGAACAGAAAAGGGAGGAGAGTGTGTTCCCCTGATGTTTTAATATACACAGGACATGTTACAAGGTGAACAGTATAAGTGAGGAGAGTGTGTTCCCCTGATTGTTTAATATACACGGGACATGTTACCAGGTGAACAGTATAAGTGAGGAGAGTGTGTTCCCCTGATGGTTTAATATACACGGGACATGTTACCAGGTGAACAGTATAAGTGAGGAGAGTGTGTTCCCCTGATGTTTTAATATACACAGGACATGTTACAAGATGAACAGTATAAGTGAGGAGAGTGTGTTCCCCTGATTGTTTAATGCACATTGGGCATGTTACCAGGTGAACAGTATAAGTGAGGAGAGAGTGTTCCCCTGATGGTTTAATATACACGGGACATGTTACCAGGTGAACAGTATAAGTGAGGAGAGTGTGTTCCCCTGATGGTTTAATATACACAGGACATGTAAGCAGGTGAACAGTATTAGTGTGGAGACTGTGTTCCCCTGATGGTTTAATATACGCGGGACAAGTCACCAGGTGAACAGTATTAGTGAGGTGAGTGTGTTTCCCTGATTGTTTAATATACACGGGACATGTTACCAGGTGAACAGTGTAAGTGAGGAGAGTGTGTTCCCCTGATGGTTTAATATACATGGGACATGTTACCAGATGAACAGTATAAGTGAGGAGAGTGTGTTCCCCTAATGTTTGAATATACACGGGACATGTTACCAGGTGAACAGTATAAGTGAGGAGAGTGTGTTCCCCAGATGGTTTAATATACACGGGACATGTTACCAGGTGAACAGTATAAGTGAGGAGAGTGTGTTCCCCTGATGGTTTAATATACACGGGACATGTTACCAGGTGAACAGTATAAGTGAGGAGAGTGTGTTCCCCTGATGTTTTAATATACACAGGACATGTTACAAGGTGAACAGTATAAGTGAGGAGAGTGTGTTCCCCTGATTGTTTAATGCACATTGGGCATGTTACCAGGTGAACAGTATAAGTGAGGAGAGAGTGTTCCCCTGATGGTTTAATATACACGGGACATGTTACCAGGTGAACAGTATAAGTGAGGAGAGTGTGTTCCCCTGATGGTTTAATATACACAGGACATGTAAGCAGGTGAACAGTATTAGTGTGGAGACTGTGTTCCCCTGATGGTTTAATATACGCGGGACAAGTCACCAGGTGAACAGTATTAGTGAGGTGAGTGTGTTTCCCTGATTGTTTAATATACACGGGACATGTTACCAGGTGAACAGTGTAAGTGAGGAGAGTGTGTTCCCCTGATGGTTTAATATACATGGGACATGTTACCAGATGAACAGTATAAGTGAGGAGAGTGTGTTCCCCTAATGTTTGAATATACACGGGACATGTTACCAGGTGAACAGTATAAGTGAGGAGAGGGCTTTCCCCTGATGGTTTAATATACATGGGACATGATTCCAGGTGAACAGTATAAGTGAGGACAGTGAGTTCCCCTGATGGTTTAATACACACTGGACATGTTACCAGGTGAACAGAAAAGGGAGGAGAGTGTGTTCCCCTGATTGTTTAATATACACGGGACATGTTACCAGGTGAACAGTATAAGTGACGAGAGTGTGTTCCCCTGATTGTTTAATACACACTGGACATGTTACCAGGTGAACAGTATAAGTGAGGAGAGTGTGTTCCCCTGATGTTTTAACACGCACGGGACATGTTACTAGGTGAACAGTATAATTGAGGAGAGTGTGTTCCCCTGATTGTTTAATACTGACGGGACATGTCACCAGGTGAACAGTATCAGTGAGGAGAGTGTGTTCCCCTGATTGTTTAATACACATGGGACATGTCACCGGGTGAACAGTATAAGTGAGGAGAGTGTGTTCCCCTGATTGTTTAATATACACATGGGACATGTCACCAGGTGAACAGTATAAGTGAGGAGACTGTGTTCCCCTGATGGTTTAATACTGACGGGACATGTTACCAGATGAACAGTATAAGTGAGGAGAGTGTGTTCCTCTGATGGTTTAATGCACACAGGACATGTTACCAGGTGAACAGTATAAGTGAGGAGAGTGTGTTCCCCTGATAGTTTAATAAACACGGGACATGTTACCAGGTGAACAGTATAAGTGAGGAGAGTGTGTTCCCCTATTGTTTAATACACACAGGACATGTTACCAGGTGAACAGTATAAGTGTGGAGAGTGTCTTCCTCTGATTGTTTAATACTGACGGGACATGTCACCAGGTGAACAGTATAAGTGAGGAGAGTGTGATCCCCTGATGGTTTAATACTGACCGGACATTTCCCCAGGTGAACAGTATAAGTGAGGAGAGAGTGTTCCCCTGATTGTTTAATACACAACGGACATGTTACCAGGTGAACAGTATAAGTGAGGAGAGGGCTTTCCCCTGATGGTTTAATATACAAGGGACATGTTACCAGGTGAAGAGTATAAGTGAGGACAGTGTGTTCCCCTGATGGTTTAATATACACGGGACATGTTACCAGGTGAACAGTATAAGTGAGGAGAGTGTGTTCCCCTGGTTGTTTAATACGCGCGGGACATGTCACCAGGTGAACAGTGTAAGTGAGGAGAGTGTGTTCCCCTGATTGTTTAATACGCACGGGACATGTTACCAGATGAACAGTATAAGTGAGGAGAGTGTGTTCCCCTGATGTTTTAATATACACAGGACATGTTACAAGGTGAACAGTATAAGTGAGGAGAGTGTGTTCCCCTGATGGTTTAATACACACGGGACATGTTACCAGATGAACAGTATAAGTGAGGAGAGTGTGTTCCCCTGATTGTTTAATACACATGGGACATGTTACCAGGTGAACAGTATAAGTGAGGAGAGTGTGTTCCCCTGATTGTTTAATACGCACGGGCCATGTTACCAGGTGAACAGTATAAGTGAGGAGAGTGTGTTCCCCTGATTGTTTAATACGCACGGGACATGCGACCAGATGAACAGTATTAGTGAGGAGAGTGTGTTCCCCTGATTGTTTAAGATACATGGGACATGTGACCAGATGAACAGTATTAGTGAGGAGAGTGTGTTCCCCTGATTGTTTAATACGCACGGGACATGTGACCAGATGAACAGTATTAGTGAGGAGAGTGTGTTCCCCTGATGGTTGAATATACACAGGACATGTTACCAGGTGAACAGTATAAGTGAGGAGAGCGTGTTCCCCTAATGGTTGAATATACACGGGACTTGTTACCAGGTGAACAGT
Source organism: Heterodontus francisci (assembly GCF_036365525.1). Taxonomy (NCBI): domain Eukaryota; kingdom Metazoa; phylum Chordata; class Chondrichthyes; order Heterodontiformes; family Heterodontidae; genus Heterodontus; species Heterodontus francisci. The sequence continues at coordinate 217,457 of NW_027141528.1, forward strand.
ATAAGTGAGGAGAGTGTGTTCCCCTGATTGTTTAATACACACGGGACATGTTACCAGGTGAACAGTATAAGTGAGGAGAGTGTGTTCCCCTGATGGTTTAATATACACGGGACATGTTACCAGGTGAACAGTATAAGTGAGGAGAGTGTGTTCCCCTGATGGTTTAATACACACGGGACATGTTACCAGGTGAACAGTATAAGTGAGGAGAGTGTGTTCCCCTGATTGTTTAATGCACATTGGGCATGTTACCAGGTGAACAGTATAAGTGAGGAGAGTGTCTTCCCCTGATGTTTTAATATACACAGGACTTGTTACCAGGTGAACTGTCTAAGTGAGGAGAGTATGTTCCCCTGACTGTTTAATGCACATGGGACAAGTCACCAGGTGAACAGTATTAGTGAGGAGAGTGTGTTCCCCTTATTGTTTAATATACACGGGACATGTTACCAGGTGAACAGTATAAGTGAGGAGAGTGTGTTCCCCTGATGGTTTAATATACGCGGGACAAGTCACCAGGTGAACAGTATTAGTGAGGAGAGTGTGTTCCCCTGATTGTTTAATATACACGGACATGTTACCAGGTGAACAGTGTAAGTGAGGAGAGTGTGTTACCCTGATGGTTTAATATACATGGGACATGTTACCAGATGAACAGTATAAGTGAGGAGAGTGTGTTCCCCTAATGTTTGAATATACACGGGACATGTTACCAGGTGAACAGTATAAGTGAGGAGAGTGTGTTCCCCTGATGGTTTAATACACACGGGACATGTCACCAGGTGAACTGTATAAGTGAGGAGAGTGTGTTCCCCTGATTGTTTAATATACACGGGACATGTTACCAGGTGAACAGTATAAGTGAGGAGATTGTGTTCCCCTGATGGTTTAATATACACGGGACATGTTACCAGATGAACAGGATAAGTGAGGAGATTGTGTTCCCCTGATGGTTTAATATACACAGGACATGTTACCAGATGAACAGTATAAGTGAGGAGAGTGTGTTCCCCTAATGTTTGAATATACACGGAACATGTTACCAGGTGAACAGTATAAGTGAGGAGAGTGTGTTCCCCTGATGGTTTAATACACACGGGACATGTCACCAGGTGAACTGCATAAGTGAGGAGAGTGTGTTCCCCGAATGGTTGAATATACACTGGACATGTTACCAGATAAACAGTATAAGTGAGGAGAGTGTGTTCCCCTGATGGTTTAATATGCACGGGACATGTTACCAGGTGAACAGTATTAGTGAGGAGAGTGTGTTGCCCTGATGGTTTAATAAACACGGGGCATGTTACCAGGTGAACAGTATAAGTGAGGAGAGTGTGTTCCCCTGATTGTTTAATACACACGGGACATGTTACCAGGTGAACTCTATAAGTGAGGAGAGTGTGTTCCCCTGATGGTTTAATACACACGGGACATGTTACCAGGTGAACAGTATAAGTGAGGAGAGCGTGTTCCCCTGATTGTTTAATACGCACGGGACATGTGACCAGATGAACAGTATTAGTGAGGAGAGTGTGTTCCCCTGATGGTTTAATATACATGGGACATGTTACCAGATGAAAAGTATAAGTGAGGAGAGTGTGTTCCCCTAATGTTTGAATATACACGGGACATGTTACCAGGTGAACAGTATAAGTGAGGAGAGTGTGTTCCACTGATTGGTTAATATACACGGGACATGTTACCAGGTGAACAGTATAAGTGAGGAGAGTGTGTTCCCCTGATGGTTTAATACACATGGGACATGTCACCAGGTGAACTGTATAAGTGAGGAGAGTGTGTTCCCCTGATTGTTTAATATACACGGGACATGTTACCAGATGAACAGTATAAGTGAGGAGAGTGTGTTCCACTGATGGTTTAATTCACACGGGACATGTTACCAGGTGAACAGTATAAGTGAGGAGAGTGTGTTCCACTGATTGGTTAATATACACGGGACATGTTACCAGGTGAACAGTATAAGTGAGGAGAGTGTGTTCCCCTGATGGTTTAATACACATGGGACATGTCACCAGGTGAACTGTATAAGTGAGGAGAGTGTGTTCCCCTGATTGTTTAATATACACAGGGCATATTACCAGGTGAACAGTATAAGTGAGGAGAGTGTGTTCCACTGATTGGTTAATAGACACGGGACATGTTACCAGGTGAACAGTATAAGTGAGGAGAGTGTGTTCCCCTGATTGTTTAATATACACGGGACATGTTACCAGGTGAACAGTATAAGTGAGGAGAGTGTGTTCCCCTGATGGTTGAATATACACTGGACATGTTACCAGGTGAACAGTATAAGTGAGGAGAGTGTGTTGCTCTGATTGTTTAATATACACGGGACATGTCAGCAGGTGAACAGTATAATTGAGGAGAGTGTGATCCCCTGATTGTTTAATACACACGGGACATGTTACCAGATGAACAGTATAAGTGAGGAGAGTGTGTTCCCCTGATTGTTTAATACACACGGGACATGTTACCAGGTGAATAGTATAAGTGAAGAGAGTGTGTTCCCCTGATTGTTTAATATACACGGGACATGTTACCAGATGAACAGTATAAGTGAGGAGAGTGTGTTCCCCTGATTGTTTAATACACACGGGACATGTCACCTGGTGAACAGTATAAGTGAGGAGAGTGTGTTCCCCTGATGGTTTAATATACATGGGACATGTAACCAGGTGAACAGTATAAGTGAGGAGAGTGTGTTCCCCTGATTGTTTAATACACACTGGACATGTTACCAGATGAACAGTATAAGTCAGGAGAGTGTGTTCCCCTGATGGTTTAATAGACACGGGACATGTCACCAGGTGAACTGCATAAGTGAGGAGAGTGTGTTCCACTGATTGTTTAATATACACGGGACATGTTACCAGATGAACAGTATAAGTGAGGAGAGTGTGTTCCCCTGATTGTTTAATACACACGTGACATGTTACCCGGTGAACAGTATAAGTGAGGAGAGTGTGTTCCCCTGATGGTTTAATATACATGGGACATGTAACCAGGTGAACAGTATAAGTGAGGAGAGTGTGTTCCCCTGATTGTTTAATACACACTGGACATGTTACCAGATGAACAGTATAAGTGAGGAGAGTGTGTTCCCCTGATAGTTTAATGCACACGGAACATGTTACCAGGTGAACAGTATAAGTGAGGAGAGAGTGTTCCCCTGATGGTTTAATACACACCGGACATGTTACCAGGTGAACAGTATAACAGAGGAGATTTTGTTCCCCTGATTGCTTAATACACACGGGACATGTCACAAGTTGAACAGTATAAGTGAGGAGAGTTTGTTCCCCTGATTGTTTAATATACACGGGACATGTTACCAGGTGAACAGTGTAAATGAGGAGAGTGTGTTCCCCTGATGGTTTAATATACATGGGACATGTTGCCAGGTGAACAGTATAAGAGAGGAGAGCGTGTTCCCCTGATTGTTTAACGCACACAGGGCATGTTACCAGGAGAACAGTATAAGTGAGGAGACTGTGTTCCCCTGATGGTTTAATATACATGGGACATGTTACCAGATGAAAAGTATAAGTGAGAAGAGTGTGTTCCCCTAATGTTTGAATATACACGGGACATGTTACCAGGTGAACAGTATAAGTGAGGAGAGTGTGTTCCCCTGATGGTTTAATACACACGGGACATGTCACCAGGTGAACTGCATAAGTGAGGAGAGTGTGTTCCACTGATTGGTTGATATACACGGGACATGTTACCAGGTGAACAGTATAAGTGAGGAGAGTGTGTTCCACTGATTGGTTAATATACACGGGACATGTTACCAGGTGAACAGTATAAGTGAGGAGAGTGTGTTCCCCTGATGGTTTAATAGACACGGGACATGTCACCAGGTGAACTGCATAAGTGAGGAGAGTGTGTTCCACTGATTGGTTACTATACCCGGGACATGTTACCAGGTGAACAGTATAAGTGAGCAGAGTGTGTTCACCTGATGATTTAATATACACGGGACATGTTACCAGGTGAACAGTATAAGTGAGGAGAGTGTGTTCCCCTGATGGTTTAATATACGCGGGACAAGTCGCCAGGTGAACAGTATAAGTGAGGAGAGTGTGTTCCCCTGATGGTTTAATATACATGGGACATGTTACCAGGTGAACAGGATAAGTGAGGAGAGTGTGTTCCCCTGATTGTTTAATATACACGGGACATGTCACCAGGTGAACAGTGTAAGTGAGGAGAGTTTGTTCCCCTGATTGTTTAATATACACGGGACATGTTACCAGGTGAACAGTGTAAATGAGGAGAGTGTGTTCCCCTGATGGTTTAATATACATGGGACATGTTGCCAGGTGAACAGTATAAGAGAGGAGAGTGTGTTCCCCTGATTGTTTAACGCACACAGGGCATGTTACCAGGAGAACAGTATAAGTGAGGGGACTGTGTTCCCCTGATGGTTTAATATACATGGGACATGTTACCAGATGAAAAGTATAAGTGAGAAGAGTGTGTTCCCCTAATGTTTGAATATACACGGGACATGTTACCAGGTGAACAGTATAAGTGAGGAGAGTGTGTTCCACTGATGGTTTAATATACACGGGACATGTCACCAGGTGAACTGCATAAGTGAGGAGAGTGTGTTCCACTGATTGGTTAATATACACGGGACATGTTACCAGGTGAACAGTATAAGTGAGGAGAGTGTGTTCCCCTGATTGTTTAATATACATGGGACATGTTACCAGATGAAAAGTATAAGTGAGAAGAGTGTGTTCCCCTAATGTTTGAATATACACGGGACATGTTACCAGGTGAACAGTATAAGTGAGGAGAGTGTGTTCCCCTGATGGTTTAATACACACGGGACATGTCACCAGGTGAACTGCATAAGTGAGGAGAGTGTGTTCCACTGATTGGTTGATATACACGGGACATGTTACCAGGTGAACAGTATAAGTGAGGAGAGTGTGTTCCACTGATTGGTTAATATACACGGGACATGTTACCAGGTGAACAGTATAAGTGAGGAGAGTGTGTTCCCCTGATGGTTTAATAGACACGGGACATGTCACCAGGTGAACTGCATAAGTGAGGAGAGTGTGTTCCACTGATTGGTTACTATACCCGGGACATGTTACCAGGTGAACAGTATAAGTGAGCAGAGTGTGTTCACCTGATGATTTAATATACACGGGACATGTTACCAGGTGAACAGTATAAGTGAGGAGAGTGTGTTCCCCTGATGGTTTAATATACGCGGGACAAGTCGCCAGGTGAACAGTATAAGTGAGGAGAGTGTGTTCCCCTGATGGTTTAATATACATGGGACATGTTACCAGGTGAACAGGATAAGTGAGGAGAGTGTGTTCCCCTGATTGTTTAATATACACGGGACATGTCACCAGGTGAACAGTGTAAGTGAGGAGAGTTTGTTCCCCTGATTGTTTAATATACACGGGACATGTTACCAGGTGAACAGTGTAAATGAGGAGAGTGTGTTCCCCTGATGGTTTAATATACATGGGACATGTTGCCAGGTGAACAGTATAAGAGAGGAGAGTGTGTTCCCCTGATTGTTTAACGCACACAGGGCATGTTACCAGGAGAACAGTATAAGTGAGGGGACTGTGTTCCCCTGATGGTTTAATATACATGGGACATGTTACCAGATGAAAAGTATAAGTGAGAAGAGTGTGTTACCCTAATGTTTGAATATACACGGGACATGTTACCAGGTGAACAGTATAAGTGAGGAGAGTGTGTTCCACTGATGGTTTAATATACACGGGACATGTCACCAGGTGAACTGCATAAGTGAGGAGAGTGTGTTCCACTGATTGGTTAATATACACGGGACATGTTACCAGGTGAACAGTATAAGTGAGGAGAGTGTGTTCCCCTGATTGTTTAATATACAAGGGACATGTTACCAGGTGAACAGTATAAGTGAGGAGAGTGTTTTCCCCTGATTGTTTAATATACACGGGACATGTTACCAGGTGAACAGTATAAGTGAGCAGAGTGTGTTCCCCTGATTGTTTAATATACACGGGACATGTTACCAGGTGAACAGTGCATGTGAGGAGAGTGTGTTCCCCTGATGGTTTAATATACATGGGACATGTTACAAGATAAACAGTATAAGTGAGGAGAATGTGTTCCCCTGATGGTTTAATACACACGGGACATGTGACCAGATGAACAGTATAAGTGAGGAGAGTGTGTTCCCCTAATGGTTGAATACACACGGGACATGTTACCAGATGAACAGTATAAGGGAGGAGACTGTGCTCCCCTGATGGTTTAATATACACGGGACATGTTACCAGGTGAACAGTATAAGTGAGGAGAGTGTGTTCCCCTGATGGTTTAATATAGAGGGGACATGTTACCAGGTGAACAGTATAAGTGAGGAAAGTGTGTTCCCCTGATGGTTTAATATACACGGGACATGTTACCAGGTGAACAGTATAAGTGAGGAAAGTGTGTTCCCCTGATGGTTTAATATACACGGGACATGACACCAGGTGAACAGTATGATTGAGTAGAGTGAGTTCCCCTGATGGTTTAATATAGACGGGACATGTCACCAGGTGAACAGTATAAGTGAGGAGAGTATGTTCCCCTGATGGTATAATATACACGGGACATGTAAACAGGTGAACAGTATAAGTGAGGAGAGTGTGTTCCCCTGATGGTTTAATATACACGGGACATGTCACAAGGTGAAAGCATAAGTGAATAGATTGTGTTCCCCTGATGCTTTAATATACACGGGACATGTTCCCAGGTGAACAGTCTAAGTGAGGAGAGGATGTTCCCCTGATGGTTTAATATACACGGGACATGTTACCAGGTGAACAGTAAAAGTGAGGAGAGTATTTTCCCCTCATAGTTTAATACACACGGGACATGTTACCAGGTGAACAGTATAAGTGAGGAGAGTGTGTTCCCCTGATGGTTTAATACATAAGGGACATGTTACCAGGTGAACAGTATAAGTGAGGAGAATGTGTTCCCCTGATTGTTTAAGACACACGTGACATGTTACCAGGTGAACAGTATAAGTGAGGAGAGTGTGTTCCCCTGATGGTTTAATACTTACGGGACATGTCACAAGGTGAACAGAATAAGTGAGGAGACTGTGATCCCCTGATGGTTTAATATACACGGGACATGTAAACAGGTGAACAGTATAAGTGAGGAGAGTGTGTTCCCCTGATTGTTTAATACTGACGGAACATGTCACAAGGTGTACAGAATAAGTGAGGAGAGTGTGTTCCCCTGATGGTTTAATATACACGGGACATGTAAACAGGTGAACAGTAGAAGTGAGGAGAGTGTGTTCCCCTGATGGTTTAATATACACGGGACATGTCACAAGGTGAACAGCATAAGTGAGGAGAGTGTGTTCCCCTGATCCTTGAATATACACGGGACATGTTACCAGGTGAACAGTCTAAGTGAGGAGAGGATGTTCCCCTGATGGTTTAATATACACGGGACATGTTACCAGGTGAACAGTATAAGTGAGGTGAGTATTTTCCCCTCATTGGTTAATACACACGGGACATGTTACCACGTGAACAATATAAGTGAGGAGATTCTGTTCCCCTGATTGTTTAATGCACACGGGACATGTCACCTGGTGAACAGTGTAAGTGAGGAGAGTGTGTTCCCCTGATGGTTTAATACAGAGGGGACATGTCACCACGTGAACAGTATAAGTGAGGAGAGTTTGTTCCCCTGATGGTTTAGTACTGACGGGACATGTTACCAGGTGAACAGTATAAGTGAGGAGAGTGTTTTCCCCTGATTGATTAAAACATGGGACATGTTACCAGGTGAACAGTATAAGTGAGGAGAGTGTGTTCCCCAGATGCTTTATGAAACACAGTACATGTTACCAGGCGAACAGTATAAGTGAGGAGAGTGTGTTCCCCTGATTGTTTAATAAACACGGGACATGTTACCAGGTGAACAGTATAAGTGAGGAGAGTGTGTTCCCCTGATTGTATGATACTGACGGGACATGTAACCAGGTGAACAGTATGAGTGAGGAGAGTGTGTTCCCCTGATTGTTTAATACTGATGGGACATGTTGACAGGTGAACAGTATAAGTGAGGAGAGTGTGTTCCCCTGATGGTTTAATACTGACGGGACATGTCACCAGGCGGACAGCATAAGTAAGGAGAGTGTGTTCCACTGATGGTTTAATATACACGGGACATGTTACCAGGAGAACAGTATAAGTGAGGAGAGATTGTTCCCCTGATTGTTTAATACTGACGGGACATGTTACCAGGTGAACAGCATAAGTGAGGAGAGTGTGTTCCCCTGATGGTTTAATACTGACGGGACATGTCACCAGGTGAACAGTATAAGTGAGGAGAGTGTGTTCCCCTGATTGTTTAATATTCACGGGACATGTTACCGGGTGAACTCTCTAAGTGAGGAGAGAGTGTTTCCCTGATTGTTTAATATACACAGGACATGTTACCAGGTGAACAGTATAAGTGAGGAGAGTGTGTTCCCCTGATGGTTTAATACACACGGGACATGTTACCAGGTGAACAGTATAAGTGAGGAGAGTGTGTTCCCCTGATGGTTTAATACACACTGGACATGTCACCAGGTGAACAGTATAAGTGAGGAGAGTGTGTTCCCCTGATGGTTTAATATACACGGGACATGGAAACAGGTGAACAGTATAAGTGAGGAGAGTGAGTTCCCCTGATGGTTTAATATACACGGGACATGGAAACAGGTGAACAGGATAAGTGAGGAGATTGTGTTTCCCTGATGGTTTAATATACACGGGACATGTTACCGGGTGAACTCTCTAAGTGAGGAGAGAGTGTTTCCCTGATTGTTTAATATACACAGGACATGTTACCAGGTGAACAGTATAAGTGAGGAGAGTGTGTTCCCCTGATGGTTTAATACACACGGGACATGTTACCAGGTGAACAGTATAAGTGAGGAGAGTGTGTTCCCCTGATGGTTTAATACACACTGGACATGTCACCAGGTGAACAGTATAAGTGAGGAGAGTGTGTTCCCCTGATGGTTTAATATACACGGGACATGGAAACAGGTGAACAGTATAAGTGAGGAGAGTGAGTTCCCCTGATGGTTTAATATACACGGGACATGGAAACAGGTGAACAGGATAAGTGAGGAGATTGTGTTTCCCTGATGGTTTAATATACACGGGACATGTAAACAGGTGAACAGAATAAGTGAGGAGAGTGTTTTCCCCTGATGGTTTAATATACACGGGACATGTAAACAGGTGAACAGTATAAGTGAGGAGAGTGTGTTCCCCTGATTGTTTAATACGCACGGGACATGTTACCAGATGAACAGTATAAGTGAGGAGAGTGTGTTCCCCTGATGGTTTAATATACACGGGACATGGAAACAGGTGAACTTTATAAGTGAGGAGAGTGTGTTCCCCTGATTGTTTAATACGCACGGGACATGTTACCAGGTGAACAGTATAAGTGAGGAGAGTGTGTTCCCCTGATGGTTTAATATACACGGGACATGTAAACAGGTGAACAGAATAAGTGAGGAGAGTGTGTTCCCCTGATTGTTTAATACGCACGGGTCATGTTACCAGATGAACAGTACAAGTGAGGAGAGTGTGTTCCCCTGATGGTTTAATATACACGGGACATGGTAACAGGTGAACAGTATAAGTGAGGAGAGTGTGTTCCCCTGATGGTTTAATATACACGGGACATGTAAACAGGTGAACAGTGTATGTGAGGAGAGTGTGTTCCCCTGATGGTTTAATATACACGGGACATGTTACCAGGTGAACAGTATAAGTGAGGAGAATGTGTTCCCCTGATTGTTTAATACATAAGGGACATGTTACCAGGTGAACAGTATAAGTGAGGAGAGTGTGTTCCCCTGATGGTTTAATACACACGGGACAAGTTACCAGGTGAACAGTATAAGTGAGGAGAGTGTGTTCACCTGATGGTTTAATACACACGGGACAAGTTACCAGGTGAACAGTATAAGTGAGGAGAGTATGTTCCCCTGATGGTTTAATATACACGGGAATTGTTACCAGGTGAACAGTATAAGTGAGGAGAGTATGTTCCCCTGATGGTTTAATATACACGGGACATGGAAACAGGTGAACAGTATAAGTGAGGAGAGTGTGTTCCACTGATGGCTTAATATACACGGGACATGTTACCAGGTGAACTCTTTAAGTGAGTAGAGTATGTTCCCCTGATGGTTTAATATACACAGGACATGTTACCAGGTGAACAGTATAAGTGAGGAGAGTATGTTCCCCTGATGGTTTAATATACACGGGACATGTTACCAGGTGAGCAGTATAAGTGAGGAGAGTGTGTTCCCCTGATTGTTTAATATACACGGGACATGTTACCAGGTGAACTCTTTAAGTGAGTAGAGTATGTTCCCCTGATGGTTTAATATACACAGGACATGTTACCAGGTGAACGGTATAAGTGAGGAGAGTGTGTTCCCCTGATGATTTTATATACGCGGGACATATCACCAGGTGAACAGTTTAAGTGAGGAGAGTGTGTTCCCCTGATTGTTTAATACACACGGGACATGTTACCAGGTGAACTCTATAAGTGAGGAAAGTGTGTTCCACTGATGGCTTAATATACACGGGACATGTTCCCAGGTGAACATTACAAGTGTGGAGAGTGTGTTCCCCTGATGGTTTAATACAGACGGGACATGTTACCAGGTGAACATTATAAGTGTGGAGAGTGTGTTCCCCTGATGGTTTAATACAGACGGGACATGTTACCAGGTGAACAGTATAAGTGTGGAGAATGTGTTCCCCTGATGGTTTAATACACACGGGACATGTTACCAGGTGAACTCTTTAAGTGAGGAGAGTATGTTCCCCTGATGGTTTAATACACACGGGACATGTTACCAGGTGAACATTATAAGTGTGGAGAGTGTGTTCCCCTGATGGTTTTATACAGACGCGACATGTTACCAGGTGAAAATTATAATTGAGGAGAGTGTGTTCCCCTGAGGGTGTAATATACACGGGACATGTTACAAGGTGAACTCTTTAAGTGAGGAGAGTATGTTCCCCTGATGGTTTAATACACACGGGACATGTTACCAGGTGAACAGTATAAGTGAGGTGAGTGTGTTCCCCTGATGGTTTAATACAGACGGGACATGTTACCAGATGAACATTATAAGTTAAGCAAGTGTGTTCCCCTGATGGTTTAATACAGACGGGACATGTTACCAGGTGAACAGTATAAGTGAGGAGAGAGTGTTCCCCTGATGGTTTAATACACACGGGACATGTTACCAGGTGAACTCTTGAAGTGAGGAGAGTATGTTCCCCTGATCGTTTAATACCCACGAGACATGTTACCAGGTGAACATTATAAGTGTGGAGAGTGGGTTCTCCTGATGGTTTAATACAGACGGGACATGTTACCAGATGAACAGTATAAGTGAGGAGAGTGTGTTCCCCAGATGGTTTAATATACACGGGACATGTTACCAGGTGAGCAGTATAAGTGAGGAGAGTGTGTTCCCCTGATTGTTTCATAGACACAGGACATGTTACCAGGTGAACAGTATAAGTGAGGAGAGTGTGTTCCCCTGATGGTTTAATATACACGGGACATGTTACCAGGTGAGCAGTATAAGTGAGGACAGTGTGTTCCCCTGATTGTTTCATACACACAGGACATGTTACCAGGTGAACAGTATAAGTGAGGAGAATGTGTTCCCCTGATCGTTTAATATACACGGGACATGTTACCAGGTGAGCGGTATAAGTGAGGAGAGTGTGTTCCCCTGATGGTTTAATATACATGGGACATGTTACCAGGTGAACAGTATAAGTGAGGAGAGGGTGTTCCCCTGATTGTTTAATACACACAAGACATGTTACCAGGTGAGCAGTATAAGTGAGGAGAGTGTGTTCCCCTGAGGGTTTAGTTTACATGGGACATGTAACCAGGTGAAAAGTATAAGTGAGGAGAGTGTGTTCCCCTGATGGTTTAATATACACGGGACATGTTACCAGGTGAACAGTATAAGTGAGGAGAGTCTGTTCCGCTGATGGTTTAACATACACGGGACATGTTACCAGGTGAGCAGTATAAGTGAGGAGAATGTGTTCCCCTGATGGTTTAATATACACGGGACATGTTACCAGGTGAGGAGTATAAGTGAGGAGAGTGTGTTCCCCTGATTGTTTAATACACACAAGACATGTTACCAGGTGAACAGTATAAGTGAGGAGAGTGTGTTCCCCTGATTGTTTAATACACACGGGACATGTTCCCTGGTGAACAGTATAGTTGAGGAGAGTGTGTTCCCCTGATGGTTTAATATACATGGGACGTGTTACCAGGTGAACAGTATAAGTGAGGAGAGTGTGTTCCCCAGATTGTTTAATGCACACGGGACATGTTACCTGGTGAACAGTATAATTGAGGAGAGTGTATTCCCTTGAGGGTTTAATATACATGGGACATGTTACCAGGTGAACTCAATAAGTGAGGAGAGTGTGTTCCCCAGATTGTTTAATGCACACGGGACATGTTACCAGGTGAACAGTATAATTGAGGAGAGTGTGTTCCCCTGATGGTTTAATATACACGGGACATGTCGCCAGGTGAAAAGTATAAGTGAGGAGAGTTTGTTCCCCTGATGGTTTAATATACACGGGACATGTTACCAGGTGAACAGGATAAGTGAGGAGAGTTTGTTCCCCTGATGGTTTAATATACACGGGACATGTTACCAGGTGAAAAGGATAAGTGAGGATAGTTTGTTCCCCTGATGGTTTAATATACACGGGACATGTTACCAGGTGAACAGTATAAGTGAGGAGAGTGTGTTCCACTGATTGTTTAATGCACACGGGACATGTTACCAGGTGAACAGTATAAGTGAGGAGAGCGTGTTCCCCTGATTGTTTAATAGACACAGGACATGTCGCCAGGTGAAAAGTATAAGTGAGGAGAGTTTGTTCCCCTGATGGTTTAATATACACGGGACATGTTACCAGGTGAACAGGATAAGTGAGGAGAGTTTGTTCCCCTGATGGTTTAATATACACGGGACATGTTACCAGGTGAACAGTATAAGTGAGGAGAGTGTGTTCCCCTGATTGTTTAATACACACGGGACATGTTACCAGGTGAACAGTATAAGTGAGGAGAGTGTGTTCCCCTGAGCGTTTAATATACATGGGACATGTTACCAGGTGAACTCAATAAGTGACGAGAGTGTGTTCCCCAGTATGTTTAATACACACGGGACAAATTACCAGGTGAACTATATAAGTGAGCGGCGTGTGCTCCCCTGAGAGTTTAATATACATGGGACATGTTACCAGGTGAACAGTATAAGTGAGCAGAGTGTGTTCCCCTGATGGTTTAATATACACGGGACATGTTACCAGGTGAACAGTATAAGTGAGGAGACTGTGTTCCCCTGATTGTATAACAGACAGGGGTCATGTTACCACGTGAACAGTATAAGTCAGGAGAGTGTGTTCCCCGGATGGTTTAATACACACGGGACACGTTACCAGGTCAACAGTATTTTTGAAGAGAGTGTGTTCCCCTGATGGTTTCATACACACGGGACATTGTTACCAGGTGAACAGTGTAAGTGAGGAGAGTGTGTTCCCCTGATAGTTTAATGCACACAGAACATGTTAGCAGGTGAACAGTATGAGTGAGGAGAGTGTGTTCCCCTGATGGTTTAATATACACGGGACAAGTTACCAGGAGATCAGAATAAGTGAGGAGAGTGTGTTCCCCTGATGGTTTAATACACACGGGACATGTTACCAGGTGAACAGTATAAGTGAGGAGAGTGTGTTCCCCTGATAGTTTAATACACACAGGACATGTTAGCAGGTGAACAGTATGAGTGAGGAGAGTGTGTTCCCCTGATGGTTTAATATACACGGGACATGTTACCAGGAGATCAGAATAAGTGAGGAGAGTGTGTTCCCCTGATGGTTTAATACACACGGGACATGTTACCAGGTGAACAGTATAAGTGAGGAGAGTGTGGTCCGCTGATTGTTTAATACACAGAGGACATGTTAGCAGGTGAACAGTATAAGTGAGGAGAGTGTTTTCCCCTGATGGTTTAATACACACGGGACATATTAGCAGGTGAACAGTATAAGTGAGGAGAGTGTGTTCCCCTGATGGTTTAATACACACGGGACATGTTAGCAGGTGAAAAGTATAAGTGAGGAGAGTGTGTTCCCCTGATGGTTTAATACACACGGGACATGTTAGCAGGTGAACAGCATAAGTGAGGAGAATGTGTTCCCCTGATTGTTTAATACACACGGGATATGTTACCAGGTGAACTCAATAAGTGAGGAGAGTGTGTTCCCCTGATTGTTTAATACACACGGGATATGTTACCAGGTGAACAGTATAAGTGAGGAGAGTGTGTTCCTCTGGTGGTTTAATACACACGGGACATGTTACCAGGTGAACAGTATATGTGAGGAGAGTGTGTTCCTCTGATGGTTTAACACACACGGGACATGTTAGCAGGTGAACAGTATGAGTGAGGAGAGTGTGTTCCCCTGATGGTTTAATATACACGGGACATGTTACCAGGTGAACAGTATAAGTGAGGAGAGTGTGTTCCCCTGATGGTTTAATACACACGGGACATGTTACCAGGTGAACAGTGTAACTGAGGAGAGTGTGTTTCCCTGATTGTTTAATACACACGGGACATGTTACCAGGTGAACAGTATAAGTGAGGAGCGTGTGTTCCCCTGATAGTTTAATACACACGGGACATGTTTCCAGGTAAACAGTATAAGTGAGGAGAGTGTGTTCCTCTGATGGTTTAATGCACAGTTGACATGTTACCAGGTGAACAGTATAAGTGAGGAGAGTGTGTTCCCCTGATTGTTTAATACACACAGGACATGTTACCATGTGAACAGTATGAGTGAGGAGAGTGTGTTCCCCTGATGGTTTAATGCACAGTTGACATGTTACCAGGTGAACAGTAGAAGTGAGGAGAGTGTGTTCCCCTGATTGTTTAATACACATGGGACATGTTATCAGGTGAACAGTATAAGTGAGGAGAGTGTGTTCCCCTGATGGTTTAATGCACAGTTGACATGTTACCAGGTGAACAGTATAAGTGAGGAGAGTGTGTTCCCTGATAGTTTAATACACACGGGACATGTTTCCAGGTAAACAGTATAAGTGAGGAGAGTGTGTTCCTCTGATGGTTTAATGCACATTTGACATGTTACCAGGTGAACAGTATAAGTGAGGAGAGTGTGTTCCCCTGATTGTTTAATACACACGGGACATGTTACCAGGTGAACAGTATAAGTGAGGAGATTGTGTTCGCCTGATTGTTTAATGCACACGGGACATGTTACCAGGTGAACAGTATAAGTGACGAGAATGTGTTCCTCTGATGGTTTAATGCACAGTTGACATGTTACCAGGTGAACAATATAAGTGAGGAGATTGTGTTCGCCTGATTGTTTAATGCACACGGGACATGTTACCAGGTGAACAGTATAAGTGACGAGAGTGTGTTCCTCTGATGGTTTAATGCACAGTTGACATGTTACCAGGTGAACAGTATAAGTGAGGAGAGTGTGTTCCCCTGATTGTTTAATACACACGGGACATGTTACCAGGTGAACAGTATAAGTGAGGAGAGTGTGTTCCCCTGATGGTTTAATGCACAGTTGACATGTTACCAGGTGAACAGTATAAGTGAGGAGAGTGTGTTCCCCTGACTGTTTAATACACACGGGACATGTTACCAGGTAAACAGTATAAGTGAGGAGAATGTGTTCCCCTGATGGTTTATTATACACAGGACATGTTACCATGTGAACAGTATAAGTGAGGAGAGTGTGTTCCCCTGATTGTTTAATATACACGGGACATGGAACCAGGTGAACAGTATAAGTGAGGAGAGTATGTTCCTCTGATGGTTTAATACACACGGGACATTTAACCAGGTGAACAGTATAAGTGAGGAGAGTGTGTTTCCCTGATTGTTTAATGCACACGGGACATGTTACCAGGTGAACAGTATAAGAGAGGAGAGTGTGTTCCCCTGATGGTTTAATACACACAGGACATGTTACCAGGTGAACAGTATAAGTGAGGAGAGTGTGTTCCCCTGATAGTTTAATGCACACGGAACATGTTTCCAGGTGAACAGTATAAGTGAGGAGAGAGTGTTCCCCTGATGGTTTAATACACACCGGACATGTTACCAGGTGAACAGTATAACAGAGGAGAGTTTGTTCCCCTGATTGTTTAATACACACGGGACATGTCACAAGTTGAACAGTATAAGTGAGGACAGTATGTTCCCCTGATGGTTTAATATACACAGGACATGTTATCAGGTGAACAGTATAAGTGAGGTGAGTGTGTTCCCCTGTTGGTTCAATATACATGGGACATGTTACCAGCTGAACAGTATAAGTGAAGAGAGTGTGTTCCCCTGATAGTTTAATGCACACGGGACATGTTACCAGGTGAACAGTATAAGTGACGAGAGTGTGTTCCCCTGATTGTTTAATGCACAGTTGACATGTTACCAGGTGAACAGTATAAGTGAGGAGAGTGTGTTCCCATGATTGTTTAATACACACGGGACATGTTACCAGGTGAACAGTATAAGTGAGGAGATTGTGTTCGCCTGATTGTTTAATGCACACGGGACATGTTACCAGGTGAACAGTATAAGTGACGAGAGTGTGTTCCTCTGATGGTTTAATGCACAGTTGACATGTTACCAGGTGAACAATATAAGTGAGGAGATTGTGTTCGCCTGATTGTTTAATGCACACGGGACATGTTACCAGGTGAACAGTATAAGTGACGAGAGTGTGTTCCTCTGATGGTTTAATGCACAGTTGACATGTTACCAGGTGAACAGTATAAGTGAGGAGAGTGTGTTCCCCTGATTGTTTAATACACACGGGACATGTTACCAGGTGAACAGTATAAGTGAGGAGAGTGTGTTCCCCTGATGGTTTAATGCACAGTTGACATGTTACCAGGTGAACAGTATAAGTGAGGAGAGTGTGTTCCCCTGACTGTTTAATACACACGGGACATGTTACCAGGTAAACAGTATAAGTGAGGAGAATGTGTTCCCCTGATGGTTTATTATACACAGGACATGTTACCATGTGAACAGTATAAGTGAGGAGAGTGTGTTCCCCTGATTGTTTAATATACACGGGACATGGAACCAGGTGAACAGTATAAGTGAGGAGAGTATGTTCCTCTGATGGTTTAATACACACGGGACATTTAACCAGGTGAACAGTATAAGTGAGGAGAGTGTGTTCCCCTGATTGTTTAATGCACACGGGACATGTTACCAGGTGAACAGTATAAGTGAGGAGAGTGTGTTCCCCTGATGGTTTAATACACACAGGACATGTTACCAGGTGAACAGTATAAGTGAGGAGAGTGTGTTCCCCTGATAGTTTAATGCACACGGAACATGTTTCCAGGTGAACAGTATAAGTGAGGAGAGAGTGTTCCCCTGATGGTTTAATACACACCGGACATGTTACCAGGTGAACAGTATAACAGAGGAGAGTTTGTTCCCCTGATTGTTTAATACACACGGGACATGTCACAAGTTGAACAGTATAAGTGAGGACAGTATGTTCCCCTGATGGTTTAATATACACAGGACATGTTATCAGGTGAACAGTATAAGTGAGGTGAGTGTGTTCCCCTGTTGGTTCAATATACATGGGACATGTTACCAGCTGAACAGTATAAGTGAAGAGAGTGTGTTCCCCTGATAGTTTAATGCACACGGGACATGTTACCAGGTGAACAGTATAAGTGACGAGAGTGTGTTCCCCTGATTGTTTAATGCACAGTTGACATGTTACCAGGTGAACAGTATAAGTGAGGAGAGTGTGTTCCCATGATTGTTTAATACACACGGGACATGTTACCAGGTGAATAGTATAAGTGAGGAGAGTGTGTTCCCCTGATTGTTTAATACACATGGGACATGTTGCCAGGTGAACAGTATAAGTGAGGAGCGTGTGTTCCCCTGATTGTTTAATACACACGGGACATGTTACCAGGTGAACAGTATAAGTGAGGAGAGTGTGTTCCCCTGATTGTTTAATACACACGGGACATGTTACCAGATGAACAGTATAAGTGAGGAGAGTGTGTTCCCCAGATTGTTTAATACACACGGGACATGTTACCAGGTCAAGAGTATAAGTGAGGAGAGTGTGTTCCCCTGATTCTTTAATGCACATTTGACATGTTACCAGGTGAACAGCAGAAGTGAGGAGAGTGTGTTCCCCTGATGGTTTAATATACACAGGACATGTTACCAGGTGAACAGTAGAAGTGAGGAGAGTCAGTTCCTCTGATGGTTCAATACACACAGGACATGTTACCAGGTGAACAGTATAAGTGAGGAGAGTGTTTTCCCCTGATGGTTTAATATACACAGGACATGTTGTCAGGTGAACAGTATAAGTGAGGAGAGTATGTTCCCCTAATGGTTTAATATACACAGGACATGTTACCAGGTGAACAGTATAAGTGAGGAGAGTGTGTTCCCCTGATGGTTTAATATACACAGGACATGATACCTGGTGAACAGCATAAGTGAGGTGAGTGTGTTGCCCTGATTGTTTAATATACACGGGACAAGTTACCAGGTGAACAATATAAGTGAGGAGAGTGTGTTCCCGTGATTGTTTAATGCACATTTGACATGTTACCAGGTGAACAGCAGAAGTGAGGAGAGTGTGTTCCCCTGATGGTTTAATATACACCGGACTGTTTATCAGGTGAACAGTATAAGTGAGGTGAGTGTGTTCCCCTGTTGGTTCAATATACATGGGACATGTCACCAGGTGAACAGTATAAGTGAAGAGAGTGTGTTCCCCTGATAGTTTAATGCACAAGGGACATGTTACCAGGTGAATAGTATAAGTGAGGAGAGTGTTTTCCCCTGATTGTTTAATGCACAGTTGACATGTTACCAGGTGAACAGTATAAGTGAGGAGAGTTTGTTCCCCTGATTGTTTAATACACTCTGGACATGTCACTCGGTGAACAGTGTAAGTGAGGAGAGTGTGTTCTCCTGATTGTTTAATACACACGGTACATGTTACCAGGTGAACATTATAAGTGAGGAGAGTGTGTTCCCCTGATTGTTTAATATACAAGGGACATGTTACCAGTAGAACAGTATAAGTTAGGAGAGTGTGTTCCCCTGATGGTTTAATATACACAGGACATGTTACCAGGTGAACAGTATAAGTGAGGAGAGTATGTTCCCCTGATTGTTTAATGAACACGGGACATGTTACCAGGGGAACAGTATACGTGAAGAGAGTGTGTTCCCCTGATGGTTTAATGCACACGGGGCATGTTACCAGGGGAACAGTATAAGTGAGGAGAGTGTGATCCCATGATTGTTTAATACTGACGGGATTTGTCACCAGGTGAAGACTAGAAGTGAGGAGAGAGTGTTCCCCTGATGGTTAAATATACTTGGGACATGTTACCCGGTGAACAGTATAAGTGAAGAGAGTGTGTTCCCCTGATGGTTTAATACACACGGGACATGTTACCAGGTAAACAGTATAAGTGAGGAGAGTGTGTTCCCCTGATTGTTTAATGCACAGTTGACATGTTACCAGGTGAACAGTATAAGTGAGGAGAGTGTGTTCCCCTGATTGTTGAATACACACGGGACATGTTACCAGGTGAATAGTATAAGTGAGGAGAGTGTGTTCCCCTGATTGTTTAATGCACATGGGACATGTTACCAGGTGAACAGTATAAGTGAGGAGAGTTTGTTCCAGTGATTGTTTAATACACTCTGGACATGTCCCTCGGTGAACAGTGTAAGTGAGGAGAGTGTGTTCTCCTGATTGTTTAATACACACGGTACATGTTACCAGGTGAACATTATAAGTGAGGAGAGTGTGTTCCCCTGATTGTTTAATATACAAGGGACATGTTACCAGGAGAACAGTATAAGTTAGGAGAGTGTGTTCCCCTGATGGTTTAATATACACAGGACATGTTACTAGGTGAACAGTATAAGTGAAGAGAGTGTGTTCCCCTGATGGTTTAATGCACACGGGACATGTTACCAGGTGAACTCAATAAGTGAAGAGAGTGTGTTCCCCTGATGGTTTAATATACACAGGACATGTTACCAGGTGAACAGTATAAGTGAGCAGAGTGTGTTCCCCTGATGGTTTAATATACACGGGACATGTTACCAGGTGAACAGTATAAGTGAGGAGAGTATGTTCCCCTGATTGTTTAATGAACACGGGACATGTTACCAGGGGAACAGTATACGTGAAGAGAGTGTGTTCCCCTGATGGTTTAATGAACACGGGGCATGTTACCAAAGGAACAGTATAAGTGAGGAGAGTGTGTTCCCCTGATGGTTTAATGCACACGGGACATGTTACCAGGTGAACATTATAAGTGAGTAGAGTGAGTTCCCCTGATTGTTTAATATACACGGGACATATCATCAGGTGAACAGTATAAGTGAGGAGAGTGTGTTCCCCTGATGATATAATATACACGGGACATGTTACCAGGTGAACAGTATAAGTGAGGAGAGGGCTTTCCCCTGATGGTTTAATATACACGGGACATGTTACCAGGTGAACAGTATAAGTGAGGAGAGTGTGTTCCCCTGATGGTTCAATATACACAGGACATGTTAGCAGGTGAAAAGTATAAGTGAGGAGAGTGTGTTCCCCTGATGGTTTAATATACACGGGACATGTTAACAGGTGAAGAGTATAAGTGAGGAGAGTGTGATCCCATGATTGTTTAATACTGACGGGATTTGTCACCAGGTGAAGACTAGAAGTGAGGAGAGAGTGTTCCCCTGATGGTTAAATATACTTGGGACATGTTACCAGGTGAACAGTATAAGTGAAGAGAGTGTGTTCCCCTGATGGTTTAATACACACGGGACATGTTACCAGGTAAACAGTATAAATGAGGAGAGTGTGTTCCCCTGATTGTTTAATGCACAGTTGACATGTTACCAGGTGAACAGTATAAGTGAGGAGAGGGTGTTCCCCTGATTGTTTAATACACATGGGACATGTTACCTGGTGAACAGTATAAGTGAGGAGAGTTTGTTCCCCTGATTGTTTAATACACTCTGGACATGTCACTCGGTGAACAGTGTAAGTGAGGAGAGTGTGTTCCCCTGATGGTTTAATATACACGGGACATGTTACCAGGTGAACATTATAAGTGAGGAGAGTGTGTTCCCCTGATTGTTTAATATACAAGAGACATGTTACCAGGAGAGCAGTATATGTTAGGAGAGTGTGTTCCCCTGATGGTTTAATATACACAGGACATGTTACTAGGTGAACAGTATAAGTGAAGAGAGTGTGTTCCCCTGATGGTTTAATGCACACGGGACATGTTACCAGGTGAACTCAATAAGTGAAGAGAGTGTGTTCCCCTGATGGTTTAATATACACAGGACATGTTACCAGGTGAACAGTATAAGTGAGCAGAGTGTGTTCCCCTGATGGTTTAATATACACGGGACATGTTACCAGGTGAACAGTATAAGTGAGGAGAATATGTTCCCCTGATTGTTTAATGAACACGGGACATGTTACCAGGGGAACAGTATACGTGAAGAGAGTGTGTTCCCCTGATGGTTTAATGCACACGGGGCATGTTCCCAGGGGAACAGTATAAGTGAGGAGAGTGTGTTCCCCTGATGGTTTAATGCACACGGGACATGTTACCATGTGAACAGTATTAGTGAGTAGAGTGAGTTCCCCTGATTGTTTAATATACACGGGACATGTCATCAGGTGAACAGTATAAGTGAGGAGAGTGTGTTCCCCTGATGATATAATATACACGGGACATGTTACCAGTTGAACAGTATAAGTGAGGAGAGGGCTTTCCCCTGATGGTTTAATATACACGGGACATGTTACCAGGTGAACAGTATAAGTGAGGAGAGTGTGTTCCCCTGATGGTTCAATATACACAGGACATGTTAGCAGGTGAAAAGTATAAGTGAGGAGAGTGTGTTCCCCTGATGGTTTAATATACACTGGACATGTTACAAGGTGAACGGTATAAGTGAGGAGAGTGTGTTCCCCAGATTGTTTAATACTGACGGGACATGTCACCATGTGAACAGTTTAAGGGAGGAGAGGGTGTTCCCCTGATGGTTTAATACGCACGGGACATGTTACCAGGTGAACAGTTTAAGTGAGGAGAGTGAGTTCCCCCTGATGGTTTAATGCACACGGGACATGTTACCAGGTGTACAGAAAAGGGAGGAGAGTGTCTTCCCCTGATGGTTTAATACTGACGGGACATGTCACCAGGTGAACCGTGTAAGTGAGGAGAGTGTGTTCCCCTGATGGTTTAATACTGTCGGGACATTTCCCCAGGTGAACAGTATAAGTGAGGAGAGTGAGTTCCCCTGATTGTTTAATAGTGACGGGACATGTTACCAGGTGAACAGTATAAGTGAGGAGAGTGTGTTCCCCTGATGGTTTAATACAAACAGGACATGTCACCAGGTGAACAGTATAATTGAGGAGAGAGTGTTCCCCTCATGGTTTAACACGCACGGGACATGTTACCAGGTGAACAGTATAAGTGAGGAGAGTGTGTTCCCCTGACGGTTTAATATACACAGGACAAGATACCAGGTGAACAGTATAAGTGAGTAGAGTGAGTTCCCCTGATTGTTTAATATACCCGGGACATGTCATCAGGTGAACAGTATAAGTGAGGAGAGTGTGTTCCCCTGATTGTTTAATATACACGGGACATGTGAACAGGTGAACAGTATAAGTCAGGAGAGTGTGTTCCCCTGATGGTTTAATATACACGGGACATGTTACCAGGTGAACAGTATAAGTGAGGAGAGTGTGTTCCCCTGATGGTTTAATGCACAGTTGACATGTTACCAGGTGAACAGTATAAGTAAGGAGAGTGTGTTCCCCTGATTGTTTAATACACACGGGACATGTTACCAGGTGAACAGTATAAGTGAGGAGAGTGTGTTCCTCTGATGGTTTAATACACACGGGACATGGAACCAGGTGAACAGTATAAGTGAGGAGAGTGTGTTCCCCTGATTGTTTAATGCAAAGGGACATGTTACCAGGTAAACAGTATAAGTGACGAGAGTGTGTTCCCCTGATTCTTTTATGCACATTTGACATGTTACCAGGTGAACAGTAGAAGTGAGGAGAATGTGTTCCCCTGATGGTTTATTATACACAGGACATGGAACCAGGTGAACTGTATAAGTGAGGAGAGTATGTTCCTCTGATGGTTTAATACACACGGGACATGGAACCAGGTGAACAGTATAAGTGAGGAGAGTGTGTTCCCCTGATTGTTTAATGCACACGGGACATGTTACCAGGTGAACAGTATAAGTGAGGAGAGTGTGTTCCCCTGATAGTTTAATGCACACGGAACATGTTACCAGGTGAACAGTATAAGTGAGGAGAGAGTGTTCCCCTGATGGTTTAATACACACCGGACATGTTACCAGGTGAACAGTATAACTGAGGAGAGTTTGTTCCCCTGATTGTTTAATACACACGGGACATGTCACAAGGTGAACAGTATAAGTGAGGACAGTATGTTCCCCTGATGGTTTAATATACACAGGACATGTTATCAGGTGAACAGTATAAGTGAGGTGAGTGTGTTCCCCTGTTGGTTCAATATACATGGGACATGTTACCAGCTGAACAGTATAAGTGAAGAGAGTGTGTCCCCTGATAGTTTAATGCACACGGGACATGTTACCAGGTGAACAGTATAAGTGACGAGAGTGTGTTCCCCTGATTGTTTAATGCACAGTTGACATGTTACCAGCTGAACAGTATAAGTGAAGAGAGTGTGTCCCCTGATAGTTTAATGCACACGGGACATGTTACCAGGTGAACAGTATAAGTGACGAGAGTGTGTTCCCCTGATTGTTTAATGCACAGTTGACATGTTACCAGGTGAATAGTATAAGTGAGGAGAGTGTGTTCCCCTGATTGTTTAATACACATGGGACATGTTACCAGGTGAACAGTATAAGTGAGGAGAGTGTGTTTGCCTGATTGTTTAATACACACGGGACATGTTACCAGGTGAACAGTATAAGTGAGGAGAGTGTGTTCCCCTGATTGTTTAATACACACGGGACATGTTACCAGGTGAACAGTATAAGTGAGGAGAGTGTGTTCCCCAGATTGTTTAATACACACGGGACATGTTACCAGGTGAACAGTATAAGTGAGGAGAGTGTGTTCCCCTGATTCTTTAATGCACATTTGACATGTTACCAGGTGAACAGCAGAAGTGAGGAGAGTGTGTTCCCCTGATGGTTTAATATACACAGGACATGTTACCAGGTGAACAGTATAAGTGAGGAGAGTGTGTTCCCCTGATGGTTAATACACACCGGACATGTTACCAGGTGAACAGGAAACTGAGGAGAGCTTGTTCCCCTGATTGTTTAATACACACGGGACATGTTACCAGGTGAACAGTATAAGTGAGGAGAGTGTGTTCCCCTGATGGTTTAATACACACCGGACATGTTACTAGCTGAACAGTAAAACTGAGGAGAGTGTGTTCCCATGATGGTTTAATATACACAGGACATGTTGTCAGGTGAACAGTATAAGTGAGGAGAGTATGTTCCCCTAATGGTTAAATATACACAGGACATGTTACCAGGTGAACAGTATAAGTGAGGAGAGTATGTTCCCCTGATGGTTTAATGTACACAGGACATGATACCTGGTGAACAGCATAAGTGAGGTGAGTGTGTTCCCCTGATTGTTTAATATACACAGGACATGTTACCAGGTGAACAGTATAAGTGAGGAGAGTGTGTTCCCCTGATTGTTTAATATACACGGGACAAGTTACCAGGTGAACAATATAAGTGAGGAGAGTGTGTTCCCGTGATTGTTTAATGCACAGTTGACATGTTACCAGTTGAACAGTATAAGTGAGGAGAGTGTGTTCCCCTGATTGTTTAATACACACGGGACATGTTACCACATGAACAGTATAAGTGAGGACAGTATGTTCCCCTGATGGTTTAATATACACAGGACTTGTTATCAGGTGAACAGTATAAGTGAGGTGAGTGTGTTCCCCTGTTGGTTCAATATACATGGGACATGTTACCAGGTGAACAGTATAAGTGAAGAGTGTGTGTTCCCCTGATAGTTTAATGCACAAGGGACATGTTACCAGGTGAACAGTATAAGTGAGGAGAGTGTGTTCCCCTGATTGTTTAATGCACAGTTGACATGTTACCAGGTGAACAGTATAAGTGAGGAGAGTGTGTTCCCCTGATTGTTTAATACACACGGGACATGTTCCCAGGTGAATAGTATAAGTGAGGAGAGTGTGTTCCCCTGATTGTTTAATACACATGGGACATGTCACTCGGTGAACAGTGTAAGTGAGGAGAGTGTGTTCTCCTGATTGTTTAATACACACGGTACATGTTACCAGGTGAACAGTATAAGTGAGGAGAGTGTTTTCCCCTGATTGTTTAATGCACACAGGACATGTTACCAGGTGAACATTATAAGTGAGGAGAGTGTGTTCCCCTGATTGTTTAATATACAAGGGACATGTTACCAGGAGAACAGTATAAGTTAGGAGAGTGTGTTCCCCTGATGGTTTAATATACACAGGACATGTTACTAGGTGAACAGTATAAGTGAAGAGAATGTGTTCCCCTGATGGTTTAATGCACACGGGACATGTTACCAGTTGAACTCAATAAGTGAAGAGAGTGTGTTCCCCTGATGGTTTAATATACACAGGACATGTTACCAGGTGAACAGTATAAGTGAGCAGAGTGTGTTCCCCTGATGGTTTAATATACACGGGACATGTTACCAGGTGAACAGTATAAGTGAGGAGAGTATGTTCCCCTGATTGTTTAATGAACACGGGACATGTTACCAGGGGAACAGTATACGTGAAGAGAGTGTGTTCCCCTGATGGTTTAATGCACACGGGGCATGTTACCAGGGGAACAGTTTAAGGGAGGAGAGGGTGTTCCCCTGATGGTTTAATACGCACGGGACATGTTACCAGGTGAACAGTTTAAGTGAGGAGAGTGAGTTCCCCCTGATGGTTTAATGCACACGGGACATGTTACCAGGTGTACAGAAAAGGGAGGAGAGTGTCTTCCCCTGATGGTTTAATACTGACGTGACATGTCACCAGGTGAACCGTATAAGTGAGGAGAGTGTGTTCCCCTGATGGTTTAATACCGTCGGGACATTTCCCCAGGTGAACAGTATAAGTGAGGAGAGTGAGTTCCCCTGATTGTTTAATAGTGACGGGACATGTTACCAGGTGAACAGTATAAGTGAGGAGAGTGTGTTCCCCTGATGGTTTAATACAAACAGGACATGTCACCAGGTGAACAGTATAATTGAGGAGAGAGTGTTCCCCTCATGGTTTAACACGCACGGGACATGTTACCAGGTGAACAGTATAAGTGAGGAGAGTGTGTTCCCCTGATGGTTTAATATACACAGGACAAGATACCAGCTGAACAGTATAAGTGAGTAGAGTGAGTTCCCCTGATTGTTTAATATACCCGGGACATGTCATCAGGTGAACAGTATAAGTGAGGAGAGTGTGTTCCCCTGATGGTTTAATATACACGGGACATGTGACTAGGTGAACAGTATAAGTCAGGAGAGTGTGTTCCCCTGATGGTTTAATATACACGGGACATGTTACCAGGTGAACAGTATAAGTCAGGAGAGTGTGTTCCCCTGATGGTTTAATATACACGGGACATGTTACCAGGTGAACAGTATAAGTGAGGAGAGTGTGTTCGCCTGATTGTTTAATATACACAGGACATGTAACCAGGTCAACAGCATAAGTGAGGAGAGTGTGTTCCCCTGATTGTTTAATATACACAGGACATGTAACCAGGTCAACAGCATAAGTGAGGAGAGTGTGTTCCCCTGATTGTTTAATACGCACTGGACATGTTACCAGGTGAAAAGTATAAGTGAGGAGAGTCAGTTCCCCTGATGGTTTAATACACACAGGACATGTTACCAGGTGAACAGTATAAGTGAGGAGAGTGTGTTCCCCTGATTGTTTAACACGTACGGGACAAGTTACCAGGTGAACAGTATAAGTGAGGAGAATGTGTTCCCCTGATGGTTTAATATACACAGGACATGTAACCAGGTCAACAGCATAAGTGAGGAGAGTGCGTTCCCCTGATGGTTTAATATACACGGGACATGATACCAGGTGAACAGTATAAGTGAGGAGAATGTGTTCCCCTGATGGTTTAATATACACGGGACATGTTACCAGGTGATCAGTATATGTGAAGAGAATGTGTTCCCCTGATGGTTTAATATACATGGGACATGTTACCATGTAAACAGTATAAGTGAGGAGATTGTGTTCCACTGATGGTTTAATACGCACGGGACATGTTACCAGGTGAACAGTGTAAGTGTGGAGACTGAGTTCCCCTGATGGTTTAATACAAACAGGACCTGTCACCAGGTGAACAGTATAATTGAGGAGAGAGTGTTCCCCTCATGGTTTAACATGCACGGGACATGTTACCAGGTGAACAGTATAAGTGAGGAGAGTGTGTTCCCCTGATTGTTTAATACTGACGGGACATCTCACCATGTGAACAGTTTAAGGGAGGAGAGTGTGTTAACCTGATGTTTTAATACGCACGGGACATGTTACCAGGTGAACAGTATAAGTGAGGTGAGTGTCTTCCCCAGATTGTTTAATACAAACGGGACATGTTACGAGGTGAACAGAAAAGGGAGGAGAGTGTCTTCCCCTGATGGTTTAATACTGACGGGACATGTTACCAGGTGAACAGTATAAGTGAGGAGAGAGTGTTCCCCTCATGGTTTAACACGCACGGGACATGTTACCAGGTGAACAGTATAAGAGAGGAGAGTGTGTTCCCCTGATGGTTTAATATACACAGGACATGATACCAGGTGAGCAGTATAAGTGAGTAGAGTGAGTTCCCCTGATTGTTTAATATACCCGGGACATGTCATCAGGTGAACAGTATAAGTGACGAGAATGTGTTCCCCTGATTGTTTAATACACACAGGACATGTCACCAGGTGAACAGTATAAGTGAGGAGAGTGTGTTCCCCTGATGGTTTAATATACACGGGACATGTTACCAGGTGAACAGTATAAGTGAGGAGTGTGAGTTCCCCTGATGCTTTAATACAGTCAGGACATGTCAACAGATGAACAGTATAAGTGAGGAGAGTGTGTTCCCCTGATGGTTTGATACTGTCGGGACATTTCCCCAGGTGAACTGTATAAGTGAGGAGTGTGAGTTCCCCTGATGCTTTAATACCGTCAGGACATGTCAACAGATGAACAGTATAAGTGAGGAGAGTGTGTTCCCCTGGTGGTTTGAAACTGTCGGGACATTTCCCCAGGTGAACAGTATAAGTGACGAGAATGTGTTCCCCTGATTGTTTAATACACACAGGACATGTCACCAGGTGAACAGTAAAAGTGAGGAGAGTGTGTTCCCCTGATGGTTTAATATACACGGGACATGTTACCAGGTGAACAGTATAAGTGAGGAGTGTGAGTTCCCCTGATGCTTTAATTCAGTCAGGACATGTCACCAGGTGAACAGTATAATTGAGGAGAGTGTGTTCCCCTGATTGTTTAATACAAACAGGACATGTTACCAGGTGAACAGTATAAGTGAGGAGAGTGTGTTCCCCTGATGGTTTAATACTTTTGGGACTTGTTACCAGTTGAACAGTATAAGTGTGGAGAGTGAGTTCCCCTCATTGTTTAATACTGACGGGACATGTCACCATGTGACCCCTTTAACGGAGGAGAGTGTGTTCCCCTGATGCTTTAATACACACAGGACATGTCAACAGGTGAACAGTATATGTGAGGAGAGTGTGTTCCCCTGATGGTTTAATACTGACGAGACATTTCCCCAGGTGAACATTATAAGTGAAGAGAGTGTGTTCCCCTGATGGTTTAATACACACGGGACATGTTACCAGGTGAACAGTGTAAGCGAGGAGAGTGAGTTCCCCTGATGGTTTAATACAAACAGGAGATGATTCCAGGTGAACAGTATAAGTGAGGAGTGTGAGTTCCCCTGATTGTTTAATACTGACGGGACATGTCACCATGTGACCAGATTAAGGGAGGAGAGTGTGTTCCCCTGATGGTTTAATACGCACGGGACATGTTACCAGGTGAACAGTATAATTGAGGAGAGTGAGTTCCCCTGATGCATTAATACACACAGGACATGTCAACAGGTTAACAGTATAAGTGAGGAGAGTGAGTTCCCCTGATCGTTTAATACTGACAGGACATTTCCCCAGGTGAACATTATAAGTGAGGAGAATGTGTTCCCCTGATCATTTAATACTGACAGGACATTTCCCCAGGTGAACATTATAAGTGAGGAGAGTGTGTTCCCCTGATGGTTTAATACACACAGGACATGTTACCAGGTGAACAGTATAAGTGAGGAGAGTGTGTTCCCCTGATGGTTTAATACACACAGGACATGTTACCAGGTGAACAGTATAAGTGAGGAGAGTGTGTTCCCCTGATGGTTTAATATACACGGGACATGTTACCAGGTGAACAGTATAAGTGAGGAGAGTGTGTTCCCCTGATGGTCTAATATACACGGGACATGTTACCAGGTGAACAGTATATGTGAAGAGAGTGTGTTCCCCAGATTGTTTAATACACACGGGACATGTAACCCAGTGAACAGTTTCTGTGAGGAGAGTGCGTTCCCCTGATTGTTTAATACGCACTGGACATGTTACCAGGTGAACAGTGTAAGTGAGGAGAGTGTGTTCCCCTGATGGTTTAACATACATGGGCCATGTTACCAGGTGAACAGTAGAAGTGAAGAGGGCGTGTTCCCCTGATTGTTTAATATACATGTGACATGTTACCATGTGAACAGTTTAATTGAGGAGAGTGTGTTCCCCTGATGGTTTAATACACACGGGACATGTTACCAGGTGAACAGTATAAGTGAGGAGAGTGTGTTCCCCTCATGGTTTAACACGCACGGGACATGTTACCAGGTGAACAGTATATGTGAGGAGAGTGTGTTCCCCTCATGGTTTAACACGCACGGGACATGTTACCAGGTGAACAGTATAAGTGAGGAGAGTGTGTTCCCCTGCTGGTTTAATACAAACAGGACATTTCACCAGGTGAACAGTATAAGTGAGGAGAGTGTGTTCCCCTCATGGTTTAACACGCACGGGACATGTTACCAGGTGAACAGTATATGTGAGGAGAGTGTGTTCCCCTCATGGTTTAACACGCACGGGACATGTTACCAGGTGAACAGTGTAAGTGAGGAGAGTGAGTTCCCCTGCTGGTTTAATACAAACAGGACATTTCACCAGGTGAACAGTATAAGTGAGGAGAGAGTGTTCCCCTCATGGTTTAACACGCACGGGACATGTTACCAGGTGAACAGTATATGTGAGGAGAGTGTGTTCCCCTCATGGTTTAACACGCACGGGACATGTTACCAGGTGAACAGTATAAGTGAGGAGAGTGTGTTCCCATGATTGTTTAATACACACAGGACATGTAACCAGGTGAACAGTAAAAGTGAGGAGAGTGTGTTCCCCTGATGGTTTAATACTGACGGGACATGTCACCATGTGACCAGTATAAGTGAGGAGAGAGTGTTCCCCTCATGGTTTAACACGCACGGGACATGTTACCAGGTGAACAGTATATGTGAGGAGAGTGTGTTCCCCTCATGGTTTAACACGCATGGGACATGTTAACAGGTGAACAGTATAAGTGAGGAGAGTGTGTTCCCCTGATGGTTTAATATGCACGGGACATGTTACCAGGTGAACAGTATAAGTGAGGAGAGTGAGTTCCCCTGATTGTTTAATACATAAGGGACATGTTACCAGGTGAACAGTATAAGTGAGGAGATTGTGTTCCCCTGATGGTTTATTATACACGGGACATGTTAACAGGTGAACAGTATAAGTGAGGAGAGTGAGTTCCCCTGATTGTTTAATACTGACGGGACATGTTACCAGGTGAACAGTATAAGGGAGGAGAGTGTGTTCCCCTGATGGTTTAATACACACGGGACATGAAACCAGGCGAACAGTATAAGTGAGGAGAACTTGTTCCCCTGATTGTTTAATATAAACGGGATATGTTACCAGGTGAGCAGTATAAGAGAGGAGAGTGTGTTCCCCTGATGGTCTAATATACACGGGACATGTTACCAGGTGAACAGTATATGTGAAGAGAGTGTCTTCCCCTGATTGTTTAATATACACGGGACATGATACCAGGTGAACAGTATATGTGAAGAGAGTGTCTTCCCCAGATTGTTTAATACACACGGGACATGTAACCCAGTGAACAGTTTCTGTGAGGAGAGTGTGTTCCCCTGATTGTTTAATACGCACTGGACATGTTACCAGGTGAACAGTATAAGTGAAGAGAGTGTCTTCCCCTGATTGTTTAATATACACGGGACATGATACCAGGCGAACAGTATAAGTGAGGAGAGTGTGTTCCCCTGATGGTTTAATATACACGGGATATGTTACCAGATGAGCAGTATAAGAGAGGAGAGTGTGTTCCCCTGATGGTCTAATATACACGGGACATGTTACCAGGTGAACAGCATAAGTGAGGAGAGTGTGTTCCCCTGATGGTTTAATACTGACAGGACATTTCCCCAGGTGAACATTATAAGTGAGGAGAGTGTCTTCCCCTGATGGTTTAATACTGACAGGACATTTCCCCAGGTGAACATTATAAGTGAGGAGAATGTGTTCCCCTGATCATTTAATACTGACAGGACATTTCCCCAGGTGAACATTATAAGTTAGGAGAGTGTGTTCCCCTGATGGTTTAATACACACAGGACATGTTACCAGGTGAACAGTATAAGTGAGGAGAGTGTGTTCCCCTGATGGTTTAATACACACAGGACATGTTACCAGGTGAACAGTATAAGTGAGGAGAGTGTGTTCCCCTGATGGTTTAATATACACGGGACATGTTACCAGGTGAACAGTATAAGTGAGGAGAGTGTGTTCCCCTGATGGTCTAATATACACGGGACATGTTACCAGGTGAACAGTATATGTGAAGAGAGTGTGTTCCCCAGATTGTTTAATACACACGGGACATGTAACCCAGTGAACAGTTTCTGTGAGGAGAGTGCGTTCCCCTGATTGTTTAATACGCACTGGACATGTTACCAGGTGAACAGTGTAAGTGAGGAGAGTGTGTTCCCCTGATGGTTTAACATACATGGGCCATGTTACCAGGTGAACAGTAGAAGTGAAGAGGGCGTGTTCCCCTGATTGTTTAATATACATGTGACATGTTACCATGTGAACAGTTTAATTGAGGAGAGTGTGTTCCCCTGATGGTTTAATACACACGGGACATGTTACCAGGTGAACAGTGTAAGTGAGGAGAGTGAGTTCCCCTGCTGGTTTAATACAAACAGGACATTTCACCAGGTGAA
Organism: Heterodontus francisci; assembly: GCF_036365525.1. Taxonomy (NCBI): domain Eukaryota; kingdom Metazoa; phylum Chordata; class Chondrichthyes; order Heterodontiformes; family Heterodontidae; genus Heterodontus; species Heterodontus francisci. Next base: position 250,113 of record NW_027141528.1, read on the forward strand.
CAGTATAAGTGAGGAGAGAGTGTCCCCCTCATGGTTTAACACGCACGGGACATGTTACCAGGTGAACAGTATATGTGAGGAGAGTGTGTTCCCCTCATGGTTTAACACGCACGGGACATGTTACCAGGTGAACAGTATAAGTGAGGAGAGTGTGTTCCCATGATTGTTTAATACACACAGGACATGTAACCAGGTGAACAGTAAAAGTGAGGAGAGTGTGTTCCCCTGATGGTTTAATACTGACGGAACATGTCACCATGTGACCAGTATAAGTGAGGAGAGAGTGTTCCCCTCATGGTTTAACACGCACGGGACATGTTACCAGGTGAACAGTATATGTGAGGAGAGTGTGTTCCCCTCATGGTTTAACACGCACGGGACATGTTACCAGGTGAACAGTATAAGTGAGGAGAGTGTGTTCCCCTGATGGTTTAATATGCACGGGACATGTTACCAGGCGAACAGTATAAGTGAGGAGAGTGAGTTCCCCTGATTGTTTAATACATAAGGGACATGTTACCAGGTGAACAGTATAAGTGAGGAGATTGTGTTCCCCTGATGGTTTATTATACACGGGACATGTTAACAGGTGAACAGTATAAGTGAGGAGAGTGAGTTCCCCTGATTGTTTAATACTGACGGGACATGTTACCAGGTGAACAGTATAAGGGAGGAGAGTGTGTTCCCCTGATGGTTTAATATACACGGGACATGATACCAGGCGAACAGTATAAGTGAGGAGAACGTGTTCCCCTGATTGTTTAATATAAACGGGATATGTTACCAGGTGAGCAGTATAAGAGAGGAGAGTGTGTTCCCCTGATGGTCTAATATACACGGGACATGTTACCAGGTGAACAGTATATGTGAAGAGAGTGTCTTCCCCTGATTGTTTAATATACACGGGACATGATACCAGGTGAACAGTATATGTGAAGAGAGTGTCTTCCCCAGATTGTTTAATACACACGGGACATGTAACCCAGTGAACAGTTTCTGTGAGGAGAGTGTGTTCCCCTGATTGTTTAATACGCACTGGACATGTTACCAGGTGAACAGTATAAGTGAAGAGAGTGTCTTCCCCTGATTGTTTAATATACACGGGACATGATACCAGGCGAACAGTATAAGTGAGGAGAGTGTGTTCCCCTGATGGTTTAATATACACGGGATATGTTACCAGATGAGCAGTATAAGAGAGGAGAGTGTGTTCCCCTGATGGTCTAATATACACGGGACATGTTACCAGGTGAACAGCATAAGTGAGGAGAGTGTGTTCCCCTGATGGTTTAATATACACGGGATATGTTACCAGGTGAGCAGTATAAGAGAGGAGAGTGTGTTCCCCTGATGGTTTAATATACACAGGACATGTTACCAGGTGAACAGTATAAGTGAGGAGAGTGAGTTCCCCTGATTGTTAAATACATAAGGGACATGTTACCAGGTGAACAGTATAAGTGAGGAGATTGTGTTCCCCTGATGGTTTATTATCCACGGGACATGTTAACAGGTGAACAGTATAAGTGAGGAGAGTGTGTTCCCCTGATTGTTTAATATACACGGGACATGTTAACAGGTGAACAGTATAAGTGAGGAGAGTGTGTTCCCCTGATTGTTTAATATAAACGGGATATGTTACCAGGTGAGCAGTATAAGGGAGGAGAGTGTGTTCCCCTGATGGTTTAATATACACGGGACATGATACCAGGCGAACAGTATAAGTGAGGAGAACGTGTTCCCCTGATTGTTTAATATAAACGGGATATGTTACCAGGTGAGCAGTATAAGAGAGGAGAGTGTGTTCCCCTGATGGTCTAATATACACGGCACATGTTACCAGGTGAACAGTATATGTGAAGAGAGTGTGTTCCCCTGATTGTTTAATACACACGGGACATGTAACCCAGTGAACAGTTTCTGTGAGGAGAGTGTGTTCCCCTGATTGTTTAATACGCAATGGACATGTTACCAGGTGAACAGTATAAGTGAAGAGAGTGTCTTCCCCTGATTGTTTAATATACACGGGACATGTTACCAGGTGAACAGTATAAGTGAGGAGAGTGTGTTCCCCTGATTGTTTAATATACACGGGACATGATACCAGGCGAACAGTATAAGTGAGGAGAGTGTGTTCACCTGATGGTTTAATATACACGGGATATGTTACCAGGTGAGCAGTATAAGAGAGGAGAGTGTGTTCCCCTGATGGTCTAATATACACGGGACATGTCACCAGATGAACAGTATAAGTGAGGAGAGTGTGTTCCCCTGATGGTTTAATATACACAGGACATGTTACCAGGTGAACAGTATAAGTGAGGAGAATGTGTTCCCCTGATGGTTTAATACACACGGGACATGTTACCAGGTGAACAGTATATGTGAAGAGAGTGTATTCCCCTGATGGTTTAATATACATGGGCCATGTTACCAGGTGAACAGTATAAGTGAGGAGAATGTGTTCCCCTGATGGTTTAATACACACGGGACATGTTACCAGATGAACAGTATAAGTGAGGAGAGTGTGTTCCCCTGATGGTTTAATATACACAGGACATGTCACCAGATGAACAGTATAAGTGAGGAGAGTGTGTTCCCCTGATGGTTTAATATACACAGCACATGTCACCAGATGAACAGTATAAGTGAGGAGAGTGTGTTCCCCTGATGGTTTAATATACACGGGACATGTTACCAGGTGAACAGTATATGTGAGGAGAGTGTGTTCCCCTCATGGTTTAACACGCACGGGACATGTTACCAGGTGAACAGTGTAAGTGAGGAGAGTGAGTTCCCCTGCTGGTTTAATACAAACAGGACATTTCACCAGGTGAACAGTATAAGTGAGGAGAGAGCGTTCCCCTCATGGTTTAACACGCACGGGACATGTTACCAGGTGAACAGTATATGTGAGGAGAGTGTGTTCCCCTCATGGTTTAACACGCACGGGACATGTTACCAGGTGAACAGTATAAGTGAGGAGAGTGTGTTCCCCTCATGGTTTAACACGCACGGGACATGTTACCAGGTGAACAGTATATGTGAGGAGAGTGTGTTCCCCTCATGGTTTAACACGCACGGGACATGTTACCAGGTGAACAGTAAAAGTGAGGAGAGTGTGTTCCCCTGATGGTTTAATACTGACGGGACATGTCACCATGTGACCAGTATAAGTGAGGAGAGAGTGTTCCCCTCATGGTTTAACACGCACGGGACATGTTACCAGGTGAACAGTATATGTGAGGAGAGTGTGTTCCCCTCATGGTTTAACACGCACGGGACATGTTACCAGGTGAACAGTATAAGTGAGGAGATTGTGTTCCCCTGATGGTTTATTATACACGGGACATGTTAACAGGTGAACAGTATAAGTGAGGAGAGTGTGTTCCCCTGATTGTTTAATATACACGGGACATGTTAACAGGTGAACAGTATAAGTGAGGAGAGTGTGTTCCCCTGATTGTTTAATACTGACGGGACATGTTACCAGGTGAACAGTATAAGGGAGGAGAGTGTGTTCCCCTGATGGTCTAATATACACGGGACATGTTGCCAGGTGAACAGTATATGTGAAGAGAGTGTGTTCCCCAGATTGTTTAATACACACGGGACATGTAACCCAGTGAACAGTTTCTGTGAGGAGAGTGTGTTCCCCTGATTGTTTAATACGCACTGGACATGTTACCAGGTGAACAGTATAAGTGAAGAGAGTGTGTTCCCCTGATTGTTTAATATACACGGGACATGTTACCAGGTGAACAGTATAAGTGAGGAGAGTGTGTTCCCCTGATTGTTTAATATACACGGGACATGATACCAGGCGAACAGTATAAGTGAGGAGAGTGTGTTCCCCTGATGGTTTAATATACACGGGATATGTTACCAGGTGAGCAGTATAAGAGAGGAGAGTGTGTTCCCCTGATGGTCTAATATACACGGGACATGTTACCAGGTGAACAGCATAAGTGAGGAGAGTGTGTTCCCCTGATGGTTTAATATACACGGGATATCTTACCAGGTGAGCAGTATAAGAGAGGAGAGTGTGTTCCCCTGATGGTCTAATATACACGGGACATGTTCCAAGATGAACAGTATAAGTGTGGAGAGTGTGTTCCCCTGATGGTTTAATATACACAGGACATGTTACCAGGTGAACAGTATAAGTGAGGAGAATGTGTTCCCCTGATGGTTTAATACACACGGGACATGTTACCAGGTGAACAGTATATGTGAAGAGAGTGTTTTCCCCTGATGGTTTAATATACATGGGCCATGTTACCAGGTGAACAGTATAAGTGAGGAGAATGTGTTCCCCTGATGGTTTAATACACACGGGACATGTTACCAGATGAACAGTATAAGTGAGGAGAGTGTGTTCCCCTGCTGGTTTAATATACACAGGACATGTCACCAGATGAACAGTATAAGTGAGGAGAGTGTGTTCCCCTGATGGTTTAATATACACAGGACATGTCACCAGATGAACAGTATAAGTGAGGAGAGTGTGTTCCCCTGATGGTTTAATATACACGGGACATGTTACCAGGTGAACAGTATATGTGAAGAGAGTGTGTTCCCCTGATGGTTTAATACACACGGGACATGTTACCAGGTGAACAGTATATGTGAAGAGAGTGTGTTCCCCTGATTGTTTAATACTGACGGGACATGTTACCAGGTGAACAGTATAAGGGAGCAGAATGTGTTCCCCTGATGGTTTAATATACACGGGACATGATACCAGGCGAACAGTATAAGTGAGGAGAACGTGTTCCCCTGATTGTTTAATATACACGGGATATGTTACCAGGTGAGCAGTATAAGAGAGGAGAGTGTGTTCCCCTGATGGTCTAATATACACGGGACATGTTACCAGGTGAACAGTATATGTGAAGAGAGTGTGTTCCCCAGATTGTTTAATACACACGGGACATGTAACCCAGTGAACAGTTTCTGTGAGGAGAGTGTGTTCCCCTGATTGTTTAATACGCACTGGACATGTTACCAGGTGAACAGTATAAGTGAAGAGAGTGTGTTCCCCTGATTGTTTAATATACACGGGACATGTTACCAGGTGAACAGTATAAGTGAGGAGAGTGTGTTCCCCTGATTGTTTAATATACACGGGACATGATACCAGGCGAACAGTATAAGTGAGGAGAGTGTGTTCCCCTGATGGTTTAATATACACGGGATATGTTACCAGGTGAGCAGTATAAGAGAGGAGAGTGTGTTCCCCTGATGGTCTAATATACACGGGACATGTTACCAGGTGAACAGCATAAGTGAGGAGAGTGTGTTCCCCTGATGGTCTAATATACACGGGACATGTTACCAGGTGAACAGCATAAGTGAGGAGAGTGTGTTCCCCTGATTGTTTAATATACACGGGACATGATACCAGGCGAACAGTATAAGTGAGGAGAACGTGTTCCCCTGATTGTTTAATATACACGGGATATGTTACCAGGTGAGCAGTATAAGAGAGGAGAGTGTGTTCCCCTGATGGTCTAAAATACACGGGACATGTTACCAGGTGAACAGTATATGTGAAGAGAGTGTGTTCCCCAGATTGTTTAATACACACGGGACATGTAACCCAGTGAACAGTTTCTGTGAGGAGAGTGTGTTCCCCTGATTGTTTAATACGCACTGGACATGTTACCAGGTGAACAGTATAAGTGAAGAGAGTGTGTTCCCCTGATTGTTTAATATACACGGGACATGTTACCAGGTGAACAGTATAAGTGAGGAGAGTGTGTTCCCCTGATTGTTTAATATACACGGGACATGATACCAGGCGAACAGTATAAGTGAGGAGAGTGTGTTCCCCTGATGGTTTAATATACACGGGATATGTTACCAGGTGAGCAGTATAAGAGAGGAGAGTGTGTTCCCCTGATGGTCTAATATACACGGGACATGTTACCAGGTGAACAGCATAAGTGAGGAGAGTGTGTTCCCCTGATGGTTTAATATACACGGGATATCTTACCAGGTGAGCAATATAAGAGAGGAGAGTGTGTTCCCCTGATGGTCTAATATACACGGGACATGTCACAAGATGAACAGTATAAGTGTGGAGAGTGTGTTCCCCTGATGGTTTAATATACACAGGACATGTTACCAGGTGAACAGTATAAGTGAGGAGAATGTGTTCCCCTGATGGTTTAATACACACGGGACATGTTACCAGGTGAACAGTATATGTGAAGAGAGTGTTTTCCCCTGATGGTTTAATATACATGGGCCATGTTACCAGGTGAACAGTATAAGTGAGGAGAATGTGTTCCCCTGATGGTTTAATACACACGGGACATGTTACCAGATGAACAGTATAAGTGAGGAGAGTGTGTTCCCCTGATGGTTTAATATACACAGGACATGTCACCAGATGAACAGTATAAGTGAGGAGAGTGTGTTCCCCTGATGGTTTAATATACACAGGACATGTCACCAGATGAACAGTATAAGTGAGGAGAGTGTGTTCCCCTGATGGTTTAATATACACGGGACATGTTACCAGGTGAACAATATATGTGAAGAGAGTGTGTTCCCCTGATGGTTTAATACACACGGGACATGTTACCAGGTGAACAGTATAAGTGAAGAGAGTGTGTTCCCCTGATGTTTAATATACATGTGACATGTTACCAAGTGAACAGTTTAAGTGAGGAGAGTGTGTTCCCCTGATGGTTTAATATACACGGGACATGATACCAGGTGAACAGCATAAGTGAGGAGAGTGTGTTCCCCTGATGGTTTAATATGCACGGGACATGTTACCAGGTGAAAAGTATATGAGACGAGAGTGTGTTCCCCTCATGGTTTAACACGCACGGGACATGTTACCAGGTGAACAGTGTAAGTGAGGAGAGTGAGTTCCCCTGCTGGTTTAATACAAACAGGACATTTCACCAGGTGAACAGTATAAGTGAGGAGAGAGTGTTCCCCTCATGGTTTAACACGCACGGGACATGTTACCAGGTGAACAGTATATGTGAGGAGAGTGTGTTCCCCTCATGGTTTAACACGCAATGGACATGTTACCAGGTGAACAGTATAAGTGAGGAGAGTGTGTTCCCATGATTGTTTAATACACACAGGACATGTAACCAGGTGAACAGTAAAAGTGATTAGATTGTGTTCCCCTGATGGTTTAATACTGACGGGACATGTCACCATGTGACCAGAATAAGTGAGGAGAGAATGTTCCCCTCATGGTTTAACACGCACGGGACATGTTACCAGGTGAACAGTATATGTGAGGAGATTGTGTTCCCCTCATGGTTTAACACGCACGGGACATGTTACCAGGTGAACAGTATAAGTGAGGAGAGTGAGTTCCCCTGATTGTTTAATACATCAGGGACATGTTACCAGGTGAACAGTATAAGTGAGGAGATTGTGTTCCCCTGATGGTTTATTATACACGGGACATGTTAACAGGTGAACAGTATAAGTGAGGAGAGTGTGTTCCCCTGATTGTTTAATATACACGGGACATGTTAACAGGTGAACAGTATAAGGGAGGAGAGTGTGTTCCCCTGATGGTTTAATATACACGGGACATGATACCAGGCGAACAGTATAAGTGAGGAGAATGTGTTCCCCTGATTGTTAAAAACACGGGATATGTTACCAGGTGAGCAGTATAAGAGAGGAGAGTGTGTTCCCCTGATGGTCTAATATACACGGGACATGTTACCAGGTGAACAGTATATGTGAAGAGAGTGTGTTCCCCAGATTGTTTAATACACACGGGACATGTAACCCAGTGAACAGTTTCTGTGAGGAGAGTGTGTTCCCCTGATTGTTTAATACGCACTGGACATGTTACCAGGTGAACAGTATAACTGAAGAGAGTGTGTTCCCCTGATTGTTTAATATACACGGGACATGTTACCAGGTGAACAGTATAAGTGAGGAGAGTGTGTTCCCCTGATTGTTTAATATACACGGGACATGATACCAGGCGAACAGTATAAGTGAGGAGAGTGTGTTCCCCTGATGGTTTAATATACACGGGTTATGTTACCAGGTGAGCAGTATAAGAGAGGAGAGTGTGTTCCCCTGATGGTCTAATATACACGGGACATGTTACCAGGTGAACAGCATAAGTAAGGAGAGTGTGTTCCCCTGATGGTCTAATATACACGGGACATGTTAACAGGTGAACAGTATAAGTGAGGAGAGTGTGTTCCCCTGATTGTTTAATACTGACGGGACATGTTACCAGGTGAACAGTATAAGGGAGGAGAGTGTGTTCCCCTGATGGTTTAATATACACATGACATGATACCAGGCGAACAGTATAAGTGAGGAGAACGTGTTCCCCTGATTGTTTAATATAAACGGGATATGTTACCAGGTGAGCAGTATAAGAGAGGAGAGTGTGTTCCCCTGATGGTCTAATATACACGGCACATGTTACCAGGTGAACAGTATATGTGAAGAGAGTGTGTTCCCCTGATTGTTTAATACACACGGGACATGTAACCCAGTGAACAGTTTCTGTGAGGAGAGTGTGTTCCCCTGATTGTTTAATACGCACTGGACATGTTACCAGGTGAACAGTATAAGTGAAGAGAGTGTCTTCCCCTGATTGTTTAATATACACGGGACATGTTACCAGGTGAACAGTATAAGTGAGGAGAGTGTGTTCCCCTGATTGTTTAATATACACGGGACATGATACCAGGCGAACAGTATAAGTGAGGAGAGTGTGTTCCCCTGATGGTTTAATATACACGGGATATGTTACCAGGTGAGCAGTATAAGTGAGGAGAGTGTGTTCCCCTGATGGTCTAATATACACGGGACATGTCACCAGATGAACAGTATAAGTGAGGAGAGTGTGTACCCCTGATGGTTTAATATACACAGGACATGTTACCAGGTGAACAGTATAAGTGAGGAGAATGTGTTCCCCTGATGGTTTAATACACACGGGACATGTTACCAGGTGAACAGTATATGTGAAGAGAGTGTATTCCCCTGATGGTTTAATATACATGGGCCATGTTACCAGGTGAACAGTATAAGTGAGGAGAATGTGTTCCCCTGATGGTTTAATACACACGGGACATGTTACCAGATGAACAGTATAAGTGAGGAGAGTGTGTTCCCCTGATGGTTTAATATACACAGGACATGTCACCAGATGAACAGTATAAGTGAGGAGAGTGTGTTCCCCTGATGGTTTAATATACACAGCACATGTCACCAGATGAACAGTATAAGTGAGGAGAGTGTGTTCCCCTGATGGTTTAATATACACGGGACATGTTACCAGGTGAACAGTATATGTGAGGAGAGTGTGTTCCCCTCATGGTTTAACACGCACGGGACATGTTACCAGGTGAACAGTGTAAGTGAGGAGAGTGAGTTCCCCTGCTGGTTTAATACAAACAGGACATTTCACCAGGTGAACAGTATAAGTGAGGAGAGAGTGTTCCCCTCATGGTTTAACACGCACGGGACATGTTACCAGGTGAACAGTATATGTGAGGAGAGTGTGTTCCCCTCATGGTTTAACACGCACGGGACATGTTACCAGGTGAACAGTATAAGTGAGGAGAGTGTGTTCCCCTCATGGTTTAACACGCACGGGACATGTTACCAGGTGAACAGTATATGTGAGGAGAGTGTGTTCCCCTCATGGTTTAACACGCACGGGACATGTTACCAGGTGAACAGTAAAAGTGAGGAGAGTGTGTTCCCCTGATGGTTTAATACTGACGGGACATGTCACCATGTGACCAGTATAAGTGAGGAGAGAGTGTTCCCCTCATGTTTTAACACGCACGGGACATGTTACCAGGTGAACAGTATATGTGAGGAGAGTGTGTTCCCCTCATGGTTTAACACGCACGGGACATGTTACCAGGTGAACAGTATAAGTGAGGAGATTGTGTTCCCCTGATGGTTTATTATACACGGGACATGTTAACAGGTGAACAGTATAAGTGAGGAGAGTGTGTTCCCCTGATTGTTTAATATAAACGGGACATGTTAACAGGTGAACAGTATAAGTGAGGAGAGTGTGTTCCCCTGATTGTTTAATACTGACGGGACATGTTACCAGGTGAACAGTATAAGGGAGGAGAGTGTGTTCCCCTGATGGTTTAATATACACGGGACATGATACCATGCGAACTGTATAAGTGAGGAGAACGTGTTCCCCTGATTGTTTAATATACACGGGATATGTTACCAGGTGAGCAGTATAAGAGAGGAGAGTGTGTTCCCCTGATGGTCTAATATACACGGGACATGTTACCAGGTGAACAGTATATGTGAAGAGAGTGTGTTCCCCAGATTGTTTAATACACACGGGACATGTAACCCAGTGAACAGTTTCTGTGAGGAGAGTGTGTTCCCCTGATTGTTTAATACGCACTGGACATGTTACCAGGTGAACAGTATAAGTGAAGAGAGTGTGTTCCCCTGATTGTTTAATTACACGGGACATGTTACCAGGTGAACAGTATAAGTGAAGAGAGTGTGTTCCCCTGATTGTTTAATTACACGGGATATGTTACCAGGTGAGCAGTATAAGAGAGGAGAGTGTGTTCCCCTGATGGTCTAATATACACGGGACATGTTACCAGGTGAACAGCATAAGAGAGGAGAGTGTGTTCCCCTGATGGTTTAATATACACGGGATATCTTACCAGGTGAGCAGTATAAGAGAGGAGAGTGTGTTCCCCTGATGGTCTAATATACACGGGACATGTCACAAGATGAACAGTATAAGTGTGGAGAGTGTGTTCCCCTGATGGTTTAATATACACAGGACATGTTACCAGGTGAACAGTATAAGTGAGGAGAATGTGTTCCCCTGATGGTTTAATACACACGGGACATGTTACCAGGTGAACTGTATATGTGAAGAGAGTGTGTTCCCCTGATGGTTTAATATACATGGGCCATGTTACCAGGTGAACAGTATAAGTGAGGAGAATGTGTTCCCCAGATGGTTTAATACACACGGGACATGTTACCAGATGAACAGTATAAGTGAGGAGAGTGTGTTCCCCTGATGGTTTAATATACACAGGACATGTCACCAGATGAACAGTATAAGTGAGGAGAGTGTGTTCCCCTGATGGTTTAATATACACAGGACATGTCACCAGATGAACAGTATAAGTGAGGAGAGTGTGTTCCCCTGATGGTTTAATATACACGGGACATGTTACCAGGTGAACAGTATATGTGAAGAGAGTGTGTTCCCCTGATGGTTTAATACACACGGGACATGTTACCAGGTGAACAGTATATGTGAAGAGAGTGTGTTCCCCTGATTGTTTAATATACATGTGACATGTTACCAAGTGAACAGTTTAAGTGAGGAGAGTGTGTTCCCCTGATGGTTTAATATACACGGGACATGATACCAGGTGAACAGCGTAAGTGAGGAGAGTGTGTTCCCCTGATGGTTTAATATGCACGGGACATGTTACCAGGTGAAAAGTATATGAGACGAGAGTGTGTTCCCCTCATGGTTTAACACGCACGGGACATGTTACCAGGTGAACAGTGTAAGTGAGGAGAGTGAGTTCCCCTGCTGGTTTAATACAAACAGGACATTTCACCAGGTGAACAGTATAAGTGAGGAGAGAGTGATCCCCTCATGGTTTAACACGCACGGGACATGTTACCAGGTGAACAGTATATGTGAGGAGAGTGTGTTCCCCTCATGGTTTAACACGCAATGGACATGTTACCAGGTGAACAGTATAAGTGAGGAGAGTGTGTTCCCATGATTGTTTAATACACACAGGACATGTAACCAGGTGAACAGAAAAAGTGAGGAGAGTGTGTTCCCCTGATGGTTTAATACTGACGGGACATGTCACCATGTGACCAGTATAAGTGAGGAGAGAATGTTCCCCTCATGGTTTAACACGCACGGGACATGTTACCAGGTGAACAGTATATGTGAGGAGAGTGTGTTCCCCTCATGGTTTAACACGCACGGGACATGTTACCAGGTGAACAGTATAAGTGAGGAGAGTGTGTTCCCCTGATTGTTTAATTTACACGGGACATGTTAACAGGTGAACAGTATAAGGGAGGAGAGTGTGTTCCCCTGATGGTTTAATATACACGGGACATGATACCAGGCGAACAGTATAAGTGAGGAGAACGTGTTCCCCTGATTGTTTAATATACACGGGATATGTTACCAGGTGAGCAGTATAAGAGAGGAGAGTGTGTTCCCCTGATGGTCTAATATACACGGGACATGTTACCAGGTGAACAGTATATGTGAAGAGAGTGTGTTCCCCAGATTGTTTAATACACACGGGACATGTAACCCAGTGAACAGTTTCTGTGAGGAGAGTGTGTTCCCCTGATTGTTTAATACGCACTGGACATGTTACCAGGTGAACAGTATAAGTGAAGAGAGTGTGTTCCCCTGATTGTTTAATATACACGGGACATGTTACCAGGTGAACAGTATAAGTGAGGAGAGTGTGTTCCCCTGATTGTTTAATATACACGGGACATGATACCAGGCGAACAGTATAAGTGAGGAGAGTGTGTTCCCCTGATGGTTTAATATACACGGGATATGTTACCAGGTGAGCAGTATAAGAGAAGAGAGTGTGTTCCCCTGATGGTCTAATATACACGGGACATGTTACCAGGTGAACAGCATAAGTAAGGAGAGTGTGTTCCCCTGATGGTCTAATATACACGGGACATGTCACCAGATGAACAGAATAAGTGAGGAGAGTGTGTTCCCCTGATGGTTTAATATACACAGGACATGTTACCAGGTGAACAGTATAAGTGAGGAGAATGTGTTCCCCTGATGGTTTAATATACACGGGACATGTTACCAGGTGAACAGTATAAGTGAGGAGAATGTGTTCCCCTGATGGTTTAATACACACGGGACATGTTACCAGATGAACAGTATAAGTGAGGAGAGTGTGTTCCCCTGATGGTTTAATATACACGGGACATGTTACCAGGTGAACAGTATATGTGAAGAGAGTGTGTTCCCCTGATGGTTTAATACACACGGGACATGTTACCAGGTGAACAGTATAAGTGAGGAGAATGTGTTCCCCTGATGGTTTAATACACACGGGACATGTTACCAGGTGAACAGTATATGTGAAGAGAGTGTGTTCCCCTGATTGTTTAATATACATGTGACATGTTACCAAGTGAACAGTTTAAGTGAGGAGAGTGTGTTCCCCTGATGGTTTAATATACACGGGACATGATACCAGGTGAACAGCATAAGTGAGGAGAGTGTGTTCCCCTGATTGTTTAATATGCACGGGACATGTTACCAGGTGAAAAGTATATGAGAGGAGAGTGTGTTCCCCTGATGGTTTAAAACACACGACATGTCAACAGGTGAACAGTATAAGTGAGGAGAGTGTGTTCCCCTGATTGTTTAAAACACACGACATGTTACCAGGTGAACAGTATAAGTGAGGAGAGTGTGTTCCCCTGATGGTTTAATTCTCACGGGACATGTTACCAGGTGAACTGTATAAGTGAGGAGAGTGTGTTCCCCTGATGGTTTAATTCTCACGGGACATGTTACCAGGTGAACTGTATAAGTGAGGAGAATGTGTTCCCCTGATGGTTTAATACTGACAGAACATTTCCCCAGGTGAACAGTATAAGTGAGGAGAGTGTGTTCCCCTCATGGTTTAATACACACAGGACATGTCGACAGGCGAACAGTATAAGTGAAGAGAGTGAGTTCCCCTGATTGTTTAATACAGACGGGACATGTAACCAAGTGAACAGTATAAGTGAGGAGAGTGTGTTCCCCTGATGGTTTAACACGCACGGGACATGTTACCAGGTGAACAGTATAAGTGTGGAGAGTGAGTTCCCCTGATGCTTTAATACACACAGGACATGTTACCAGGTGAACAGTATAAGTGAGGAGAGTGTGTTCCCCTGATAGTTTAATATGCACGGGACATGTAACCAAGTGACCAGTTTAAGGGAGGAGAGTGTGTTCCCCTGATGGTTTAACACGCACGGGACATGTTACCAGGTGAACAGTATAAGTGTGGAGAGTGTGTTCCCCTGATAGTTTAATATACATGGGACATGTTACCAGGTGAACAGTGTAAGTGAAGAGAGTGTGTTCCCCTGATTGTTTAATACACACGGGACATGTAACCAAGTGAAAAGTATCTGTGAGGAGAGTGTGTTCCACTGATGGTTTAATATACACGGGACATGTCACCAGGTGAACAGTATTGGTGAGGAGAGTGTGTTCCCCTGATTTTTTAATACGCACTGGACATGTTACCAGGTGAACAGTATAAGTGAGGAGAGTGTATTCCCCTGATGGTTTAATACACACAGGACATGATACCAGGTGAACAGTATAAGTGAGGAGAGTGTGTTCCACTGGTGGTTTAATATACACGGGACATGTCACCAGGTGAACAGCATAAGTGAGGAGAGTGTGTTCCCCTGATTGTTTAACACGCACGGGACATGTTACCAGGTGAACAGTATAAGTGAGGAGAGTGTGTTCCACTGATGGTTTAATATACACGGGACATGTTACCAGGTGAACAGTATAAGTGAGGAGAGTGTGTTCCACTGATGGTTTAATATACACGGGACATGTTACCAGGTGAACAGTATAAGTGAGGAGAGTGTGTTCCACTGATGGTTTAATATACACGGGACATGTCACCAGGTGAACAGCATAAGTGAGGAGAGTGTGTTCCCCTGATTGTTTAACACGCACGGGACATGTTACCAGGTGAACAGTATAAGTGAGGAGAGTGTGTTCCCCTGATCGTTTAATATACACAGGACATGATACCAGGTGAACAGCATAAGTGAGGAGAATGTGTTCCCCTGATGGTTTAATATACACGGGACATGATACCAGGTGAACAGTATAAGAGAGGAGAGCGTGTTCCCCTGATGGTTTAATACTGACGGGACATTTCCACAGGTGAACATGAGAAGAGAGGAGAGTGTGTTCCCCTGATGGTTTAATACTGACGGGACATTTCCCCAGGTGAACAGTATAGGTGAGGAGAGAGTGTTCCCCTGCTTGTTTAACACACACGGGACATGTTACCAGGTGAACAGTATAAGTGAGGAGAGTGTGTTCCCCTGATTGTTTCATATACATGGGACATGTTACCAGGTGAACAGTGTAAGTGAAGAGAGTGTGTTCCCCTGATTGTTTAATATACACAGGACATGATACCAGGTGAACAGTATAAGTGTGGAGAGTGTGTTCCATTGATGGTTTACTATACACAGGACATGTTACCAGGTGAACAGTATAAGTGAGGAGAATGTGTTCCCCTGATGGTTTAATATACACGGGACATGTCACCAGGTGAACAGTATAAGTGAGGAGAGTGTGTTCCCCTGATTGTTTAATTCTCACGGGACATGTTACCAGGTGAGCAGTACAAGAGAGGAGAGTGTGTTCCCCTGATGGTTTAATACTGACGGGACATTTCCCCAGGTGAACATTATAAGAGAGGAGAGCGTGTTCCCCTGATGGTTTAATACTGACGGGACATTTCCCCAGGTGAACAGTATAAGTGAGGAGAGTGTGTTCCCCTGATTGTTTAATACACACGCGGCATGTAAACAAGTGAACAGTATCTGTGAGGAGAGTGTGTTCCCCTGATTGTTTAATACGCACTGGACATGTTACCAGGTGAACAGTATAAGTGAGGAGAGTGTGTTCCCCTGATTGTTTAATAGACACAGGACATGATACCAGGTGAACAGCATAAGTGAGGAGAGTGTGTTCATCTGATTGTTTAATGCACACGGGACATGTTACCAGGTGAACAGCATAAGTAAGGAGAGTGTGTTCCCCTGATGGTCTAATATACACGGGACATGTCACCAGATGAACAGTATAAGTGAGGAGAGTGTGTTCCCCTGATGGTTTAATATACACAGGACATGTTACCAGGTGAACAGTATAAGTGAGGAGAATGTGTTCCCCTGATGGTTTAATATACACGGGACATGTTACCAGGTGAACAGTATAAGTGAGGAGAATGTGTTCCCCTGATGGTTTAATACACACGGGACATGTTACTAGATGAACAGTATAAGTGAGGAGAATGTGTTCCCCTGATGGTTTAATATACACGGGACATGTTACCAGGTGAACAGTATATGTGAAGAGAGTGTGTTCCCCTGATGGTTTAATACACACGGGACATGTTACCAGGTGAACAGTATAAGTGAGGAGAATGTGTTCCCCTGATGGTTTAATACACACGGGACATGTTACCAGGTGAACAGTATATGTGAAGAGAGTGTGTTCCCCTGATTGTTTAATATACATGTGACATGTTACCAAGTGAACAGTTTAAGTGAGGAGAGTGTGTTCCCCTGATGGTTTAATATACACGAGACATGATACCAGGTGAACAGCATAAGTGAGGAGAGTGTGTTCCCCTGATGGTTTAATATGCACGGGACATGTTACCAGGTGAAAAGTATATGAGAGGAGAGTGTGTTCCCCTGATGGTTTAAAACACACGACATGTCAACAGGTGAACAGTATAAGTGAGGAGAGTGTGTCCCCCTGATTGTTTAAAACACACGACATGTTACCAGGTGAACAGTATAAGTGAGGAGAGTGTGTTCCCCTGATGGTTTAATTCTCACGGGACATGTTACCAGGTGAACTGTATAAGTGAGGAGAGTGTGTTCCCCTGATGGTTTAATTCTCACGGGACATGTTACCAGGTGAACTGTATAAGTGAGGAGAATGTGTTCCCCTGATGGTTTAATACTGACAGAACATTTCCCCAGGTGAACAGTATAAGTGAGGAGAGTGTGTTCCCCTCATGGTTTAATACACACAGGACATGTCGACAGGCGAACAGTATAAGTGAAGAGAGTGAGTTCCCCTGATTGTTTAATACAGACGGGACATGTAACCAAGTGAACAGTATAAGTGAGGAGAGTGTGTTCCCCTGATGGTTTAACACGCACGGGACATGTTACCAGGTGAACAGTATAAGTGTGGAGAGTGAGTTCCCCTGATGCTTTAATACACACAGGACATGTTACCAGGTGAACAGTATAAGTGAGGAGAGTGTGTTCCCCTGATAGTTTAATATGCACGGGACATGTAACCAAGTGACCAGTTTAAGGGAGGAGAGTGTGTTCCCCTGATGGTTTAACACGCACGGGACATATTACCAGGTGAACAGTATAAGTGTGGAGAGTGTGTTCCCCTGATAGTTTAATATACATGGGACATGTTACCAGGTGAACAGTGTAAGTGAAGAGAGTGTGTTCCCCTGATTGTTTAATACACACGGGACATGTAACCAAGTGAAAAGTATCTGTGAGGAGAGTGTGTTCCACTGATGGTTTAATATACACGGGACATGTCACCAGGTGAACAGTATTGGTGAGGAGAGTGTGTTCCCCTGATTTTTTAATACGCACTGGACATGTTACCAGGTGAACAGTATAAGTGAGGAGAGTGTATTCCCCTGATGGTTTAATACACACAGGACATGATACCAGGTGAACAGTATAAGTGAGGAGAGTGTGTTCCACTGGTGGTTTAATATACACGGGACATGTCACCAGGTGAACAGCATAAGTGAGGAGAGTGTGTTCCCCTGATTGTTTAACACGCACGGGACATGTTACCAGGTGAACAGTATAAGTGAGGAGAGTGTGTTCCACTGATGGTTTAATATACACGGGACATGTTACCAGGTGAACAGTATAAGTGAGGAGAGTGTGTTCCACTGATGGTTTAATATACACGGGACATGTTACCAGGTGAACAGTATAAGTGAGGAGAGTGTGTTCCACTGATGGTTTAATATACACGGGACATGTCACCAGGTGAACAGCATAAGTGAGGAGAGTGTGTTCCCCTGATTGTTTAACACGCACGGGACATGTTACCAGGTGAACAGTATAAGTGAGGAGAGTGTGTTCCCCTGATCGTTTAATATACACAGGACATGATACCAGGTGAACAGCATAAGTG
This sequence comes from Heterodontus francisci, assembly GCF_036365525.1. NCBI lineage: Eukaryota > Metazoa > Chordata > Chondrichthyes > Heterodontiformes > Heterodontidae > Heterodontus > Heterodontus francisci. Next base: position 268,129 of record NW_027141528.1, read on the forward strand.
AGGAGAATGTGTTCCCCTGATGGTTTAATATACACGGGACATGATACCAGGTGAACAGTATAAGAGAGGAGAGCGTGTTCCCCTGATGGTTTAATACTGACGGGACATTTCCACAGGTGAACATGAGAAGAGAGGAGAGTGTGTTCCCCTGATGGTTTAATACTGACGGGACATTTCCCCAGGTGAACAGTATAGGTGAGGAGAGAGTGTTCCCCTGCTTGTTTAACACACACGGGACATGTTACCAGGTGAACAGTATAAGTGAGGAGAGTGTGTTCCCCTGATTGTTTCATATACATGGGACATGTTACCAGGTGAACAGTGTAAGTGAAGAGAGTGTGTTCCCCTGATTGTTTAATATACACAGGACATGATACCAGGTGAACAGTATAAGTGTGGAGAGTGTGTTCCATTGATGGTTTACTATACACAGGACATGTTACCAGGTGAACAGTATAAGTGAGGAGAATGTGTTCCCCTGATGGTTTAATATACACGGGACATGTCACCAGGTGAACAGTATAAGTGAGGAGAGTGTGTTCCCCTGATTGTTTAATTCTCACGGGACATGTTACCAGGTGAGCAGTACAAGAGAGGAGAGTGTGTTCCCCTGATGGTTTAATACTGACGGGACATTTCCCCAGGTGAACATTATAAGAGAGGAGAGCGTGTTCCCCTGATGGTTTAATACTGACGGGACATTTCCCCAGGTGAACAGTATAAGTGAGGAGAGTGTGTTCCCCTGATTGTTTAATACACACGCGGCATGTAAACAAGTGAACAGTATCTGTGAGGAGAGTGTGTTCCCCTGATTGTTTAATACGCACTGGACATGTTACCAGGTGAACAGTATAAGTGAGGAGAGTGTGTTCCCCTGATTGTTTAATAGACACAGGACATGATACCAGGTGAACAGCATAAGTGAGGAGAGTGTGTTCCCCTGATTGTTTAATGCACACGGGACATGTTACCAGGTGAACAGTATAAGTGAGGAGAGTGTGTTCCCCTGATGGTTTAATATACACGGGACATGTTACCAGGTGAACAGTATAAGTGAGGAGAGAGTGTTCCCCTGATTGTTTAACACGCACCGGACATGTTACCAGGTGAACAGTATAAGTGAGGAGAGTGTGTTCCCCTGATGGTTTAATATAAACGGGACATGATACCAGGTGAACAGTATAAGTGAGGAGAATGTGTTCCCCTGATGGTTTAATATACACGGGACATGTCAGCAGGTGAACAGTACAAGTGAGGAGAGTGTGTTCCCCTGATGGTTCAATATACACAGGACATGATACCAGGTGAACAGCATAAGTGAGGAGAATGTGTTCCCCTGATTGTTTAATATACACGGGACATGATACCAGGTGAACAGTATAAGTGAGGAGAATGTGTTCCTCTGATGGTTTAATATACATGGGCCATGTTACCATGTGAACAGTTTAATTGAGGAGAGTGTGTTCCCCTGATGGTTTAATACGCACGGGACATGTTACCAGATGAACAGTATAAGTGAGGAGAGTCTGTTCCCCTGATGGTTTAATATACACGGGACATGTTACCAGGTGAAGAGTATAAGTGAGGAGAGTGTGTTCCCCTGATGGTTTAATACTGACAGAACATTTCCCCAGGTGAACAGTATAAGTGAGGAGATTGTGTTCCCCTCATGGTTTAATACACACAGGACATGTCGACAGGTGAACAGTATAAGTGAAGAGAGTGAGTTTTTTTTTTTTAGATTTTTAGAGATACAGCACTGAAACAGGCCCTTCGGCCCACCGAGTCAGTGCCGACCATCAACCACCCATTTATACTAATCCTACACTAATCCCATATTCCTACCACATCCCCACCTATATATTTCCCTACCACCTACCTATACTAGGGGCAATTTATAATGGCCAATTAACCTATCAACCTGCAAGTCTTTGGCATGTGGGAGGAAACCGGAGCACCCGGAGGAAACCCACGCAGACACAGGGAGAACGTGCAAACTCCGCACAGGCAGTACCCAGAATTGAACCCGGGTCCCTGGAGCTGTGAGGCTGCGGTGCTAACCACTGCGCCACTGTGCCGCCCAAAGTTGTGATTACTATCACTGAAATGCTCTCCCACCGAGAGATCTGCCACCTGGCCTGGTTCGTTGCCAAGCACCAAATCCAACATAGCCTCCCCTCTAGTCGGCCTATCTACATATTGAGTCAGGAAACCTTCCTGGACACGCCTGACAAAATCTGCTCCATCCAAACTATTTGCACTAAGGAGGTTCCAATCAATATTAGGGAAGTTGAAATCACCCATGACAACAACCCTGTTACTTCTGCACCTTTCCAAAATCTGCCTCCCAATCTGTTCCTCCGTGTCTCTGTTGCTATTGGGGGGTCTATAGAAAACTCCCAATAAAGTGACTGCTCCTTTCCTGTTTCTGACTTCCACCCATAATGACTCAGTAGACAAACCCTCCTCGACGACCTCCCTTTCTGCAGCTGTGATACTATCCCTGATTAGCAATGCCACTCCCCCACCTCTTTTACCTCCCTCCCTATTCCTTTTGAAACATCTAAACCCCGGAACATCCAACATCCATTCCTGCCCCTGTGATATTCAAGTCTCCGTAATGGCCACAACATCGTAGCTCCAAGTACTGATCCATGCTCCAAGTTCATCACCCTTATTCCTGACACTTCTGGCGTTAAAATAGACACACTTCAACCCATCATACTGGCTGCAACTTTGCCCTGTCAACTGTCTAACCTTCCTCACAGACACTCTGCACTCTGTATCTGCCTGTTCAACAGCTACCCCATCCACTGATCCGTAGCTCCGGTTCCTATCCCCCTGCCAAACTAGTTTAAACCCTCCCGAGGAGCTCTAGCATACCTCCCGCCCAGAATATTGGTGCCCCTCCAGTTCAGATGCAACCCATCCTTCTTGTACAGGTCCCACCTTCCCCAGAAGGTATCCCCATGATCCACATATCTGAAGTCCTCCCTCCTACACCAGTTCTGTAGCCACGTGTTCAGCTGCACTCGCTCTCTGTTTCTAGCCTCACTAGCACGTGGCACAGGTATCAATCCTGAGATTACTACTCTGCTTGTCCTGCCTTTCAGCTTCCAACCTAACTCCCTATATTCGCTTTTCATGTCCTCATCCCTTTTCCTAGCTATGTCATTGGTAACGATGTGTACCACGACTTCTGGCTGCTCCCCCTCCCCCTTAAGAATCCTGTAGACGCGATCCGAGACATCCCTGACCCTGGCACCCGGGAGGCAACATACCATCCGGGAGTCTCGATCGCGACCACAGAATCTCCTGTCTGTTCCTCTAACCATTGAATCTCCTATCACTATCTCTCTCCTATTCTTCCCCCCTTCCCTTCTGAGCCACAGAGCCAGGCTCAGTGCCAGAGACCTGGCCGCTGTGGCTTTCCCCTGGTAAGTTCCCCTGATTGTTTAATACACACGGGACATGTAACCAAGTGAACAGTATAAGTGAGGAGAGTGTGTTCCCCTGATAGTTTAATACACAAGGGACATGTCACCAGGTGAACAGTATAAGTGAGGAGAGTGTGTTCCACTGATGGTATAATATACACGGGACATGTCACCAGGTGAACAGTATAAGTGAGGAGAGAGTGTTCCCCTGATTGTTGAATACGCACTGGACATGTTACCAGGTGAACAGTATAAGTGAGGAGAGTGTGTTCCCCTGATAGTTTAATATAAATGGGACATGTTACTAAGTGAACAGTATAAGTGAGGAGAGTGTGTTCCAATGATGGTTTAATATACACGGGACATGTCACCAGGTGAACAGTATAAGTGAGGAGAGTGTGTTCCCCTGATGGTTTAATATACACGGGACATGTTACCAGGTGAACAGTATAAGTGAGGTGAATGTATTCCCCTGATGGTTTAATACACACGGGACATGTTACCAGGTGAACAGTATAAGTGAGGAGAGTGTGTTCCCCTGATGGTTTAATATACACAGGACATGATACCATGTGAACAGTATAAGTGAGGAGAGTGTGTTCCCCCGATGGTTTAATACGCACCGGACATGTTACCAGGTGAACAGTATAAGTGAGGAGAGTGAGTTCCCCTGCTGGTTTAATACAAACAGGACATGTCACCAGGTGAACAGTATAAGTGAGGAGAGAGTGTTCCCCTCATGGTTTAATACGCACCGGACATGTTACCAGGTGAACAGTATAAGTGAGGTGAATGTATTCCCCTGATGGTTTAATATACACAGGACATGTTACCAGGTGAACAGTATAAGTGAGGAGATTGTGTTCCCCTGATGGTTTAATATACACAGGACATGATACCATGTGAACAGTATAAGTGAGGAGAGTGTGTTCCCCCGATGGTTTAATACGCACCGGACATGTTACCAGGTGAACAGTATAAGTGAGGAGAGTGAGTTCCCCTGCTGGTTTAATACAAACAGGACATGTCACCAGGTGAACAGTATAAGTGAGGAGAGAGTGTTCCCCTCATGGTTTAACACGCACGGGACATGTTACCAGGTGAACAGTATAAGTGAGGAGAGTGTGTTCCACTGATTGTTTAATACACACGGGACATGTTACCAGGTGAACAGTATATGTGAAGAGAGTGTGTTCCCCTGATGGTTTAATATACACGGGACATGTTACCAGGTGAACAGTATAAGTGAGGAGAGTGTGTTCCCCTGATGGTTTAATATACACAGGACATGTTACCAGGTGAACAGGATAAGTGAGGAGAATGTGTTCCCCTGATGGTTTAATATACACAGGACATGTTACCAGGTGAACAGTATAAGTGAGGAGAGTGTGTTCCCCTGATTTTATAAAAAAAACGACATGTCAACAGGTGAACAGTATCAGTGAGGAGAGTGTGTTCCCCTGATGGTTTAACACGCACAGGACATGTTACCAGGTGAACAGTATAAGTGAGGAGAGTGTGTTCCCCTGATGGTTTAATATACACGGGACATGTTACCAGGTGAACAGTATAAGTGAGTAGAGTGTGTTCCCCTGATGGTCTAATATACACGGGACATGTTACCAGGTGAACAGCATAAGTGAGCAGAGTGTGTTCCCCTGATGGTTTAATAAACACGGGACATGTTACCAGGTGAACAGTATAAGTGAGGAGAATGTGTTCCACTGATGGTTTAATATACACGGGACATGTTACCAGGTGAACAGTATAAGTGAGGAGAGTGTGTTCCCCTGATGGTTTAATATACACGGGACATGTTGCCAGGTGAACAGTATAAGTGAGGAGAGTGTGTTCCCCTGATGGTCTAATATACACGGGACATGTTACCAGGTGAACAGTATAAGTGAAGAGAGTGTGTTCCCCTGATGGTTTAATATGCACGGGACATGTTACCAGGTGAACAGTGTAAGTGAGGAGAGTGTGTTGCCCTGATGGTTTAATATACACAGGGCATGTTACCAGGTGAACAGTATAAGTGAGGAGAAGGTGTTCCCCTGATGGTTTAATATACACGGGACATGTTACCAGGTGAACAGTATAAGTGAGGAGAGTGTGTTCCCCTGATGTTTTAATATACATGGGACATGTCACCAGATGAATTGAATAAGTGAGTAGAATGTGTTCCACTGATGATTTAATATACACGGGACATGTTACCAGGTGAACAGTAGAAGTGAGGAGAGTTTGTTCCCCTGATTGTTTAATATACACTGGACATGTTACCAGCTGAACAGTATAAGTGAGGAGAGTGTGTTCCCCTGATGGTATAATATACACAGGACATGTTACCAGGTGAACAGTATAAGTGAGGAGAATGTATTCCCCTGATGGTTTAATATACACGGGACATGTTACCAGGTGAACAGTATAAGTGAGGAGAGTGTGTTCCCCTGATGGTTTAATATACACAGGACATGTTACCAGGTGAACAGTATAAGTGAGGAGAATGTGTTACCCTGATGGTTTAATATACACAGGACATGTTACCAGGTGAACAGTATAAGTGAGGAGAATGTGTTCCCCTGATGGTTTAATATACACAGGACATGTTACCAGGTGAAAAGTATAAGTCTGGAGAGTGTGTTCCCCTGATTGTTTAATATACAAGGGACATGTTACCAGGTGAACAGTATATGTGAAGAGAGTGTGTTCCCATGATGGTATAATATACACGGGACATGTTACCTGCTGAACAGCAGAAGAGAGGAGAAGGCTTTCCCCTGATGGTTTAATATACATGGGACATGTTACCAGGTGAACAGTATAAGTGAAGAGAGCCTGTTCCCCTGATTGCTTAATATACGTGGGACATGTTACAAGGTGACGAGTATAAGTGAGGAGAGTGTTTTCCCCTCATTGTTTAATATACACGGGATATGTTAGCAGGTGAACAGTATCAGTGAGGAGAATGTGTTCCCCTGATGGTTTAAAATACACGGGACATGTTGCCAGGTGAACAGTATAAGTGAGGAGAGTGTGTTCCCCTGATTGTTAAATATAAACGGGACATGTTACCAGGTGAACAGTATAAGTGAGGAGAGTGTGTTCCCCTGATGGTTTAATATACACGGGACATGTTACCAGGTGAACAGGAGAAGTGAGGAGAGTGTGTTGCCCTGATGGTTTAATATACACGGGACATGTTGCAACGTGAACAGTATATGTGAGGAGAGTGTGTTCCCCTGATTGTTTAATACTCACAGGAGATGTTACCAGGTGAGCAGTAAAAGTGAGGAGAGTGTGTTCCCCTGATGGTTTAACACGCACGGGACGTGTCAACAGGTGAAGAGTAGAAATGAGGGGAGTGTGTTCCCCTGATTGTTTAATATACACGGGACATGTTACCAGGTGAACAGTATAAGTGAGGAGAGTGTGTTCCCCTGATGGTTTAATATACACAGGTCATGTTACCAGGTGAACAGTATAAGTGAGGAGAATGTGTTCCCCTGATGGTTTAATATACACAGGACATGTTACCAGGTGAAAAGTATAAGTCAGGAGAGTGTGTTCCCCTGATTGTTTAATATACACGGGACATGTTACCAGGTGAACAGTATAAGTGAGGAGAGTGTGTTCCCCTGATGGTTTAATATGCACGGGACATGTTACCAGGTGAACAGTGTAAGTGAGGAGAGTGTGTTGCCCTGATGGTTTAATATACACGGGACATGTTACCAGGTGAACAGTATAAGTCACGACAGTGTGTTCCCCTGATGGTATAATGTACATGGGACATGTTACCAGCTGAACAGTATAAGTGAGGAGAGGGCTTTCCCCTGATGGTTTAATATACAAGGGACATGTTACCAGGTGAACAGTATAAGTGAGGAGAGGGCTTTCCCCTGATGGTTTAATATACACGGGACATGTTACCAGGTGAAAAGTATAAGCCACGACAGTGTGTTCCCCTGATGGTATAATGTACATGGGACATGTTACCAGCTGAACAGTATAAGTGAGGAGAGTTTGTTCCCCTGATTGTTTAATATACACGGGACATGTTACCAGTTGAACAGTATAAGTGAGGAGAGTGTGTTCCCCTGATGGTATAATATACACAGGACATGTTACCAGGTGAACAGTATAAGTGAGGAGAATGTATTCCCCTGATGGTTTAATATACACGGGACATGTTACCAGGTGAACAGTATAAGTGAGGAGAATGTGTTCCCCTGATGATTTAATATACACAGGACATGTTACCAGGTGAAAAGTATAAGTCAGGAGAGTGTGTTCCCCTGATTGTTTAATATACACGGGACATGTTACCAGGTGAACAGTATAAGTGAGGAGAGTGTGTTCCCCTGATGGTTTAATATACACAGGTCATGTTACCAGGTGAACAGTATAAGTGAGGAGAGTGTGTTCCCCTGATGGTTTAATATACGCAGGTCATGTTACCAGGTAACAGTATAAGTGAGGAGAATGTGTTCCCCTGATGGTTTAATATACATGGGACATGTTAACAGGTGAGCAGTATATGTGAAGAGAGTGTGTTGCCCTTATGGTTTAATATACGTGGGACATGTTACCAGGTGACGAGTATAAGTGAGGAGAGTGTGTTCCCCTCATTGTTTAATATACACGGGACATGTTAGCAGGTGAACAGTATCCGTGAGGAGAATTTGTTCCCCTGATGGTTTAATATACACGCGACATGTAAACAGGTGAACAGAAAAAGTGAGGAGAGTGTGTTCCCCTGATTGTTAAATATGCACGGGACATGTTACCAGGTGAACTGTATAAGTGAGGAGAGTGTGTTCCCCTGATGGTTTATTACACACGGGACAAGTTCCAAGGTGAACAGAAAAGGGAGGAGAGTGAGTTCCCCTGATGGTTTAATACTGACGGGACATGTCACCAGGTGAACAGTATAAGTGAGGAGAGTGAGTTCCCCTGATTGTTTAATACACACGGGACATGTTACCAGGTGAACAGTATATGTGAGGAGAGTGTGTTCATCTGATTGTTTAATACACACGGGACATGTCACCATGTGAACAGTATAAGTGAGGAGAGTGCTTTCCCCTGATGTTTTAATATACACGGGACTTGTTACCAGGTGAACAGTATAAGTGAGGACAGTGTGTTCCCCTGATGGTATAATATACACGGGACATGTTACCAGCTGAACAGTATAAGTGAGGAGAGGGCTTTCCCCTGATGGTTTAATATACAAGGGACATGTTACCAGGTGAACAGTATAAGTGACGAGAATGTGTTCCCCTGATTGTTTAATAAACACGGGACATGTTACCAGCTGAACAGTATAAGTGAGGAGAGTGTGTTCCCATGATGGTATAATATACACGGGACATGTTACCTGCTGAACAGCAGAAGAGAGGAGAAGGCTTTCCCCTGATGGTTTAATATACATGGGACATGTTACCAGGTGAACAGTATAAGTGAAGAGAGCCTGTTCCCCTGATTGCTTAATATACGTGGGACATGTTACAAGGTGACGAAGATAAGTGAGGAGAGTGTTTTCCCCTCATTGTTTAATATGCACGGGACATGTTAGCAGGTGAACAGTATCAGTGAGGAGAATGTGTTCCCCTGATGGTTTAATATACACGGGACATGTTACCAGGTGAACAGTATAAGTGAGGAGAGTGTGTTCCCCTGATTGTTAAATATAAACGGGACATGTTACCAGGTGAACAGTATAAGTGAGGAGAGTGTGTTCCCCTGATGGTTTAATATACACGGGACATGTTACCAGGTGAACAGGAGAAGTGAGGAGAGTGTGTTGCCCTGATGGTTTAATATACACGGGACATGTTGCAACGTGAACAGTATATGTGAGGAGAGTGTGTTCCCCTGATTGTTTAATACTCACGGGAGATGTTACCAGGTGAGCAGTAAAAGTGAGGAGAGTGTGTTCCCCTGATGGTTTAACACGCACGGGACGTGTCAACAGGTGAAGAGAAGAAATGAGGGGAGTGTGTTCCCCTGATTGTTTAATATACACGGGACATGTTACCAGGTGAAGAGTAGAAATGAGGGGAGTGTGTTCCCCTGATTGTTTAATATACACGGGACATGTTACCAGGTGAAGAGTAGAAATGAGGGGAGTGTGTTCCCCTGATTGTTTAATATACACGGGACATGTTACCAGGTGAACAGTATAAGTGAGGAGAATGTGTTCCCCTGATGATTTAATATACACAGGACATGTTACCAGGTGAAAAGTATAAGTCAGGAGAGTGTGTTCCCCTGATTGTTTAATATACACGGGACATGTTACCAGGTGAACAGTATAAGTGAGGAGAGTGTGTTCCCCTGATGGTTTAATATACACAGGTCATGTTGCCAGGTGAACAGTATAAGTGAGGAGAGTGTGTTCCCCTGATGGTTTAATATACACAGGTCATGTTACCAGGTGAACAGTATAAGTGAGGAGAATGTGTTCCCCTGATGGTTTAATATACACGGGACATGTTAACAGGTGAGCAGTATATGTGAAGAGAGTGTGTTCCCCTTATGGTTTAATATACGTGGGACATGTTACCAGGTGACGAGTATAAGTGAGGAGAGTGTGTTCCCCTCATTGTTTAATATACACGGGACATGTTAGCAGGTGAACAGTATCCGTGAGGAGAATTTGTTCCCCTGTTGGTTTAATATACACGCGACATGTAAACAGGTGAACAGAAAAAGTGAGGAGAGTGTGTTCCCCTGATTGTTAAATATGCACGGGACATGTTACCAGGTGAACAGAAAAGGGAGGAGAGTGAGTTCCCCTGATGGTTTATTACACACGGGACAAGTTCCCAGGTGAACAGAAAAGGGAGGAGAGTGAGTTCCCCTGATGGTTCAATACACACGGGACAAGTTCCCAGGTGAACAGAAAAGGGAGGAGAGTGTCTTCCCCTGATGGTTTAATACTGACGGGACATGTCACCAGGTGAACAGTATAAGTGAGGAGAGTGAGTTCCCCTGATTGTTTAATACACACGGGACATGTTACCAGGTGAACAGTATATGTGAGGAGAGTGTGTTCATCTGATTGTTTAATACACACGGGACATGTCACCAGGTGAACAGTATAAGTGAGGAGAGTGCTTTCCCCTGATGTTTTAATATACACGGGACATTTTACCAGGTGAACAGTATAAGTGAGGACAGTGTGTTCCCCTGATGGTATAATATACACGGGACATGTTACCAGCTGAACAGTATAAGTGAGGAGACTGCTTTCCCCTGATGGTTTAATATACAAGGGACATGTTACCAGGTGAACAGTATAAGTGACGAGAATGTGTTCCCCTGATTGTTTAATAAACACGGGACATGTTACCAGCTGAACTGTATAAGTGAGGAGAGGGCTTTCCCCTGATGGTTTAATATACAAGGGACATGTTACCAGGTGAACAGTATAAGTGAGGATACTGTATTCCCCTGATGGTTTAATATACACGGGACATGTTACCAGGTGAACAGTATAAGTGAGGAGAGTGTGTTCCTCTGATGGTTTAATATACAAGGGACATGTTACCAGGTGAACAGTATAAGTGAGGAGAATGTGTTCCCCTGATGGTTTAATATACACGGGACATGTTACCAGCTGAACAGTATAAGTGAGGAGAGGGCTTTCCCCTGATGGTTTAATATACACGGGACATGTTGGCAGGTGAACAGTATATGTGAGGAGAATGTATTCCCCTGATGGTTTAATATCCACGGGACATGTTACCAGCTGAACAGTATAAGTGAGGAGAGGGCTTTCCCCTGATGGTTTAATATACACGGGACATGTTAGCAGGTGAACAGTATATGTGAAGAGAGTGTGTTCCCCTGATGGTTTAATATACACGGGACATGTTAGCAGGTGAACAGGATAAGTGAGGAGAATGTTATCCCCTGATGGTTTAATATACACGGGACATGTTACCAGGTGAACAGTATAAGTGAGGAGAGTGTGTTCCCCTGATGGTTTAATATACACGGGACATGTTACCAGGTGAAAAGTATAAGTGAGGAGAGTGTGTTCCCCTGATTGTTTAATACTCACGGGACATGTTACCAGGTGAGCAGTATAAGTGAGGAGAGTGTGTTCCCCTGATGGTTTAACATGCACGGGAGTTGTCACCAGGTGAAGAGTAGAAGTGAGGAGAGTGTGTTCCCCTCATTGTTTAATATACACGGGACATGTTAGCAGGTGAACAGTATCCGTGAGGAGAATTTGTTCCCCTGATGGTTTAATATACACGCGACATGTAAACAGGTGAACAGAAAAAGTGAGGAGAGTGAGTTCCCCTGATGGTTTATTACACACGGGACAAGTTCCCAGGTGAACAGAAAAGGGAGGAGAGTGAGTTCCCCTGATGGTTCAATACACACGGGACAAGTTCCCAGGTGAACAGAAAAGGGAGGAGAGTGTCTTCCCCTGATGGTTTAATACTGACGGGACATGTCACCAGGTGAACAGTCTAAGTGAGGAGAGTGAGTTCCCCTGATTGTTTAATACACACGGGACATGTTACCAGGTGAACAGTATATGTGAGGAGAGTGTGTTCATCTGATTGTTTAATACACACGGGACATGTCACCAGGTGAACAGTATAAGTGAGGAGAGTGCTTTCCCCTGATGTTTTAATATACACGGGACATGTTACCAGGTGAACAGTATAAGTGAGGACAGTGTGTTCCCCTGATGGTATAATATACACGGGACATGTTACCAGCTGAACAGTATAAGTGAGGAGAGGGCTTTCCCCTGATGGTTTAAAATACAAGGGACATGTTACCAGGTGAACAGTATAAGTGAGGATACTGTTTTCCCCTGATGGTTTAATATACACGGGACATGTTACCAGGTGAACAGTATAAGTGAGGAGAGTGTGTTCCCCTGATGGTTTAATATACAAGGGACATGTTACCAGGTGAACAGTATAAGTGAGGAGAATGTGTTCCCCTGATGGTTTAATATACACGGGACATGTTACCAGCTGAACAGTATAAGTGAGGAGAGGGCTTTCCCCTGATGGTTTAATATACACGGGACATGTTAGCAGGTGAACAGTATATGTGAGGAGAATGTATTCCCCTGATGGTTTAATATCCACGGGACATGTTACCAGCTGAACAGTATAAGTGAGGAGAGTGTGTTCCCCTGATTGTTAAATATGCACGGGACATGTTACCAGGTGAACAGAAAAGGGAGGAGAGTGAGTTCCCCTGATGGTTTATTACACACGGGACAAGTTCCCAGGTGAACAGAAAAGGGAGGAGAGTGTCTTCCCCTGATGGTTTAATACTGACGGGACATGTCACCAGGTGAACAGTATAAGTGAGGAGAGTGAGTTCCCCTGATTGTTTAATACACACGGGACATGTTACCAGGTGAACAGTATATGTGAGGAGAGTGTGTTCATCTGATTGTTTAATACACACGGGACATGTCACCAGGTGAACAGTATAAGTGAGGAGAGTGCTTTCCCCTGATGTTTTAATATACACGGGACATGTTACCAGGTGAACAGTATAAGTGAGGACAGTGTGTTCCCCTGATGGTATAATATACACGGGACATGTTACCAGCTGAACAGTCTAAGTGAGGAGAGGGCTTTCCCCTGATGGTTTAATATACAAGGGACATGTTACCAGGTGAACAGTATAATTGACGAGAATGTGTTCCCCTGATTGTTTAATAAACACGGGACATGTTACCAGCTGAACAGTATAAGTGAGGAGAGGGCTTTCCCCTGATGGTTTAATATACAAGGGACATGTTACCATGTGAACAGTATAAGTGAGGATACTGTATTCCCCTGATGGTTTAATATACACGGGACATGTTACCAGGTGAACAGTATAAGTGAGGAGAGTGTGTTCCCCTGATGGTTTAATATACAAGGGACATGTTACCAGGTGAACAGTATAAGTGAGGAGAATGTGTTCCCCTGATGGTTTAATATACACGGGACATGTTACCAGCTGAACAGTATAAGTGAGGAGAGGGCTTTCCCCTGATGGTTTAATATACACGGGACATGTTAGCAGGTGAACAGTATATGTGAGGAGAATGTATTCCCCTGATGGTTTAATATCCACGGGACATGTTACCAGCTGAACAGTATAAGTGAGGAGAGGGCTTTCCCCTGATGGTTTAATATACACGGGACATGTTAGCAGGTGAACAGGATAAGTGAGGAGAATGTTTTCCCCTGATGTTATAATATACACGGGACATGTTACCAGGTGAACAGTATAGGTGAGGAGAGGGCTTTCCCCTGATGCTTTAATATACAAGGGACAGGTTACCAGGTGAACAGTATAAGTGAGGAGAATGTGTTCCACTGATGGTTTAATATACACGGGACATGTTACCAGGTGAACAGTATAAGTGAGGATACTGTATTCCCCTGATGGTTCAATATACACGGGACATGTTACCAGGTGACGAGTATAAGTGAGGAGAGTGTGTTCCCCTCATGGTTTAAAGACACGGGACATGTTGCCAGGTGAACAATATAAGTGAGGAGAGTGTGTTCCCCTGATGGTTTAATAAACACGGGACATGTAAACAGGTGAACAGTATAAGTGAGGAGTGTGTGTTCCCCTGATTGTTAAATATACACGGGACATGTTTCCAGCTGAACTGTATAAGTGAGGAAAGTGTGTTCCCCTCATGGTTTCAAGACACGGGACATGTTGCCAGGTGAACAGTATAAGTGAGGAGAGTGTGTTCCCCTGATTGTTTAATAAACACGGGACTTATTACCAGGTGAACAGTATAAGTGAGGAGAGGGCTTTCCCCTGATGGTTTAATATACACGGGACATGATACCAGGTGAACAGTATAAGTGAGGACATTGAGTTCCCCTGATGGTTTAATACACACGGGACATGTTACCAGGTGAACAGAAAAGGGAGGAGAGTGTCTTCCCCTGATGGTTTAATACTGACGGGACATGTCACCAGGTGATCTGTATAAGTGAGGAGATTGTGTTCCCCTGATGGTTTAATACTGACGGGACATTTCCCCAGGTGAACAGAAGAAGTGAGGAGAGTGTGTTCCCCTGATTGTTTAATACACAAAGTACATGTTACCAGGTGAACAGTATAAGTGAGGAGAGGGCTTTCCCCTGATGGTTTAATATACAAGGGACATGTTACCAGGTGAACAGTATAAGTGAGGAGAATGTGTTCCCCTGATGGTTTAATATACACGGGACATGTTACCAGCTGAACAGTATAAGTGAGGAGAGGGCTTTCCCCTGATGGTTTAATATACACGGGACATGTTAGCAGGTGAACAGTATATGTGAGGAGAATGTATTCCCCTGATGGTTTAATATCCACGGGACATGTTACCAGCTGAACAGTATAAGTGAGGAGAGGGCTTTCCCCTGATGGTTTAATATACACGGGACATGGTAGCAGGTGAACAGTATATGTGAAGAGAGTGTGTTCCCCTGATGGTTTAATATACACGGGACATGTTAGCAGGTGAACAGGATAAGTGAGGAGAATGTTTTCCCCTGATGGTTTAATATACACGGGACATGTTACCAGGTGAACAGTATAAGTGAGGAGAGTGTGTTCCCCTGATGGTTTAATATACACAGGACATGTTACCAGGTGAACAGTATAAGTGAGGAGATTGTGTTCCATTGATGGTTTAATATACACGGGACATGTTACCAGGTGAAAAGTATAAGTGAGGAGAGTGTGTTCCCCTGATTGTTTAATACTCACGGGACATGTTACCAAGTGAGCAGTATAAGTGAGGAGAGTGTGTTCCCCTGATGGTTTAACATGCACGGGAGTTGTCACCAGGTGAAGAGTAGAAGTGAGGAGAGTGTGTTCCCCTGATGGTCTAATATACACGGGACATGTTACCAGGTGAACAGTATATGTGAAGAGAGTGTGTTCCCTTGATGGTTTAATATACATGGGACATGTTACCAGGTGAACAGTATAAGTGAAGAGAGCGTGTTAGCCTGATTGCTTAATATACGCGGGACATGTTACAAGGTGACGAGTATAAGTGAGGAGAGTTTGTTTTCCCTCATTGTTTAATATACACGGGACATGTTAGCAGGTGAACAGTATCAGTGAGGAGAATGTGTTCCCCTGATGGTTTAATATACACGGGACATGTTACCAGGAGAACAGTATAAGTGAGGAGAGTGTGTTCCCCTGATTGTTAAATATACACGGGACATGTTACCAGGTGAACAGTATAAGTGAGGAAAGTGTGTTCCCCAGATCGTTTAATATACACGGGACATGTTACCAGGTGAACAGTATAAGTGAGGAGAGTGTGTTCCCCTGATGGTTTAATATACACGGGACTTATTACCAGGTGAACAGAATAAGTGAGGAGAGGGCTTTCCCCTGATGGTTTAATATTCACGGGACATCTTACCAGGTG
Organism: Heterodontus francisci; assembly: GCF_036365525.1. Taxonomy (NCBI): domain Eukaryota; kingdom Metazoa; phylum Chordata; class Chondrichthyes; order Heterodontiformes; family Heterodontidae; genus Heterodontus; species Heterodontus francisci. Next base: position 284,008 of record NW_027141528.1, read on the forward strand.
AATTGTATAATTGAGGAGACTGTTTTGCCCTGATGGTTTAATATACACGGGACATGTTACCAGGTGAACAGTATAAGTGATGAGACTGTATTCCCCTGATGGTTCAATATACACGGGACATGTTAGCAGGTGAACAGTATAGGTGAGGAGAATGTGTTCCCCTGATTGTTTAATATAAACGGGACATGTTACCAGGTGAACAGTATAAGTGAGGAGAGTGTGTTCCCCTGATTGTTAAATATAAAAGGGACATGTTAGCAGGTGAACAGTATCAGTGAGGAGAATGTGTTCCCCTGATGGTTTAATATACACGGGACATGTTACCAGGTGAACAGTATAAGTGAGGAGAGTGTGTTCCCCTGATTGTTAAATATAAAAGGGACATGTTAGCAGGTGAACAGTATTAGTGAGGAGAGTGTGTTCCCCTGATGGTTTAACATGCACGGGACGTGTCACCAGGTGAAGAGAAGAAGTGTGGAGAATGTGTTCCCCTGATTGTTTAATACACACGGGACATGTTACCAGGTGAACAGTATATGTGAAGGGAGTGTGTTCCCCTGATGGTATAATATACATGGGACATGTTACCAGGTGAACAGTATAAGTGAAGACAGCGTGTTCCCCTGATTGTTTAATATACGTTGGACATGTTACCAGGTGACGAGTATAAGTGAGGAGAGTGTGTTCCCCTCATGGTTTAAAGACACGGGACATGTTGCCAGGTGAACAATATAAGTGAGGAGAGTGTGTTCCCCTGATGGTTTAATAAACACGGGACATGTAAACAGGTGAACAGTATAAGTGAGGAGTGTGTGTTCCCCTGATTGTTAAATATACACGGGACAAATTTCCAGCTGAACTGTATAAGTGAGGAAAGTGTGTTCCCCTCATGGTTTCAAGACACGGGACATGTTGCCAGGTGAACAGTATAAGTGAGGAGAGTGTGTTCCCCTGATTGTTTAATAAACACGGGACTTATTACCAGGTGAACAGTATAAGTGAGGAGAGGGCTTTCCCCTGATGGTTTAATATACACGGGACATGATACCAGGTGAACAGTATAAGTGAGGACAGTGAGTTCCCCTGATGGTTTAATACACACGGGACATGTTACCAGGTGAACAGAAAAGGGAGGAGAGTGTCTTCCCCTGATGGTTTAATACTGACGGGACATGTCACCAGGTGATCTGTATAAGTGAGGAGATGTGTTCCCCTGATGGTTTAATACTGACGGGACATTTCCCCAGGTGAACAGAAGAAGTGAGGAGAGTGTGTTCCCCTGATTGTTTAATACACAAAGTACATGTTACCAGGTGAACAGTATAAGTGAGGAGAGGGCTTTCCCCTGATGGTTTAATATACAAGGGACATGTTACCAGGTGAACAGTATAAGTGAGGAGAATGTGTTCCCCTGATGGTTTGATATACACGGGACATGTTACCAGGTGAACAGTATAAGTGAGGATACTGTATTACCCTGATGGTTCAATATACACGGGACATGTTAGCTGGTGAACAGTATAAGTGAGGAGAATGTATTCCCATGAAATTTTAATATACAAGGGACATGTTACCAGGTGAACAGTATAATTGAGGAGAATGTGTTCCCCTGATGGTTCAATAAACACGGGACATGTTAGCTGGTGAACAGTATAACTGAGGAGAGTGTGTTCCCCTGATGGTATAATATACACGGGACATGTTACCAGCTGAACAGTATAAGTGAGGAGAGTGTGTTCCCCAGATGGTTTAATATACACGGGACATTTTACCAGGTGAACAGTATAAGTGTGGAGATTGTGTTGCCCTGATGGTTTAATATACACGGGACATGTTACCAGTTGAACAGTATAAGTGAAGAGAGTGTGTTACCCTTATGGTTTAATATACACGGGACATGTTACAACGTGAACAGTATAAGTGAGGAGAGTGTGTTCCCCTGATGGTTTAACACGCACGGGACGTGTCACCAGGTGAAGAGTATAAGTGAGGAGAGTGTGTTCCCCTGATGGTTTAATATACATGGGACATGTTACCAGGTGAACAGTATAAGTGAAGAGAGCGTGTTCCCCTGATTGTTTAATATACGTGGGACATGTTACCAGGTGACGAGTATAAGTGAGGAGAGTATTTTCCCCTGTTGGTTTAATATACACGGGACATGTTACCAGGTGAACAGTATAAGTGATGAGACTGTATTCCCCTGATGGTTCAATATACACGGGACATGTTCGCAGGTGAACAGCATAGGTGAGGAGAATGTGTTCCCCTCATGGTTTAATATACATGGGACATGTTACCAGGTGAACAGTATAAGTGAGGAGAGTGTGTTCCCATGATGGTTTAACAGGCAGGGGACATGTTACCAGGTGAACAGTATAAGTGAGGAGAGTGTGTTCCACTGTTGGTTTAATATACACGGGACAAGTTATCAGGTGAACAGTATAAGTGAAGAGAGTGTGTTCCCCTGATGGTTTAATACACACGGGACATGTTACCAGGTGAACAGTATAAATGAGGAGAGTGTGTTCCCCTGATGGTTTAATATACACAGGACATGTTACCAGGTGAACAGTATAAGTGAGGAGAGTGTGTTCCCATGATGGTTTAACAGGCAGGGGACATGTTACCAGGTGAACAGTATAAGTGAGGAGAGTGTGTTCCCCTGTTGGTTTAATATACACGGGACAAGTTATCAGGTGAACAGTATAAGTGAAGAGAGTGTGTTCCCCTGATGGTTTAATACACACGGGACATGTTACCAGGTGAACAGTATAAGTGAGGAGAGTGTGTTCCCCTGATGGTTTAATATACACGGGTCATGTAAGCAGGTGAACAGTATAAGTGAGGAGAGTGTGTTCCCCTGATGGTTTAATGTACACGGGACATGTTACCAGGTGAACAGTATAAGTGAGGAGAGTGTGTTCCCCTGATGGTTTAATATACACGGGACATATTACCAGGTGAACAGTGTAAGTGAGGAGAGTGTGTTCCCCTGATGGTTTAATATACACGGGACATATTACCAGGTGAACAGTATAAGTGAGGAGAGGGCTTTCCCCTGATGGTTTAATACACACGGGACATGTTACCAGGTGAACAGTATAAGTGAGGAGAGTGTGTTCCCCTGATGGTTTAATATACACGGGTCATGTAAGCAGGTGAACAGTATAAGTGAGGAGAGTGTGTTCCCCTGATGGTTTAATGTACACGGGACATGTTACCAGGTGAACAGTATAAGTGAGGAGAGTGTGTTCCCCTGATGGTTTAATATACACGGGACATATTACCAGGTGAACAGTGTAAGTGAGGAGAGTGTGTTCCCCTGATGGTTTAATATACACGGGACATATTACCAGGTGAACAGTGTAAGTGAGGAGAGGGCTTTCCCCTGATGGTTTAATATACACGAGACATGTTACCAGCTGAACAGTATAAGTGAGGAGAGGGCTTTCCCCTGATGGTTTAATATACAAGGGACATGTTACCAGGTGAACAGTATATGTGAGGATACTGTATTCCCCTGATGGTTCAATATACACGGGACATGTTACCAGGTGAACAGTATAAGTCAGCAGAGTGTGTTCCCCTGATGGTATAATATACACGGGACATGTTACCAGGTGAACAGTATAAGTGAGGAGAGGGCTTTCCCCTGATGGTTTAATACACACGGGACATGTTACCAGGTGAACAGAAAAGAGAGGAGAGTGTCTTCCCCTGAAGGTTTAATACTTACGTGATATGTCACCAGGTGAACAGTATAAGTGAGGAAAGTCTGTTCCCCTGATTGTTTCATACTGACGGGACATTTCCCCAGGTGAACAGTGTAAGTGAGGAGAGTGTGTTCCCCTGATTGTTTAAAACGCACGGGACATGTCACCAGGTGAACAGTGTAAGTGAGGAGAGTGTGTTCCCCTGATGGTTTAATATACACGGGACATGTCACCAGGTGAACAGTGTAAGTGAGGAGAGTGTGTTCCCCTGATGGTTCAATATACACGGGACATGTTAGCTGGTGAACAGTAGAAGTGAGGAGAATGTATTCCCCTGATGATTTAATATACACGGGACATGTTACCAGGTGAACAGTATAAGTGAGGAGAGTGTGTTCCCCTGATGGTTTAATATACACGGGACATGTTACCAGGTGAACAGTATAAGTGAGGAGAGGGCTTTCCCCTGATGGTTTAATACACACGGGACATGTTACCAGGTGAACAGAAAAGAGAGGAGAGTGTCTTCCCCTGATGGTTTAAAACTGACGGGATATGTCACCAGGTGAACAGTATAAGTGAGGAGAGTCTGTTCCCCTGATTGTTTAATACTGACGGGACATTTCCCCAGGTGAACTGTATAAGTGAGGAGAGAGTGTTCCCCTGATGGTTTAATATACACAGGACATGATACCAGGTGAACAGTATAAGTGAGGAGAGTGTGTTCCCCATGATGGTTTAATACTGACGGGACATTTCCCCTGGTGAACAGCATAAGTGAGGAGAGAGTGTTCCCCTGATTGTTTAATATACACGGGACATGTTCCCAGGTGAACAGTATAAGTGAGGAGAGTGTGTTCCCCTGATGGTTTAATATACACGGGACATGTCACCAGGTGAACAGTGTAAGTGAGGAGAGTGTGTTCCCCTGATTGTTTAAAACGCACGGGACATGGCACCAGGTGAACAGTGTAAGTGAGGAGAGTGTGTTCCCCTGATGGTTTAATATACACGGGACATGTCACCAGGTGAACAGTGTAAGTGAGGAGAGTGTGTTCCCCTGATGGTTTAATATACACGGGACATGTTACCAGGTGAACAGTATAAGTGAGGAGAGTGTGTTCCCCTGATGGTTTAATATACACGGGACATGTTACCAGGTGAACAGTATAAGTGAGGAGAATGTATTCCCCTGATGATTTAATATACACAGGACATGTTACCAGGTGAACAGTATAAGTGAAGAGAGTGTGTTCCCCTGATGGTTTAATACACACGGGACATGTTACCAGGTAAACAGTGTAAGTGAGGAGAGTGAGTTCCCCTGATGGTTTAATACAAACAGGACATGTTACCAGGTGAACAGTATAAGTGAGGAGAATGTATTCCCCTGATGGTTTAATATACACGGGACATGTTACCAGGTGAACAGTATAAGTGAGGAGAGTGTGTTCCCCTGATGGATTAATATACACAGGACATGTTACCAGGTGAAGAGTATAAGTGAAGAGAGTGTGATCCCCTGATGGTTTAATACACAAGGGACATGTTACCAGGTAAACAGTGTAAGTGAGGAGAGTGAGTTCCCCTGATGGTTTAATACAAACAGGACATGTTAGCAGGTGAACAGTATAAGTGAGGAGAATGTATTCCCCTGATGGTTTAATATACACGGGACATGTTAGCAGGTGAACAGTATAACTGAGGAGAATGTATTCCCCTGATGGTTTAATATACACGGGACATGTTACCAGGTGAACAGTATAAGTGAGGAGAGTGTGTTCCCCTGATGATTTAATATACACGGGACATGTTACCAGGTGAACAGTATAAGTGATGAGAGTGTGTTCCCCTGATGGTTTAATATACCCGGGACATGTTACCAGGTGAACAGTATAAGTGAGGAGAGTGTGTTCCCCTGATGGTTTAATACACACGGGACATGTTACCAGCTGAACAGTATAAGTGAGGAGAGGGCTTTTCCCTGATGGTTTAATATACAAGGGACATGTTACCAGGTGAACAGTATAAGTGAGGAGAGTGAGTTCCCCTGATGGTTTAAAATACACGGGACAAGATACCAGGTGAACAGTATAAGTGAGGAGAGTGAGTTCCCCTGATGGTTTAATATTCACGGGACATGTTACCAGGTGAACAGTATAAGTGAGGAGAGTGCTTTCCCCTGATGTTTTAATATACACGGGACATGTTACCAGGTGAACAGTATAAGTGAGGAGAGTGTGTTCCCCTGATGGTTTAATACACACGGGACATGTTAGCAGGTGAACAGTATATGTGAAGAGAGTGTGTTCCCCTGATGGTTTAATATACACGGGACATGTTACCAGGTGAACAGTATATGTGAGGATACTATATTCCCCTGATGGTTCAATATACACGGGACATGTTACCAGGTGAACAGTATAAGTCAGCAGAGTGTGTTCCCCTGATGGTATAATATACACGGGACATGTTACCAGGTGAACAGTATAAGTGAGGAGAGGGCTTTCCCCTGATGGTTTAATACACACGGGACATGTTACCAGGTGAACAGAAAAGAGAGGAGAGTGTCTTCCCCTGAAGGTTTAATACTTACGTGATATGTCACCAGGTGAACAGTATAAGTGAGGAGAGTCTGTTCCCCTGATTGTTTAATACTGACGGGACATTTCCCCAGGTGAACTGTATAAGTGAGGAGAGAGTGTTCCCCTGATGGTTTAATATACACAGGACATGATACCAGGTGAACAGTATAAGTGAGGAGAATGTGTTCCCCTGATGGTTTGATACACACGGGACATGTTACCAGGTGAACAGTATATGTGAGGATACTGTATTCCCCTGATGGTTCAATATACACGGGACATGTTAGCTGGTGAACAGTACAAGTGAGGAGAATGTATTCCTCTGATGGTTTAATGTACACGGGACATGTTACCAGCTGAACAGTATAAGTGAGGAGACTGTGTTCCCCTGATGGTTTGATATACACGGGACATGTTACCAGGTGAACAGTATAAGTGAGGAGAGTGTGTTCCCCTGATGGTTTAATATACGCGGGATCTGTCACCAGGTGAACAGTATAAGTGAGGAGAGTGTGTTCCCCTGATTGTTTAATATACACGGGACATGTTCCCAGGTGAACAGTATAAGTGAGGAGAGTGTGTTCCCCTGATGGTGTAATATACACTGGACATGTCACCAGGTGAACAGTGTAAGTGAGGAGAGTGTGTTCCCCTGATTGTTTAAAACGCACGGGACATGTCACCAGGTGAACAGTGTAAGTGAGGAGAGTGTGTTCCCCTGATTGTTTAATACACAAAGGACATGTTACCAGGTGAACAGTATAAGTGAGGAGAGGGCTTTCCCCTGATGCTTATATTACAAGGGACATGTTACCTGGTGAACAGTATAAGTGAGGAGAATGTGTTCCCCTGATGGTTTGATACACACGGGACATGTTACCAGGTGAACAGTATATGTGAGGATACTGTATTCCCCGGATGGTTCAATATACACGGGACATGTTAGCTGGTGAACAGTACAAGTGAGGAGAATGTATTCCTCTGATGGTTTAATGTACACGGGACATGTTACCAGCTGAACAGTATAAGTGAGGAGAGTGTTTCCCCTGATGGTTTAATATACAAGGGACATGTTACCAGGTGAACAGTATAAGTGAGGAGACTGTGTTCCCCTGATGGTTTGATATACACGGGACATGTTACCAGGTGAACAGTATAAGTGAGGAGAGTGTGTTCCCCTGATGGTTTAATATACGCGGGATCTGTCACCAGGTGAACAGTATAAGTGAGGAGAGTGTGTTCCCCTGATTGTTTAATATACACGGGACATGTTCCCAGGTGAACAGTATAAGTGAGGAGAGTGTGTTCCCCTGATGGTTTAATATACACGGGACATGTCACCAGGTGAACAGTGTAAGTGAGGAGAGTGTGTTCCCCTGATTGTTTAAAACGCACGGGACATGTCACCAGGTGAACAGTGTAAGTGAGGAGAGTGTGTTCCCCTGATGGTTTAATATACACGGGACATTTCACCAGGTGAACAGTGTAAGTGAGGAGAGTGTGTTCCCCTGATGGTTCAATATACACGGGACATGTTAGCTGGTGAACAGTAGAAGTGAGGAGAATGTATTCCCCTGATGATTTAATATACACGGGACATGTTACCAGGTGAACAGTATAAGTGAGGAGAGTGTGTTCCCCTGATGGTTTAATATACACGGGACATGTTACCAGGTGAACCATATAAGTGAGGAGAGGGCTTTCCCCTGATGGTTTAATACACACGGGACATGTTACCAGGTGAACAGAAAAGAGAGGAGAGTGTCTTCCCCTGATGGTTTAATACTGACGGGATATGTCACCAGGTGAACAGTATAAGTGAGGAGAGTCTGTTCCCCTGATTGTTTAATACTGACGGGACATTTCCCCAGGTGAACTGTATAAGTGAGGAGAGAGTGTTCCCCTGATGGTCTAATATACACAGGACATGATACCAGGTGAACAGTATAAGTGAGGAGAGTGTGTTCCCCTGATGGTTTAATACTGACGGGACATTTCCCCTGGTGAACAGCATAAGTGAGGAGAGAGTGTTCCCCTGATTGCTTAATATACACGGGACATGTTCCCAGGTGAACAGTATAAGTGAGGAGAGTGTGTTCCCCTGATGGTTTAATATACACGGGACATGTCACCAGGTGAACAGTGTAAGTGAGGAGAGTGTGTTCCCCTGATTGTTTAAAACGCACGGGACATGACACCAGGTGAACAGTATAAGTGAGGAGAGTGAGTTCCCCTGATGGTTTAATATACACGGGACATGTCACCAGGTGAACAGTGTAAGTGAGGAGAGTGTGTTCCCCTGATGGTTTAATATACACGGGACATGTTACCAGGTGAAAAGTATAAGTGAGGAGAGTGTGTTCCCCTGATGGTTTAATATACACGGGACATGTTACCAGGTGAACAGTATAAGTGAGGAGAATGTATTCCCCTGATGATTTAATATACACAGGACATGTTACCAGGTGAACAGTATAAGTGAAGAGAGTGTGTTCCCCTGATGGTTTAATACACACGGGACATGTTACCAGGTAAACAGTGTAAGTGAGGAGAGTGAGTTCCCCTGATGGTTTAATACAAACAGGACATGTTACCAGGTGAACAGTATAAGTGAGGAGAATGTATTCCCCTGATGGTTTAATATACACGGGACATGTTACCAGGTGAACAGTATAAGTGAGGAGAGTGTGTTCCCCTGATGGATTAATATACACAGGACATGTTACCAGGTGAAGAGTATAAGTGAAGAGAGTGTGATCCCCTGATGGTTTAATACACACGGGACATGTTACCAGGTAAACAGTGTAAGTGAGGAGAGTGAGTTCCCCTGATGGTTTAATCCAAACAGGACATGTTAGCAGGTGAACAGTATAAGTGAGGAGAATGTATTCCCCTGATGGTTTAATATACACGGGACATGTTAGCAGGTGAACAGTATAAGTGAGGAGAATGTATTCCCCTGATGGTTTAATATACACGGGACATGTTACGAGGTGAACAGTATAAGTGAGGAGAGTGTGTTCCCCTGATGATTTAATATACACGGGACATGTTACCAGGTGAACAGTATAAGTGAGGAGAGTGTGTTCCCCTGATGGTTTAATATACCCGGGACATGTTACCAGGTGAACAGTATAAGTGAGGAGAGTGTGTTCCCCTGATGGTTTAATACACACGGGACATGTTACCAGGTGAACAGTATAAGTGACGAGAGTGTGTTCCCCTGATGATTTAATACACACAGGACATGTTACCAGGTGAACAGTATAAGTGAGGAGAGTGTGTTCCCCTGATGATTTAATATACACGGGACATGTTACCAGCTGAACAGTATAAGTGAGGAGAGGACTTTTCCCTGATGGTTTAATATACAAGGGACATGTTACCAGGTGAACAGTATAAGTGAGGAGAGTGAGTTCCCCTGATGGTTTAAAATACACGGGACAAGATACCAGGTGAACAGTATAAGTGAGGAGAGTGAGTTCCCCTGATGGTTTAATATTCACGGGACATGTTACCAGGTGAACAGTATAAGTGAGGAGAGTGCTTTCCCCTGATGTTTTAATATACACGGGGCATGTTACCAGGTGAACAGTATAAGTGAGGACAGTGTGTTCCCCTGATGGTATAATATAATTGGGACATGTTACCAGCTGAACAGTATAAGTGAGGAGAGGGCTTTCCCCTGATGGTTTAATATACAAGGGAAATGTTACCAGGTGAACAGGATAAGTGAGGAGAGTGCTTTCCCCTGACGTTTTAATATACACGGGACATGTTACCAGCTGAACAGTATAAGTGAGGAGAGGGCTTTCCCCTGATGGTTTAATATGCAAGGGACATGTTACCAGGTGAACAGTATAAGTGAGGAGAGGGCTTTCCCCTGATGTTTTAATATACACGGGACATGTTACCAGCTGAACAGTATAAGTGAGGAGAGGGCTCTCCCCTGATGGTTTAATATACATGGGACAAGTTACCAGGTGAACAGTATAAGTGAGGAAACTGTATTCCGCTCATCTTCAATATACACGGGACATGTTACCAGGTGAACAGTATAAGTGAGGAGAATGTATTCCCCTGATGGTTTAATATACACGGGACATGTTACCATTTGAGCAGCATAAGTGAGGAGAGTGAGTTCCCCTGATGGTTTAAAATACACGGGACATGTTACCAGGTGAACAGTATAATTGAGGAGAGTGTGTTCCCCTGATTGTTTAATACACACGGGACATGTTACCAGTTGAACAGTATAAGTGAGGAGAGTGTATTCACCAGATTCTTTAATACACACGGGACATGTTACCAGATGAACAGTATAAGTGAGGAGAGTGTGTTCTCCTGATTGTTTAATACACACGGGACATATTACCAGGTGAACAGTATAATTGAGCAGAGTGTATTCCCCTGATTGTTTAATACACACGGGACATGTTACCTGTTGAACAGTATAAGTGAGGAGAGTGTATTCACCAGATTCTTTAATACACACGGGACATGTTACCAGATGAACAGTATAAGTGAGGAGAGTGTGTTCTCCTGATTGTTTAATATACACAGGACATGTTACCAGGTGCACAGTATAAGTGAGGAGAGTGTGTTCCCCTAATGGTTTAATACACACAGGACATGTTACCAGGTGAACAGTATAAGTGAGCAGAGTGTGTTCCCATGATTGTTTAATATACGTGGGACATGTTACCAGGTGAACAGTATAAGTGAGGAGAATGTGTTCCCCTGATGGTATAATATACACGGGACATGTTACCAGGTGATCAGTATAAGCGAGGAGAGTTTGTTCTCCTGTTTGTTTAATATACACGGGACATGTCAACAGGTGAACAGTATAAGTGAGGAGAGTGTGTTGCCCTGATGATTTAATACAGAAAGGACATGTCACCATGTGAACAGTAGAAGTGAGGAGAGTGTGTTCACCTGATGGGTTAATACAGACGGGACATGTCACCAGGTGAACAGTATAAGGGAGGAGAGTGTGTGCCCCTGATGGTTTAATATACACGGGACATGTTACCAGGTGTACAGTATAAGTGAGGAGAGTGTGTTCCCCTGATTGTTGAATACACACGGGACATGTTACCAGGTGAACAGTATAAGTGAGGAGAGTGTGTTCCCCTGATGGTTTAATATACACGGGACATGTTACGAGGTTAACAGTAGAAGTGAGGAGAGTGTGTTCCCCTGATGGTTTAATATACACGGGACATGTTACCAGCTCAAGAGTAGGAGTGAGGAGAGTGTGTTCCCCTGATGGTTTAATATACACGGGACATGTAACCATGTGAACAGTATAAGTGAGCGGAGTGTGTTCCCCTGATAGTTTAATATACACGGGTAATGTTACCCGGTGAACAGTATAAGTGAGGAGAGCATCTTCCCATCATGGTTTAATACACACGGGACATGTTACCAGGTGAACAGTATAAGGGAGGAGAGTGTGTTCTCCTGCTGGTTTAATATGCACGGGACATGTTACCAGATGAACAGTATAAGTGAGGAGAGTGTGTTCCCCTGATTGTTTAATATTCACAGGACATGTTACCAGGTGAACAGTATAAGGGAGGAGAATGTGTTCCCCTGATTGTTTAATACAAACAGGCCATGTTACCAGGTGAACAGTATAAGTGAGGAGAGTGTGTTGCCCTGATGGTTTAATATACACGCGACATGTTACGAGGTGAACAGTATAAGTGAGGAGAATGTGTTCCCCTGATGGTTTCATATACATGGGACATGTCACCAGATGAAAAGTATAAGTGAGGAGAGTGTGTTCCCCTGATGGTTTAATATACACGGGACATTTTACCAGTTGAACAGTATAAGTGAGGAGAGTGTGTTCCCCTGATGGTTTCATACGCCCGGGACATGTCACCAGGTGAACCGTGTAAGTGAGGTGAGTGCGTTCCCCTGATTGTTTAATATACACAGGACATGTTACCAGATGAATTGTATAATTGAGCAGATTGTGTTCTCCTGATGGTTTAATATTCACGGGACATGTTACCAGGTGAACAGTATAATTGAGGAGAGTGTGTTCCCCTGATGGTTTAATACGCACGGGACATGTTACCAGGTGAACAGTATAAGTGAGGAGAGTGTATTCACCAGATTCTTTAATACACACGGGACATGTCACCAGGAGAACAGAATAAGTGAGGAGAGTGTGTTCCCCTGATTGTTTAATACACACGGGACATGTTACCAGGTGAACAGTATAATTGAGGAGAGTGTGTTCCCCTGATTGTTTAATACACACGGGACATGTTACCAGTTGAACTGTATAAGTGAGGAGAGTGTATTCACCAGATTCTTTAATACACACGGGACATGTTACCAGATGAACAGTATAAGTGAGGAGAGTGTGTTCTCCTGATTGTTTAATACACACGGGACATATTACCAGGTGAACAGTATAATTGAGCAGAGTGTATTCCCCTGATTGTTTAATACACACGGGACATGTTACCAGTTGAACAGTATAAGTGAGGAGAGTGTGCTCCCCTGATGGTTTAATACACATGGGACATGTCACCAGGTGAACAGTAGAAGTGAGGAGACTGTGTTCCCCCGATTTTTAAATATACACGGGACATGTTACCATGTGAACAGTATAAGTGAGCGGAATGTGTTCCCCTGATGGTTTAATATGCACGGGACATGTTACCAGATGAACAGTATAAATGAGGAGAGTGTGTTTCCCTGATGGTTTAATACGCACGGGACATGTTACCAGATGAACAGTATAAGTGAGGAGAGTGTGTTCCCCTGATGGTTTAATATACACGGGACATGTTCCCAGGTGAACAGTATAAGTGAGGAGAGAGCTTTCCCCTGATGGTTTAATATACACGGGACATGTTACCAGGTGAACAGTATAAGTGAGGAGAGTGTGTTCCCCTGATTGTTGAATACACACGGGACATGTTACCAGTTGAACAGTATAAGTGAGGAGAGTGTGTTCCCCTGATGGTTTAATATACACGGGACATGTTACGAGGTTAACAGTAGAAGTGAGGAGAGTGTGTTCCCCTGATGGTTTAATATACACGGGACATGTTACCAGCTCAAGAGTAGGAGTGAGGAGAGTGTGTTCCCCTGATTGTTTAATACGCACGGGACATGTCACCAGGTGAACAGTATATGTGAGGAGAGTATGTTCCCCTGATGGTTTAATATACACGGGACATGTAACCATGTGAACAGTATAAGTGAGCGGAGTGTGTTCCCCTGATAGTTTAATATACACGGGAAATGTTACCCGGTGAACAGTATAAGTGAGGAGAGCATTTTCCCCTCATGGTTTAATACACACGGGACATGTTACCAGGTGAACAGTATAAGTGAGGAGAGTGTGTTCTCCTGATGGTTTAATATGCACGGGACATGTTACCAGATGAACAGTATAAGTGAGGAGAGTGTGTTCCCCTGATTGTTTAATATTCACAGGACATGTTACCAGGTGAACAGTATAAGGGAGGAGAGTGTGTTCCCCTGATTGTTTAATACAAACAGGCCATGTTACCAGGTGAACAGTATAAGTGAGGAGAGTGTGTTGCCCTGATGGTTTAATATACACGCGACATGTTACGAGGTGAACAGTATAAGTGAGGAGAATGTGTTCCCCTGATGGTTTCATATACATGGGACATGTCACCAGATGAAAAGTATAAGTGAGGAGAGTGTGTTCCCCTGATGGTCTAATATACACGGGACATTTTACCAGTTGAACTGTATAAGTGAGGAGAGTGTGTTCCCCTGATGGTTTAATACGCACGGGACATGTCACCAGGTGAACCGTGTAAGTGAGGTGAGTGTGTTCCCCTGATTGTTTAATATACACAGGACATGTTACCAGATGAATTGTATAATTGAGCAGATTGTGTTCTCCTGATGGTTTAATATTCACGGGACATGTTACCAGGTGAGCAGTATAATTGAGGAGAGTGTGTTCCCCTGATGGTTTTATACGCACGGGACATGTTACCAGGTGAACAGTATACGTGAGGAGAGTGTGTTCCCCTGATTGTTTAATACACACGGGACATGTTACCAGGAGAACAGAATAAGTGAGGAGAGTGTGTTCCCCTGATTGTTTAATACACACGGGACATGTTACCAGGTGAACAGTATAATTGTGCAGAGTGTATTCCCCTGATTGTTTAATACACACGGGACATGTTACCAGTTGAACAGTATAAGTGAGGAGAGTGTATTCACCAGATTCTTTAATACACACGGGACATGTTACCAGATGAACAGTATAAGTGAGGAGAGTGTGTTCTCCTGATTGTTTAATATACACGGGACATGTTACCAGGTGAACAGTATAATTGAGCAGAGTGTATTCCCCTGATTGTTTAATACACACGGGACATGTTACCAGTTGAACAGTATAAGTGAGGAGAGTGTATTCACCAGATTCTTTAATACACACGGGACATGTTACCAGATGAACAGTATAAGTGAGGAGAGTGTGTTCTCCTGATTGTTTAATATACACGGGACACGTCACCAGGTCAACAGTATAAGTGAGGAGAGTGTGCTCCCCTGATGGTTTAATACACATGGGACAAGTCACCAGGTGAGCAGTAGAAGTGAGGAGACTGTTTTCCCCCGATTTTTAAATATACACGGGACATGTTACCATGTGAACAGTATAAGTGAGCGGAATGTGTTCCCCTGATGGTTTAATATGCACGGGACATGTTACCAGATGAACAGTATAAATGAGGAGAGTGTGTTTCCCTGATGGTTTAATACGCACGGGACATGTTACCAGATGAACAGTATAAGTGAGGAGAGTGTGTTCCCCTGATGGTTTAATATACACGGGACATGTTCCCAGGTGAACAGTATAAGTGAGGAGAGAGCTTTCCCCTGATGGTTTAATATACACGGGACATGTTACCAGGTGAACAGTATAAGTGAGGAGAGGGCTTTCCCCTGATGGTTTAATATACACGGGACATGATACCAGGTGAACAGTATAAGTGAGGAGAGAGTGTTCCCTGATGGTTTAATATACATGGGACACGATACCAGGTGAACAGTATAAGAGAAGAGAGTGTGTTCCCCTGATTGTTTAATACACACCGGACATGTCACCAGGTGAACAGTATAAGTGAGGAGAGAGTGTTCCCTGATGGTTTAATATACATGGGACACGTTACCAGGTGAACAGTATAAGAGAAGAGAGTGTGTTCCCCTGATTGTTAAATACCTACGGGACATGTTACCAGGTGAACAGTATAAGTGTGGAGAGTGTGTTCCCCTGATGGTTTAATATGCACGGGACATGTTACCAGGTGAACAGTATACGTGAGGAGAGTGTGTTCCCCAGATGGTTTAATTCTCACGTGACATGTTAGCAGGTGAGCAGTATAAGAGAGGAGAGTCTGTTCCCCTGATGGTTTAATATACACGACATGTTACCTGGTGAATAGTATAAGTGAGGAGAGTGTGTTCCCCTGATGGTTTAATTCTCACGGGACATGTTACCAGGTGAGGAGTGTAAGTGAGGAGAGTGTGTTCCCCTCATGGTTTAATACACACAGGACATGTCGACAGGTGAACAGTATAAGTGAAGAGAGTGAGTTCCCCTGATGGTTTAATATACACGGGACATGTAACCAAGTGAACAGTTTAAGGGAGGAGAGTCTGTTCCCCTGATGGTTTAACACGCACGGGACATGTTACCAGGTGAACAGTATAAGTGAGGACAGTGTGTTCCCCTGATTGTTTAATATACACGGGACATGTTACCAGGTGAACAGTATAAGTGAGGAGAGTGTGTTCCCCTGATTGTTTAATACACACGGGACATGTTCCCAGGTGAACAGTATAAGTGAAGAGAGTGTGTTCCCCTGAATGTTTAATACACACGGGACATGTAACCAAGTGAACAGTATCTGTGAGGAGAGTGTGTTCCCCTGATTGTTTAATACGCACTGGACATGTTACCAGGTGAACAGTATAAGTGAGGAGAGTGTGTACCCCTGATTGTTTAATACACACGAGACATGTTACCAGGTGAACAGTATAAGTGAGGAGAATGTGTTCCCCTGATGGTTTAATATACACAGGACATGACACCCGGTGAACAGCATATGTGAGGAGAATGTGTTCCCCTGTTGGTTTAATATACACGGGACATGTTACCAGGTGAACAGTATAAGTGAGGAGAATGTGTTCCCCTGATAGTTTAATATACACGGGACATGTTACCAGGTGAACAGTATATGTGAAGAGACTGTGTTCCCCTGATGGTTTAATAAACATGGGCCATGTTACCAGGTGAACAGTAGAAGTGAAGAGTGCGTGTTCCCCTTATTGTTTAATATACATGTGACATGTTACCATGTGAAAAGTTTAATTGAGGAGAGTGTGTTCCCCTGATGGTTTAATACAAACAGGACATTTCACCAGGTGAACAGTAAAAGTGAGGAGAGTGTGTTCCCCTGATGGTTTAATATACACGGGACATGTTACCAGGTGAACAGTATAGGTGAGGAGAGTGTGTTCCCCTGATGGTATAATATACACGGGACATGTTGCCAGGTGAACAGTATAAGCGAAGAGAGCGTGTTCCCCTGATTGCTTAATATACGTGGGACATGTTACCAGGTGAACAGTAAAAGTGAGGAGAGTGTGTTCCCCTGATGGTTCAATATACACGGGACATGTTATCTGGTGAACAGTATAAGTGAGGAGAGGGCTTTCCCCTGATGGTTTAATATACAAGGGACATGTTACCAGGTGAACTGTATAAGTGAGGAGAATGTGTTCCACTGATGGTTTAATATACACGGGACATGTTAGCTTGTGAACAGTATAAGTGAGGAGAATGTATTCCCCTGATGGTTTAATATACACGGGACATGTTACCAGGTGAACAGTATAAGTGAGGACAGTGAGTTCCCCTGATGGTTTAATACACACGGGACATGTTACCAGGTGAACAGAAAAGGGAGGAGAGTGTCTTCCTCTGATGGTTTAATACTGGCGGGACATGTTACCAGGTGAACAGTATAAGTGAGGAGAGTGTGTTCCCCTGATGGTTTAATATACAATGGACATGTTTCCAGGTGAACAGTATAAGTGAGGAGACTGTATTCCCCTGATGGTTCAATATACACGGGACATGTTACCAGGTGACGAGTATAAGTGAGGAGAGTGTGTTCCCCTGATGGTTAAATATACACGGGACATGTTACCAGGTGAACAATATAAGTGAGGAGACTGTATTCCCCTGATGGTTCAATATACACGGGACATGTTACCAGGTGAACAGTATCAGTGAGGAGAGTGTGTTCCCCTGATGGTTTAATCTACACGGGACATGTTACCAGGTGAAAAGTATAAGTGAGGAGAGTGTGTTCCCCTGATGGTTTAATATACACGGGACATGTTACAACGTGAACAGTATAAGTGAGGAGAATGTGTTCCACTGATGGTTTAATATACACGGGACATGTTAGCTTGTGAACAGTATAAGTGAGGAGAATGTATTCCCCTGATGGTTTAATATACACGGGACATGTTACCAGGTGAACAGTATAAGTGAGGACAGTGAGTTCCCCTGATGGTTTAATACACACGGGACATGTTACCAGGTGAACAGAAAAGGGAGGAGAGTGTCTTCCCCTGATGGTTTAATACTGGCGGGACATGTTACCAGGTGAACAGTATAAGTGAGGAGAGTGTGTTCCCCTGATGGTTTAATATACAATGGACATGTTTCCAGGTGAACAGTATAAGTGAGGAGACTGTATTCCCCTGATTGTTCAATATACACGGGACATGTTACCAGGTGACGAGTATAAGTGAGGAGAGTGTGTTCCCCTGATGGTTAAATATACACGGGACATGTTACCAGGTGAACAATATAAGTGAGGAGACTGTATTCCCCTGATGGTTCAATATACACGGGACATGTTACCAGGTGAACAGTATCAGTGAGGAGAGTGTGTTCCCCTGATGGTTTAATCTACACGGGACATGTTACCAGGTGAAAAGTATAAGTGAGGAGAGTGTGTTCCCCTGATGGTTTAATATACACGGGACATGTTACAACGTGAACAGTATAAGTGAGGAGAATGTGTTCCCCTGATGGTTTAATATACACGGGACATATTACAAGGTGAACAGTATAAGTGAGGAGAGGGCTTTCCCCTGATGGTTTAATATACACGGGACATGTTACCAGGTGAACAGTATAAGTGAGGAGAATGTGTTCCCCTGATGGTTTAATATACACGGGACATATTACCAGGTGAACAGTAGAAGTGAGGACAGTGAGTTCCCCTGATGGTTTAATACACACGGGACATGTTACCAGGTGAACAGAAAAGGGAGGAGAGTGTGTTCCCCTGATTGTTTAATATACACGAGACATGTTACCAGCTGAACAGTATAAGTGAGGAGAGTGTGTTCCCCTGATTGTTTAATATACACGGGACATGTTCCCAGGTGAACAGCATAAGTGAGGAGAGTGTGTTCCCCTGATTGTTAAATATACACGGGACATGTTACCAGGTGAACAGTATAAGTGAGGAGACTGTGTTCCCGTGATGGTTTAATATACACGGGACAAGTTACCAGGTGTACAGTATAAGTGAGGAGAGTGTGTTCCCCTGATGGTATAATATACACGGGACATGTTACCAGGTTAACAGTATAAGTGAGGAGAGGGCTTTCCCCTGATGATTTAATATACACGGGACATGTTACCAGGTGAACAGTATAATTGAAGAGAGGGCTTTCCCCTGATGGTTTAATACACACGGGACATGTTAGCAGGTGAACAGTATAACTGAGGAGAATGTATTCCCCTGATGGTTTAATATACACGGGACATGTTACCAGGTTAACAGTAGAAGTGAGGAGAGGGCTTTCCCCTGATGATTTAATATACACGGGACATGTTACCAGGTGAACAGTATAAGTGAGGAGAGGGCTTTCCCCTGATGGTTTAATACACAGGGGCATGTTAGCAGGTGAACAGTATAACTGAGGAGAATGTATTCCCCTGATGGTTTAATATACACGGGACATGTTACCAGGTGAACAGTATAACTGAGGAGAGTGTGTTCCCCTGATGTTTTAATACACACAGGACATGTTACCAGGTGAACAGTGTACGTGAGGAGAGTGAGTTCCCCTGATTGTTTAATATACACGGGACATGTTAGCAGGTGAACAGTATAAGTGAGGAGAGTGTGTTCCCCTGATTGTATAATATACACAGGACATGTAACCAGGTGAACATTATAAGTGAGGAGAATGTGTTCCCCTGATGGTTTAATATACACGGGACATGTTACCAGGTGAGCAGTATAAGTGAGGAGAGTGTGTTCCCCTGATTGTATAATATACACAGGACATGTAACCAGGTGAACATTATAAGTGAGGAGAATGTGTTCCCCTGATGGTTTAATATACACGGGACATGTTACCAGGTGAGCAGTATAAGTGAGGAGAGCGTGTTCCCCTGATTGTTTAATATACACGGGACATGTTACCAGGTGAACAGTATAAGTGAGGAGAGTGTGTTCCCCTGATGGTTTAACACGCACGGGACATGTTACCAGGTGAACAGTATAAGTGAGGAGAGTGTGTTCCCCTGATGGTTTAATATACACGGGACATGTTACCAGGTGAACAGTATAAGTGAGGAGAGTGTGTTCCCCTGATGGTTTAACACGCACGGGACGTGTCACCAGGTGAAGAGTAGAAGTGAGGAGAGTGTGTTCCCCTGATGGTCTAATATACACGGGACATGTTACCAGGTGAGCAGTATAAGTGAGGAGAGTGTGTTCCCCTGATTGTATAATATACACAGGACATGTAACCAGGTGAACATTATAAGTGAGGAGAATGTGTTCCCCTGATGGTTTAATATACACGGGACATGTTACCAGGTGAGCAGTATAAGTGAGGAGAGTGTGTTCCCCTGATTGTTTAATATACACGGGACATGTTACCAGGTGAACAGTATAAGTGAGGAGAGTGTGTTCCCCTGATGGTTTAACACGCACGGGACATGTTACCAGGTGAACAGTATAAGTGAGGAGAGTGTGTTCCCCTGATGGTTTAATATACACGGGACATGTTACCAGGTGAACAGTATAAGTGAGGAGAGTGTGTTCCCCTGATGGTTTAACACGCACGGGACGTGTCACCAGGTGAAGAGTAGAAGTGAGGAGAGTATGTTCCCCTGATGGTTTAATATACATGGGACATGTTTCCAGGTGAACAGTATAAGTGAAGAGAGCGGGTTCCTCTGATAGCTTAATATACTTTCGACATGTTACCAGGTGAACAGTATAAGTGAGGAGAGTTTGTTCCCCTCATTGTTTAATATACACGGGACATGTTCGCAGGTGAACAGTATCTGTGAGGAGAATGTGTTCCCCTGATGGTTTAATATACATTCGACATGTTACCAGGTGAACAGTATAAGTGAGGAGAGTGTGTTCCCCTGATTGTTAAATATACACGGGACATGATACCAGGTGAACAGTATAAGTGAGGAGAGTGTGTTCCCCTGATGGTTAAATATACACGGGACATGTTACAAGGTGAACAATAAAAGTGAGGGGAGTGTGTTCCCCTGATGGTTTAAAATACACGGGACATGTTACCAGGTGAACAGTATAAGTGAGGAGAGTGTTTTCCCCTGATGGTTCAATATACACGGGACAAATTAGCAGGTGAACAGTATAAGTGAGGAGAATGTGTTCCCCTGATGGTTTAATATACACGGGACATGTTACCAGGTGAAAAGTATAAGTGAGGAGAGTGTGTTCCCCTGATGGTTTAATATACACGGGACATGTTAGCAGCTGAACAGTATAAGTGAGGAGAGGGCTTTCCTCTGATGGTTTAATATACAAGGGACATGCCACCAGGTGAACAGTATGAGTGAGGAGAGTGCTTTCCCCTGATGTTTTAATATACACGGGACATGTTACCAGCTGAACAGTATAAGTGAGGAGAGGGCTTTCCTCTGATGGTTTAATATACACGGGACATGTTACCAGGTGAACAGAAAAGGGAGGAGAGTGTCTTCCCCTGATGGTTTAATACTGGCGGGACATGTTACCAGGTGAACAGTATAAGTGAGGAGAGTGTGTTCCCCTGATGGTTTAATATACAATGGACATGTTTCCAGGTGAACAGTATAAGTGAGGAGACTGTATTCCCCTGATGGTTCAATATACACGGGACATGTTACCAGGTGACGAGTATAAGTGAGGAGAATGTGTTCCCCTGATGGTTAAATATACACGGGACATGTTACCAGGTGAACAATATAAGTGAGGAGACTGTATTCCCCTGATGGTTCAATATACACGGGACATGTTACCAGGTGAACAGTATCAGTGAGGAGAGTGTGTTCCCCTGATGGTTTAATCTACACGGGACATGTTACCAGGTGAAAAGTATAAGTGAGGAGAGTGTGTTCCCCTGATGGTTTAATATACAAGTGACATGTTACAACGTGAACAGTATAAGTGAGGAGAATGTGTTCCCCTGATGGTTTAATATACACGGGACATATTACCAGGTGAACAGTATAAGTGAGGAGAGGGCTTTCCCCTGATGGTTTAATATATACGGGACATGTTACCAGGTGAACAGTAGAAGTGAGGACAGTGAGTTCCCCTGATGGTTTAATACACACGGGACATGTTACCAGGTGAACAGAAAAGGGAGGAGAGTGTGTTCCCCTGATTGTTTAATATACACGAGACATGTTACCAGCTGAACAGTGTAAGTGAGGAGAGTGTGTTCTCCTGATTGTTTAATATACACGGGACATGTTACCAGGTCTACAGTATAAGTGAGGAGAGGGCTTTCCCCTGATGATTTAATATACACGGGACATGTTACCAGGTGAACAGTATAAGTGAGGAGAGGGCTTTCCCCTGATGGTTTAATACACACGGGACATGTTAGCAGGTGAACAGTATAACTGAGGAGAATGTATTCCCCTGATGGTTTAATATACACGGGACATGTTACCAGGTTAACAGTATAACTGAGGAGAATGTATTCCCCTGATGGTTTAATATACACGGGACATGTTACCAGTGAACAGTATATGTGAGGAGAGTGTGTTCCCCTGATGGTTTAATATACACGGGACATGTTACCAGGTGAACAGTATAAGTGAGGAGAGTGTGTTCCCCTGATTGTATAATATACACAGGACATGTTACCAGGTGAACATTATAAGTGAGGAGAATGTGTTCCCCTGATGGTCTAATATACACGGGACATGTTACCAGGTGAATAGTATATGTGAAGAGAGTATGTTCCCCTGATGGTTTAATATACATGGGACATGTTTCCAGGTGAACAGTATAAGTGAAGAGAGTTTGTTCCCCTCATTGTTTAATATACAGGGGACATGTTAGCAGGTGAACAGTATCTGTGAGGAGAATGTGTTCCCCTGATGGTTTAATATACATTCGACATGTTACCAGGTGAACAGTATAAGTGAGGAGAGTGTGTTCCCCTGATTGTTAAATATACACGGGACATGATACCAGGTGAACAGTATAAGTGAGGAGAGTGTGTTCCCCTGATGGTTAAATATACACGGGACATGTTACAAGGTGAACAATATAAGTGAGGGGAGTGTGTTCCCCTGATGGTTTAAAATACACGGGACATGTTACCAGGTGAACAGTATAAGTGAGGAGAGTGTGTTCCCCTGATGGTTCAATATACACGGGTCAAATTAGCAGGTGAACAGTATAAGTGAGGAGAATGTGTTCCCCTGATGGTTAAATATACACGGGACATGTTACCAGGTGAAAAGTATAAGTGAGGAGAGTGTGTTCCCCTGATGGTTTAATATACACGGGACATGTTACAACGTGAACAGTATAAGTGAGGAGAGTGTGTTCCCCTGATGGTTTAATATACACGGGACATATTACAAGGTGAACAGTATAAGTGAGGAGAGGGCTTTCCCCTGATGGTTTAATATACACGGGACATATTACCAGGTGAACAGTATAAGTGAGGACAGTGCTTTCCCCTGATGGTTTAATATACACGGGACATGTTACCAGGTGAACAGTATAAGAGAGGAGAGTGTGTTCCCCAGATTGTTTAATAAGCACGGGACATGTAACCAAGTGATCAGTATAAGTGAGGAGATTGTGTTCCCCTGATGGTTTAACACGCACAGGACATGTTACCAGGTGAACAGTATAAGTGAGGAGAGTGTGTTCCCCTGATGGTTTAACACGCACAGGACATGCCACCAGGTGAACAGTATGAGTGAGGAGAGTGCTTTCCCCTGATGTTTTAATATACACGGGACATGTTACCAGCTGAACAGTATAAGTGAGGAGAGGGCTTTCCTCTGATGGTTTAATATACAAGGGACATGTTACCAGGTGAACAGTATAAGTGAGGAGAGTGTGTTCCCCTGATGGTTTAACACGCACAGGACATGTTGCCAGGTGAACAGTGTAAGTGAGGAGAGTGTGTTCCCCTGATTGTTTAATATACACGGGACATGTTACCAGATGAAGAGTATAAGTGAGGATACTTTATTCCCCTGATGGTTCAATATACACGGGACATGTTATCTGGTGAACAGTATAAGTGGGGACAGTGTGTTCCCCTGATGGTATAATATACACGGCACATGTTACCAGCTGAACAGTATAAGTGAGGAGAGGGCTATCCCCTGATGGTTTAATATACAAGGGACATGTTACCAGG
Source organism: Heterodontus francisci (assembly GCF_036365525.1). Taxonomy (NCBI): domain Eukaryota; kingdom Metazoa; phylum Chordata; class Chondrichthyes; order Heterodontiformes; family Heterodontidae; genus Heterodontus; species Heterodontus francisci. The sequence goes on from NW_027141528.1 coordinate 308,075, forward strand.
TGAACTGTATAAGTGAGGAGAATGTGTTCCACTGATGGTTTAATATACACGGGACATGTTAGCTGGTGAACAGTATAAGTGAGGAGAGTGTATTCCCCTGAAGGTTTAATGTACACGGGACATGTTACCAGGTGAACAGTATAAGTGAGGAGAGTGTGTTCCCCTGATTGGTTAATACACACGGGACATGTCACCAGGTGAACAATATAAGTGAGGAGAGTGTGTTCCCCTGATGGTTTAATATACACGGGACATGTCACAAGGTGAACAGCATAAGTGAGGAGAGTGTGTTCCCCTGATGGTTCAATATACACGGGACATGTTACCAGGTGACGAGTATAAGTGAGGAGAGTGTGTTCCCCTGATGGTTAAATATACACGGGACATGTTACCAGGTGAACAATATAATTGAGGAGACTGTATTCCCCTGATGGTTCAATATACACGGGACCTGTTATCATGTGAACAGAATAAGTGAGGAGAATGTGTTCCCCTGATGGTTTAATCTACACGGGACATGTTACCAGGTGAAAAGTTTAAGTGAGGAGAGTGTGTTCCCCTGATTGTTTAATATACACGGGACATGTTACAACGTGAACAGTATAAGTGAGGAGAATGTGTTCCCCTGATGGTTTAATATACACGGGACATGTTACAACGTGAACAGTATAAGTGAGGAGAGTGTGTTCCCCTGATGGTTTAATATACACGGGACATATTACTAGGTGAACAGTATAAGTGAGGAGAGGGCTTTCCCCTGATGTTTTAATATACACGGGACATATTACCAGGTGAACAGTATAAGTGAGTACAGTGCTTTCCCCTGATGGTTTAATATACACGGGACATGTTACCAGGTGAACAGTATAAGAGAGGAGAGTGTGTTCCCCAGATTGTTTAATAAGCACGGGACATGTAACCAAGTGATCAGTATAAGTGAGGAGATTGTGTTCCCCTGATGGTTTAACACGCACAGGACATGTTACCAGGTGAACAGTATATGTGAGGAGAGTGTGTTCCCCTGATTGTTTAATATACACGGGACATGTCACCAGGTGAACAATATAAGTGAGGAGAGTGTGTTCCCCTGATGGTTTAATATACACGGGACATGTCACAAGGTGAACAGCATAAGTGAGGAGAGTGTGTTCCCCTGATGGTTCAATATACACGGGACATGTTACCAGGTGACGAGTATAAGTGAGGAGAGTGTGTTCCCCTGATGGTTAAATATACACGGGACATGTTACCAGGTGAACAATATAAGTGAGGAGACTGTATTCCCCTGATGGTTCAATATACACGGGACCTGTTAGCATGTGAACAGAATAAGTGAGGAGAATGTGTTCCCCTGATGGTTTAATCTACATGGGACATGTTACCAGGTGAAAAGTATAAGTGAGGAGAGTGTGTTCCCCTGATTGTTTAATATACACGGGACATGTTACAACGTGAACAGTATAAGTGAGGAGAATGTGTTCCCCTGATGGTTTAATATATACGGGACATGTTACCAGGTGAACAGTATAAGTGAGGAGAGTGTGTTCCCCTGATGGTTTAATATACACGGGACATGTTACCAGCTGAACAGTATAAGTGAGGAGAGGGCTTTCCCCTGATGGTTCAATATGCAAGGGACATGTTACCAGGTGAACAGTATAACTGAGGAGATTGTGTTCCCCTGATGGTTTAACACGCACTGGACATGTTAGCAGGTGAACAGTATGAGTGAGGAGAGTGCTTTCCCCTGATGTTTTAAGATACATGGGACATGTTACCAGCTGAACATTATAAGTGAGGAGAGTGCTTTCCTCTGATGGTTTAATATACAAGGGACATGTTACCAGGTGAACAGTATAAGTGAGGATACTTTATTCCCCTGATGGTTCAATATACACGGGACATGTTATCTGGTGAACAGTATAAGTGAGGAGAATGTATTCCCCTGATGTTTTAATATACACGGGACATGTTACCAGGTGAACAGTATAAGTGAGGACAGTGTGTTCCCCTGATGGTATAATATACACGGGACATGTTACCAGCTGAACAGTATAAGTGAGGAGAGGGCTTTCCCCTGATAGTTTAATATACAAGGGACATGTTACCAGGTGAACTGTGTAAGTGAGGAGAATGTGTTCCACTGATGGTTTAATATAAACGGGACATGTTAGCTGGTGAACAGTATAAGTGAGGAGAATGTATTCCCCTGATGGTTTAATATACACGGGACATGTTACCAGGTGAACAGTATAAGTGAGGACAGTGAGTTCCCCTGATGGTTTAATATACACGAGACATGTTACCAGGTGAACAGTATAAGTGAGGACAGTGTGTTCCCCTGATGGTATAATATACACGGGACATTTTACCAGCTGAACAGGAGAAGTGAGGAGAGAGTGTTCCCCTGATGGTTCAACACGCACAGGACATGTTACCAGATGAACAGTATAAGTGAGGAGAGTGTGTTCCCCTGATGGTTTAATATACACAGGACATGATAGCAGGTGAACAGTAGAAGTGAGGAGAGTGAGTTCCCCTGATGGTTTAATATACACGGGACATGTCACCAGGTGAACAGTGTAAGTGAGGAGAGTGCTTTCCCCTGATGTTTTAATATACACGAGACATGTGACCAGGTGAACAGTATAAGTGAGGACAGTGTGTTCCCCTGATGGTATAATATACACGGGACATGTTACCAGCTGAACAGGAGAAGTGAGGAGAGTGCTTTCCCCTCATGGTTTAATACACAAGGGACACGTTACCAGGTGAACAGTAAAAGTGAGGCGAATGTGTTCCACTGATGATTTAATATACACGCGACATGTTACCAGGTGAACAGTATAAGTGAGGAGAGTGTGTTCCCCTGATGGTTTAATATACACGGGACATGTTACCAGGTGAACAGTATAAGTGAGGATACTGCATTCCCCTGATGGTTCAATATACACTGGACATGTTACCAGGTGAACAGTATAAGTGAGGAGAATGTATTCCCCTGATGTTTTAACATACACGGGACATGTTACCAGGTGAACAGTATAAGTGAGGAGAGTGTGTTCCCCTGATGTTTTAATATACATGGGACATGTTACCAGCTGAACATTATAAGTGAGGAGAGTGCTTTCCTCTGATGGTTTAATATACAAGGGACATGTTACCAGGTGAACAGTATAAGTGAGGATACTTTATTCCCCTGATGGTTCAATATACACGGGACATGTTATCTGGTGAACAGTATAAGTGAGGAGAATGTATTCCCCTGATGTTTTAATATACACGGGACATGTTACCAGGTGAACAGTATAAGTGAGGACAGTGTGTTCCCCTGATGGTATAATATACACGGGACATGTTACCAGCTGAACAGTATAAGTGAGGAGAGGGCTTTCCCCTGATAGTTTAATATACAAGGGACATGTTACCAGGTGAACTGTGTAAGTGAGGAGAATGTGTTCCACTGATGGTTTAATATAAACGGGACATGTTAGCTGGTGAACAGTATAAGTGAGGAGAATGTATTCCCCTGATGGTTTAATATACACGGGACATGTTACCAGGTGAACAGTATAAGTGAGGACAGTGAGTTCCCCTGATGGTTTAATATACACGAGACATGTTACCAGGTGAACAGTATAAGTGAGGACAGTGTGTTCCCCTGATGGTATAATATACACGGGACATGTTACCAGCTGAACAGGAGAAGTGAGGAGAGAGTGTTCCCCTGATGGTTCAACACGCACAGGACATGTTACCAGATGAACAGTATAAGTGAGGAGAGTGTGTTCCCCTGATGGTTTAATATACACAGGACATGATAGCAGGTGAACAGTAGAAGTGAGGAGAGTGAGTTCCCCTGATGGTTTAATATACACGGGACATGTCACCAGGTGAACAGTGTAAGTGAGGAGAGTGCTTTCCCCTGATGTTTTAATATACACGAGACATGTGACCAGGTGAACAGTATAAGTGAGGACAGTGTGTTCCCCTGATGGTATAATATACACGGGACATGTTACCAGCTGAACAGGAGAAGTGAGGAGAGTGCTTTCCCCTCATGGTTTAATACACAAGGGACACGTTACCAGGTGAACAGTAAAAGTGAGGCGAATGTGTTCCACTGATGATTTAATATACACGCGACATGTTACCAGGTGAACAGTATAAGTGAGGAGAGTGTGTTCCCCTGATGGTTTAATATACACGGGACATGTTACCAGGTGAACAGTATAAGTGAGGATACTGCATTCCCCTGATGGTTCAATATACACTGGACATGTTACCAGGTGAACAGTATAAGTGAGGAGAATGTATTCCCCTGATGTTTTAACATACACGGGACATGTTACCAGGTGAACAATATAAGTGAGGACAGTGTGTTCCCCTGATGGTATAATATACACGGGACATGTTACCAGGTGAACAGTATAAGTGAGGACAGTGTGTTCCCCTGATGGTATAATATACACGGGACATGTGACCAGGTGAACAGTATAAGTGAGGATACTGCATTCCCCTGATGGTTCAATATACACGGGACATGTTACCAGGTGAACAGTATAAGTGAGGAGAGGGCTTTCCCCTGATAGTTTAATATACAAGGGACATGTTACCAGGTGAACTGTGTAAGTGAGGAGAATGTGTTCCACTGATGGTTTAATATACACGGGACATGTTAGCTGGTGAACAGTATAAGTGAGGAGAATGTATTCCCCTGATGGTTTAATATACACGGGACATGTTACCAGGTGAACAGTATAAGTGAGGACAGTGAGGAAAATAGAGAAAGAAAATGTTGCCGAGGAGATTACTGAGATACAGCCTACTAGGCTAGATGGGATTGAGATTCACAAGGAGGAGGTGTTAGCAATTTTGGAAAGAGTGAAAATAGATAAGTCCCCTGGGCCAGATGGGATTTATCCTAGGATTCTCTGGGAAGCCAGGGAGGAGATTGCAGAGCCGTTGTTGTTGATCTTCAAGTCGTCATTGTCGACAGGAGTAGTGCCGGAGGACTGGAGGATAGCAAATGTTGTCCCCTTGTTCAAGAAGGGGAGTAGAGACAGCCCTGGTAATTATAGACCTGTGAGCCTTACTTCGGTTGTGGGTAAAATGTTGGAAAAGGTTATAAGAGACAGGATTTATAATCATCTTGAAAAGAATAAGTTCATTTGCGATAGTCAGCACGGTTTTGTGAAAGGTAGGTCGTGCCTCACAAACCTTATTGAGTTTTTCGAGAAGGTGACCAAACAGGTGGATGAGGGTAAAGCCGTGGATGTGGTGTATATGGATTTCAGTAAGGCGTTTGATAAGGTTCCCCACGGTAGGCTATTGCAGAAAATATGCAAGTATGGGGTTGAAGGTGATTTAGAGCTTTGGATCAGAAATTGGCTAGCTGAAAGAAGACAGAGGGTGGTGGTTGATGGCAAATGTTCATCCTGGAGTTTAGTTACTAGTGGTGTACCGCAAGGTTCTGTTTTGGGGCCACTGCTGTTTGTCATTTTTATAAACGACCTGGATGAGGGTGTAGAAGGGTGGGTTAGTAAATTTGCGGATGACACGAAGGTCGGTGGAGTTGTGGATAGTGTCGAAGGGTGTTGTAGGGTACAGAGGGACATAGATAGGCTGCAGAGCTGGGCTGAGAGATGGCAAATGGAGTTTAATGCGGAGAAGTGTGAGGTGATTCACTTTGGAAGGAGTAACAGCAATGCAGAGTACTGGGCTAATGGGAAGATTCTTGGTAGTGTAGATGAGCAGAGAGATCTTGGTATCCAGGTACATAAATCCCTGAAAGTTGCTACCCAGGTTAATAGGGCTGTTAAGAAGGCATATGGTGTGTTAGCCTTTATTAGTAGGGGGATCGAGTTTCAGAGCCACGGGGTCATGATGCAGCTGTACAAAACTCTGGTGAGGCCGCACCTGGAGTATTGCGTGCAGTTCTGGTCACCGCATTATAGGAAGGATGTCGAAGCTTTGGAAAGGGTGCAGAGGAGATTTACTAGGATGTTGCCTGGTATGGAAGGAAGGTCTTACGAGGAAAGGCTGAGGGACTTGGGGTTGTTTTCGTTAGAGAGAAGGAGGAGGAGAGGTGACTTAATAGAGACATACAAGATAATCAGAGGGTTAGATAGGGTGGATAGTGAGAGTCTTTTTCCTCGGATGAGGATGGCAAACACGAGGGGACATAGCTTTAAGTTGAGGGGTGAAAGATATAGGACAGATGTCAGAGGTAGTTTCTTTACGCAGAGAGTAGTAGGGGCGTGGAACGCCCTGCCTGCAACAGTAGTAGACTCGCCAACTTTAAGGGCATTTAAGTGGTCATTGGATAGACATATGGATGTAAATGGAATAGTGTAGGTCAGATGATCGGCGCAACATCGAGGGCCGAAGGGCCTGTACTGCGCTGTAATATTCTAAATTCTAAATTCTCTAAATTCCCCTGATGTTTTATTATACACGGGACAAGTTACCAGGTGAACAATATAAGTGAGGACAGTGTGTTCCCCTGATGGTATAATATACACGGGACATGTTACCAGGTGAACAGTATAAGTGAGGACAGTGTGTTCCCCTGATGGTATAATATACACGGGACATGTTACCAGGTGAACAGTATAAGTGAGGACAGTGTGTTCCCCTGATGGTTTAATATACACGGGACATGTTACCAGGTGAACAGTATAAGTGAGGAGAATGTATTCCCCTGATGTTTTAATATACACGAGACATGTTACCAGGTGAACAGTATAAGTGAGGACAGTGTGTTCCCCTGATGGTATAATATACACGGGACATGTTACCTGGTGAACAGTATAAGTGAGGACAGTGCTTTCCCCTGATGTTTTAATATACACGGGACATGTTACCAGGTGAACAGTATAAGTGAGGACAGTGCTTTCCCCTGATGTTTTAATATACACGGGACATGTTACCAGCTGAACAGTATAAGTGAGGAGAGTGTGTTCCCCTGATGGATTAATATACACGGTACATGTTACCAGGTGAACAGAAAAGGGAGGAGAGTGTCTTCCCCTGATGGTTTAATACACACAGGACATGTTACCAGGTGAACAGTAGAAGTGAGGAGAGTGAGTTCCCCTGATGGTTTAATATACACGGGACATGTTACCAGGTGAACATTATAAGTGAGGAGAGTGTGTTCCCCTGATTGTTTAATATACACGGGAGATGTTACCAGGTGAACAGTCTAAGTGAGGACAGTGTGTTCCCCTGATGGTATAATGTACATGGGACATGTTACCAGGTGAACAGTATAAGTGAGGAGAGTGTGTTCCCCTGATGGTATAATATACACGGGACATGTTACCAGCTGAAGAGCATAAGTGAGGAGAAGGCTTTCCCCTGATGGTTTAATATACACGGGACATGTTACCAGGTGAACAGAAAAGGGAGGAGAGTGTCTTCCCCTGATGGTTTAATACTGGCGGGACATGTTACCAGGTGAACAGTATAAGTGAGGAGAGTGTGTTCCCCTGATGGTTTAATATACAATGCACATGTTTCCAGGTGAACAGTATAAGTGAGGAGACTGTATTCCCATGATGGTTCAATATACACGGGACATGTTACCAGGTGAACAATATAAGTGAGGAGACTGTATTCCCCTGATGGTTCAATATACACGGGACATGTTAGCAGGTGAACAGTATAAGTGAGGAGAATGTGTTCCCCTGATGGTTTAATCTACACGGGACATGTTACCAGGTGAAAAGTATAAGTGAGGAGAGTGTTTTCCCCTGATTGTTTAATATACACGGGACATGTTACAACGTGAACAGTATAAGTGAGGAGAATGTGTTCCCCTGATGGTTTAATATACACGGGACATGTTACCAGGTGAACAGAAAAGGGAGGACAGTGTGTTCCCCTGATTGTTTAATATACACGGGACATGTTACCAGCTGAACAGTATAAGTGAGGAGAGTGTGTTCCCCTGATTGTTTAATATACATGGGACATGTTACCAGGTGAACAGTATAAGTGAGCAGAGTGTGTTCCCCTGATGGTTTAATATACATGGGACATGTTGCCAGGTGAACAGTATAAGTGAGGAGAGTGTGCTCCCCTGATTGTTTAATATACATGGGACATGTTACCAGGTGAACAGTATAAATGAGGAGAGAGTGTTCCCCTGATTGTTTAATACTCACGGGAGATGTTACCAGGTGAACAGTATAATTGAGGAGAGTGTGTTCCCCTGATGGTTTAATATACACGGGACATATTACCAGGTGAACAGTATAAGTGAGGACAGTGAGTTCCCCTGATGGTTTAATACACACGGGACATGTTACCAGGTGAACAGAAAAGGGAGGAGAGTGTCTTGCCCTGATGGTTTAATACTGACGGGACATGGCACCAGGTGAACAGTATAAGTGAGGAGAGTGAGTTCCCCTGATTGGTTAATACACACTTGACATGTCACCAGGTGAACAGTATAAGTGAGGAGAGTGTGTTCCCCTGATGGTTTAATACTGACGGGACATTTCCCCACGTGAACAGTATAAGTGAGGAGAGTGTGTTCCCCTGATGGTTTAACACGCACAGGACATGTTACCAGGTGAACAGTATAAGTGAGGAGAGTGTGTTCCCCTGATGGTTTAACACGCACAGGACATGTTACCAGGTGAACAGTATAAGTGAGGAGAGTGTGTTCCCCTGATGGTTTAATATACACGGGACATGTTACCAGCTGAACAGTATAAGTGAGGAGAGGGCTTTCCCCTGATGGTTCAAAATGCAAGGGACATGTTACCAGGTGAACAGTATAAATGAGGAGATTGTGTTCCCCTCATGGTTTAACACGCACTGGACATGTTAGCAGGTGAGCAGTATGAGTGAGGAGAGTGCTTTCCCCTGATGTTTTAAGATACATGGGACATGTTACCAGCTGAACATTATAAGTGAGGAGAGTGCTTTCCTCTGATGGTTTAATATACAAGGGACATGTTACCAGGTGAACAGTATAAGTGAGGATACTTTATTCCCCTGATGGTTCAATATACACGGGACATGTTATCTGGTGAACAGTATAAGTGAGGAGAATGTATTCCCCTGATGTTTTAATATACACGGGACATGTTACCAGGTGAACAGTATAAGTGAGGACAGTGTGTTCCCCTGATGGTATAATATACACGGGACATGTTACCAGCTGAACAGTATAAGTGAGGAGAGGGCTTTCCCCTGATAGTTTAATATACAAGGGACATGTTACCAGGTGAACTGTGTAAGTGAGGAGAATGTGTTCCACTGATGGTTTAATATAAACGGGACATGTTAGCTGGTGAACAGTATAAGTGAGGAGAATGTATTCCCCTGATGGTTTAATATACACGGGACATGTTACCAGGTGAACAGTATAAGTGAGGACAGTGAGTTCCCCTGATGGTTTAATATACACGAGACATGTTACCAGGTGAACAGTATAAGTGAGGACAGTGTGTTCCCCTGATGGTATAATATACACGGGACATGTTACCAGCTGAACAGGAGAAGTGAGGAGAGAGTGTTCCCCTGATGGTTCAACACGCACAGGACATGTTACCAGATGAACAGTATAAGTGAGGAGAGTGTGTTCCCCTGATGGTTTAATATACACAGGACATGATAGCAGGTGAACAGTGGAAGTGAGGAGAGTGAGTTCCCCTGATGGTTTAATATACACGGGACATGTCACCAGGTGAACAGTGTAAGTGAGGAGAGTGCTTTCCCCTGATGTTTTAATATACACGAGACATGTGACCAGGTGAACAGTATAAGTGAGGACAGTGTGTTCCCCTGATGGTATAATATACACGGGACATGTTACCAGCTGAACAGGAGAAGTGAGGAGAGTGCTTTCCCCTCATGGTTTAATACACAAGGGACACGTTACCAGGTGAACAGTAAAAGTGAGGCGAATGTGTTCCACTGATGATTTAATATACACGCGACATGTTACCAGGTGAACAGTATAAGTGAGGAGAGTGTGTTCCCCTGATGGTTTAATATACACGGGACATGTTACCAGGTGAACAGTATAAGTGAGGAGAGTGTGTTCCCCTGATGGTTTAATAAACACGGGACATGTTACCAGGTGAACAGTATAAGTGAGGGGAGTGTGTTCCCCTGATGGTTTAATATACACGGGACATGTTACCAGGTGAACAGTATAAGTGAGGAGAGTGTGTTCCCCTGATGGTTTAACAGGCAGGGGACATGTTACCAGGTGAACAGTAGAAGTGAGGAGAGTGTGTTCCCCTGATGGTTTAATATAAACGGGACATGTTAGCAGGTGAACAGTATAAGTGAGGAGAGTGTGTTCCCCTGATGGTTTAATACTGACGGGACATTTCCCCACGTGAACAGTATAAGTGAGGAGAGTCTGTTCCCCTGATGGTTTAACACGCACAGGACATGTTACCAGGTGAACAGTATAAGTGAGGAGAGTGTGTTCCCCTGATGGTTTAACACGCACAGGACATGTTACCAGGTGAACAGTATAAGTGAGGAGAGTGTGTTCCCCTGATGGTTTAATATACACGGGACATGTTACCAGCTGAACAGTATAAGTGAGGAGAGGGCTTTCCCCTGATGGTTCAATATGCAAGGGACATGTTACCAGGTGAACAGTATAAATGAGGAGATTGTGTTCCCCTGATGGTTTAACACGCACTGGACATGTTAGCAGGTGAACAGTATGAGTGAGGAGAGTGCTTTCCCCTGATGTTTTAAGATACATGGGACATGTTACCAGCTGAACATTATAAGTGAGGAGAGTGTGTTCCTCTGATGGTTTAATATACAAGGGACATGTTACCAGGTGAACAGTATAAGTGAGGATACTTTATTCCCCTGATGGTTCAATATACACGGGACATGTTATCTGGTGAACAGTATAAGTGAGGAGAATGTATTCCCCTGATGTTTTAATATACACGGGACATGTTACCAGGTGAACAGTATAAGTGAGGACAGTGTGTTCCCCTGATGGTATAATATACACGGGACATGTTACCAGCTGAACAGTATAAGTGAGGAGAGGGCTTTCCCCTGATAGTTTAATATACAAGGGACATGTTACCAGGTGAACTGTGTAAGTGAGGAGAATGTGTTCCACTGATGGTTTAATATAAACGGGACATGTTAGCTGGTGAACAGTATAAGTGAGGAGAATGTATTCCCCTGATGGTTTAATATACACGGGACATGTTACCAGGTGAACAGTATAAGTGAGGACAGTGAGTTCCCCTGATGGTTTAATATACACGAGTCATGTTACCAGGTGAACAGTATAAGTGAGGACAGTGTGTTCCCCTGATGGTATAATATACACGGGACATGTTACCAGCTGAACAGGAGAAGTGAGGAGAGAGTGTTCCCCTGATGGTTCAACACGCACAGGACATGTTACCAGATGAACAGTATAAGTGAGGAGAGTGTGTTCCCCTGATGGTTTAATATACACAGGACATGATAGCAGGTGAACAGTAGAAGTGAGGAGAGTGAGTTCCCCTGATGGTTTAATATACACGGGACATGTCACCAGGTGAACAGTGTAAGTGAGGAGAGTGCTTTCCCCTGATGTTTTAATATACACGAGACATGTGACCAGGTGAACAGTATAAGTGAGGACAGTGTGTTCCCCTGATGGTATAATATACACGGGACATGTTACCAGCTGAACAGGAGAAGTGAGGAGAGTGCTTTCCCCTCATGGTTTAATACACAAGGGACACGTTACCAGGTGAACAGTAAAAGTGAGGCGAATGTGTTCCACTGATGATTTAATATACACGCGACATGTTACCAGGTGAACAGTATAAGTGAGGAGAGTGTGTTCCCCTGATGGTTTAATATACACGGGACATGTTACCAGGTGAACATTATAAGTGAGGAGAGTGTGTTCCCCTGATTGTTTAATATACACGGGAGATGTTACCAGGTGAACAGTCTAAGTGAGGACAGTGTGTTCCCCTGATGGTATAATGTACATGGGACATGTTACCAGGTGAACAGTATAAGTGAGGAGAGTGTGTTCCCCTGATGGTATAATATACACGGGACATGTTACCAGCTGAAGAGCATAAGTGAGGAGAAGGCTTTCCCCTGATGGTTTAATATACACGGGACATGTTACCAGGTGAACAGAAAAGGGAGGAGAGTGTCTTCCCCTGATGGTTTAATACTGGCGGGACATGTTACCAGGTGAACAGTATAAGTGAGGAGAGTGTGTTCCCCTGATGGTTTAATATACAATGCACATGTTTCCAGGTGAACAGTATAAGTGAGGAGACTGTATTCCCATGATGGTTCAATATACACGGGACATGTTACCAGGTGAACAATATAAGTGAGGAGACTGTATTCCCCTGATGGTTCAATATACACGGGACATGTTAGCAGGTGAACAGTATAAGTGAGGAGAATGTGTTCCCCTGATGGTTTAATCTACACGGGACATGTTACCAGGTGAAAAGTATAAGTGAGGAGAGTGTTTTCCCCTGATTGTTTAATATACACGGGACATGTTACAACGTGAACAGTATAAGTGAGGAGAATGTGTTCCCCTGATGGTTTAATATACACGGGACATGTTAACAGGTGAACAGAAAAGGGAGGACAGTGTGTTCCCCTGATTGTTTAATATACACGAGACATGTTACCAGGTGAACAGTATAAGTGAGGACAGTGTGTTCCCCTGATGGTATAATATACACGGGACATGTTACCAGCTGAACAGGAGAAGTGAGGAGAGAGTGTTCCCCTGATGGTTCAACACGCACAGGACATGTTACCAGATGAACAGTATAAGTGAGGAGAGTGTGTTCCCCTGATGGTTTAATATACACAGGACATGATAGCAGGTGAACAGTAGAAGTGAGGAGAGTGAGTTCCCCTGATGGTTTAATATACACGGGACATGTCACCAGGTGAACAGTGTAAGTGAGGAGAGTGCTTTCCCCTGATGTTTTAATATACACGAGACATGTGACCAGGTGAACAGTATAAGTGAGGACAGTGTGTTCCCCTGATGGTATAATATACACGGGACATGTTACCAGCTGAACAGGAGAAGTGAGGAGAGTGCTTTCCCCTCATGGTTTAATACACAAGGGACACGTTACCAGGTGAACAGTAAAAGTGAGGCGAATGTGTTCCACTGATGATTTAATATACACGCGACATGTTACCAGGTGAACAGTATAAGTGAGGAGAGTGTGTTCCCCTGATGGTTTAATATACACGGGACATGTTACCAGGTGAACAGTATAAGTGAGGAGAGTGTGTTCCCCTGATGGTTTAATAAACACGGGACATGTTACCAGGTGAACAGTATAAGTGAGGGGAGTGTGTTCCCCTGATGGTTTAATATACACGGGACATGTTACCAGGTGAACAGTATAAGTGAGGAGAGTGTGTTCCCCTGATGGTTTAACAGGCAGGGGACATGTTACCAGGTGAACAGTAGAAGTGAGGAGAGTGTGTTCCCCTGATGGTTTAATATAAACGGGACATGTTAGCAGGTGAACAGTATAAGTGAGGAGAGTGTGTTCCCCTGATGGTTTAATACTGACGGGACATTTCCCCACGTGAACAGTATAAGTGAGGAGAGTGTGTTCCCCTGATGGTTTAACACGCACAGGACATGTTACCAGGTGAACAGTATAAGTGAGGAGAGTGTGTTCCCCTGATGGTTTAACACGCACAGGACATGTTACCAGGTGAACAGTATAAGTGAGGAGAGTGTGTTCCCCTGATGGTTTAATATACACGGGACATGTTACCAGCTGAACAGTATAAGTGAGGAGAGGGCTTTCCCCTGATGGTTCAATATGCAAGGGACATGTTACCAGGTGAACAGTATAAATGAGGAGATTGTGTTCCCCTGATGGTTTAACACGCACTGGACATGTTAGCAGGTGAACAGTATGAGTGAGGAGAGTGCTTTCCCCTGATGTTTTAAGATACATGGGACATGTTACCAGCTGAACATTATAAGTGAGGAGAGTGCTTTCCTCTGATGGTTTAATATACAAGGGACATGTTACCAGGTGAACAGTATAAGTGAGGATACTTTATTCCCCTGATGGTTCAATATACACGGGGCATGTTATCTGGTGAACAGTATAAGTGAGGAGAATGTATTCCCCTGATGTTTTAATATACACGGGACATGTTACCAGGTGAACAGTATAAGTGAGGACAGTGTGTTCCCCTGATGGTATAATATACACGGGACATGTTACCAGCTGAACAGTATAAGTGAGGAGAGGGCTTTCCCCTGATAGTTTAATATACAAGGGACATGTTACCAGGTGAACTGTGTAAGTGAGGAGAATGTGTTCCACTGATGGTTTAATATAAACGGGACATGTTAGCTGGTGAACAGTATAAGTGAGGAGAATGTATTCCCCTGATGGTTTAATATACACGGGACATGTTACCAGGTGAACAGTATAAGTGAGGACAGTGAGTTCCCCTGATGGTTTAATATACACGAGTCATGTTACCAGGTGAACAGTATAAGTGAGGACAGTGTGTTCCCCTGATGGTATAATATACACGGGACATGTTACCAGCTGAACAGGAGAAGTGAGGAGAGAGTGTTCCCCTGATGGTTCAACACGCACAGGACATGTTACCAGATGAACAGTATAAGTGAGGAGAGTGTGTTCCCCTGATGGTTTAATATACACAGGACATGATAGCAGGTGAACAGTAGAAGTGAGGAGAGTGAGTTCCCCTGATGGTTTAATATACACGGGACATGTCACCAGGTGAACAGTGTAAGTGAGGAGAGTGCTTTCCCCTGATGTTTTAATATACACGAGACATGTGACCAGGTGAACAGTATAAGTGAGGACAGTGTGTTCCCCTGATGGTATAATATACACGGGACATGTTACCAGCTGAACAGGAGAAGTGAGGAGAGTGCTTTCCCCTCATGGTTTAATACACAAGGGACACGTTACCAGGTGAACAGTAAAAGTGAGGCGAATGTGTTCCACTGATGATTTAATATACACGCGACATGTTACCAGGTGAACAGTATAAGTGAGGAGAGTGTGTTCCCCTGATGGTTTAATATACACGGGACATGTTACCAGGTGAACATTATAAGTGAGGAGAGTGTGTTCCCCTGATTGTTTAATATACACGGGAGATGTTACCAGGTGAACAGTCTAAGTGAGGACAGTGTGTTCCCCTGATGGTATAATGTACATGGGACATGTTACCAGGTGAACAGTATAAGTGAGGAGAGTGTGTTCCCCTGATGGTATAATATACACGGGACATGTTACCAGCTGAAGAGCATAAGTGAGGAGAAGGCTTTCCCCTGATGGTTTAATATACACGGGACATGTTACCAGGTGAACAGAAAAGGGAGGAGAGTGTCTTCCCCTGATGGTTTAATACTGGCGGGACATGTTACCAGGTGAACAGTATAAGTGAGGAGAGTGTGTTCCCCTGATGGTTTAATATACAATGCACATGTTTCCAGGTGAACAGTATAAGTGAGGAGACTGTATTCCCATGATGGTTCAATATACACGGGACATGTTACCAGGTGAACAATATAAGTGAGGAGACTGTATTCCCCTGATGGTTCAATATACACGGGACATGTTAGCAGGTGAACAGTATAAGTGAGGAGAATGTGTTCCCCTGATGGTTTAATCTACACGGGACATGTTACCAGGTGAAAAGTATAAGTGAGGAGAGTGTTTTCCCCTGATTGTTTAATATACACGGGACATGTTACAACGTGAACAGTATAAGTGAGGAGAATGTGTTCCCCTGATGGTTTAATATACACGGGACATGTTAACAGGTGAACAGAAAAGGGAGGACAGTGTGTTCCCCTGATTGTTTAATATACACGGGACATGTTACCAGCTGAACAGTATAAGTGAGGAGAGTGTGTTCCCCTGATTGTTTAATATACATGGGACATGTTACCAGGTGAACAGTATAAGTGAGCAGAGTGTGTTCCCCTGATGGTTTAATATACATGGGACATGTTGCCAGGTGAACAGTATAAGTGAGGAGAGTGTGCTCCCCTGATTGTTTAATATACATGGGACATGTTACCAGGTGAACAGTATAAATGAGGAGAGAGTGTTCCCCTGATTGTTTAATACTCACGGGAGATGTTACCAGGTGAACAGTATAATTGAGGAGAGTGTGTTCCCCTGATGGTTTAATATACACGGGACATATTACCAGGTGAACAGTATAAGTGAGGACAGTGAGTTCCCCTGATGGTTTAATACACACGGGACATGTTACCAGGTGAACAGAAAAGGGAGGAGAGTGTCTTGCCCTGATGGTTTAATACTGACGGGACATGGCACCAGGTGAACAGTATAAGTGAGGAGAGTGAGTTCCCCTGATTGGTTAATACACACTTGACATGTCACCAGGTGAACAGTATAAGTGAGGAGAGTGTGTTCCCCTGATGGTTTAATACTGACGGGACATTTCCCCACGTGAACAGTATAAGTGAGGAGAGTGTGTTCCCCTGATGGTTTAACACGCACAGGACATGTTACCAGGTGAACAGTATAAGTGAGGAGAGTGTGTTCCCCTGATGGTTTAACACGCACAGGACATGTTACCAGGTGAACAGTATAAGTGAGGAGAGTGTGTTCCCCTGATGGTTTAATATACACGGGACATGTTACCAGCTGAACAGTATAAGTGAGGAGAGGGCTTTCCCCTGATGGTTCAATATGCAAGGGACATGTTACCAGGTGAACAGTATAAATGAGGAGATTGTGTTCCCCTGATGGTTTAACACGCACTGGACATGTTAGCAGGTGAACAGTATGAGTGAGGAGAGTGCTTTCCCCTGATGTTTTAAGATACATGGGACATGTTACCAGCTGAACATTATAAGTGAGGAGAGTGCTTTCCTCTGATGGTTTAATATACAAGGGACATGTTACCAGGTGAACAGTATAAGTGAGGATACTTTATTCCCCTGATGGTTCAATATACACGGGACATGTTATCTGGTGAACAGTATAAGTGAGGAGAATGTATTCCCCTGATGTTTTAATATACACGGGACATGTTACCAGGTGAACAGTATAAGTGAGGACAGTGTGTTCCCCTGATGGTATAATATACACGGGACATGTTACCAGCTGAACAGTATAAGTGAGGAGAGGGCTTTCCCCTGATAGTTTAATATACAAGGGACATGTTACCAGGTGAACTGTGTAAGTGAGGAGAATGTGTTCCACTGATGGTTTAATATAAACGGGACATGTTAGCTGGTGAACAGTATAAGTGAGGAGAATGTATTCCCCTGATGGTTTAATATACACGGGACATGTTACCAGGTGAACAGTATAAGTGAGGACAGTGAGTTCCCCTGATGGTTTAATATACACGAGTCATGTTACCAGGTGAACAGTATAAGTGAGGACAGTGTGTTCCCCTGATGGTATAATATACACGGGACATGTTACCAGCTGAACAGGAGAAGTGAGGAGAGAGTGTTCCCCTGATGGTTCAACACGCACAGGACATGTTACCAGATGAACAGTATAAGTGAGGAGAGTGTGTTCCCCTGATGGTTTAATATACACAGGACATGATAGCAGGTGAACAGTAGAAGTGAGGAGAGTGAGTTCCCCTGATGGTTTAATATACACGGGACATGTCACCAGGTGAACAGTGTAAGTGAGGAGAGTGCTTTCCCCTGATGTTTTAATATACACGAGACATGTGACCAGGTGAACAGTATAAGTGAGGACAGTGTGTTCCCCTGATGGTATAATATACACGGGACATGTTACCAGCTGAACAGGAGAAGTGAGGAGAGTGCTTTCCCCTCATGGTTTAATACACAAGGGACACGTTACCAGGTGAACAGTAAAAGTGAGGCGAATGTGTTCCACTGATGATTTAATATACACGCGACATGTTACCAGGTGAACAGTATAAGTGAGGAGAGTGTGTTCCCCTGATGGTTTAATATACACGGGACATGTTACCAGGTGAACAGTATAAGTGAGGATACTGCATTCCCCTGATGGTTCAATATACACTGGACATGTTACCAGGTGAACAGTATAAGTGAGGAGAATGTATTCCCCTGATGTTTTAACATACACGGGACATGTTACCAGGTGAACAATATAAGTGAGGACAGTGTGTTCCCCTGATGGTATAATATACACGGGACATGTTACCAGGTGAACAGTATAAGTGAGGACAGTGTGTTCCCCTGATGGTATAATATACACGGGACATGTGACCAGGTGAACAGTATAAGTGAGGATACTGCATTCC
Source organism: Heterodontus francisci (assembly GCF_036365525.1). Lineage (NCBI taxonomy): Eukaryota > Metazoa > Chordata > Chondrichthyes > Heterodontiformes > Heterodontidae > Heterodontus > Heterodontus francisci. Next base: position 326,384 of record NW_027141528.1, read on the forward strand.
CCTGATGGTTCAATATACACGGGACATGTTACCAGGTGAACAGTATAAGTGAGGAGAGGGCTTTCCCCTGATAGTTTAATATACAAGGGACATGTTACCAGGTGAACTGTGTAAGTGAGGAGAATGTGTTCCACTGATGGTTTAATATACACGGGACATGTTAGCTGGTGAACAGTATAAGTGAGGAGAATGTGTTCCCCTGATGGTTTAATATACACGGGACATGTTACCAGGTGAACAGTATAAGTGAGGACAGTGAGGAAAATAGAGAAAGAAAATGTTGCCGAGGAGATTACTGAGATACAGCCTACTAGGCTAGATGGGATTGAGATTCACAAGGAGGAGGTGTTAGCAATTTTGGAAAGAGTGAAAATAGATAAGTCCCCTGGGCCAGATGGGATTTATCCTAGGATTCTCTGGGAAGCCAGGGAGGAGATTGCAGAGCCGTTGTTGTTGATCTTCAAGTCGTCATTGTCGACAGGAGTAGTGCCGGAGGACTGGAGGATAGCAAATGTTGTCCCCTTGTTCAAGAAGGGGAGTAGAGACAGCCCTGGTAATTATAGACCTGTGAGCCTTACTTCGGTTGTGGGTAAAATGTTGGAAAAGGTTATAAGAGACAGGATTTATAATCATCTTGAAAAGAATAAGTTCATTTGCGATAGTCAGCACGGTTTTGTGAAAGGTAGGTCGTGCCTCACAAACCTTATTGAGTTTTTCGAGAAGGTGACCAAACAGGTGGATGAGGGTAAAGCCGTGGATGTGGTGTATATGGATTTCAGTAAGGCGTTTGATAAGGTTCCCCACGGTAGGCTATTGCAGAAAATATGCAAGTATGGGGTTGAAGGTGATTTAGAGCTTTGGATCAGAAATTGGCTAGCTGAAAGAAGACAGAGGGTGGTGGTTGATGGCAAATGTTCATCCTGGAGTTTAGTTACTAGTGGTGTACCGCAAGGTTCTGTTTTGGGGCCACTGCTGTTTGTCATTTTTATAAACGACCTGGATGAGGGTGTAGAAGGGTGGGTTAGTAAATTTGCGGATGACACGAAGGTCGGTGGAGTTGTGGATAGTGTCGAAGGGTGTTGTAGGGTACAGAGGGACATAGATAGGCTGCAGAGCTGGGCTGAGAGATGGCAAATGGAGTTTAATGCGGAGAAGTGTGAGGTGATTCACTTTGGAAAGAGTAACAGCAATGCAGAGTACTGGGCTAATGGGAAGATTCTTGGTAGTGTAGATGAGCAGAGAGATCTTGGTATCCAGGTACATAAATCCCTGAAAGTTGCTACCCAGGTTAATAGGGCTGTTAAGAAGGCATATGGTGTGTTAGCCTTTATTAGTAGGGGGATCGAGTTTCAGAGCCACGGGGTCATGATGCAGCTGTACAAAACTCTGGTGAGGCCGCACCTGGAGTATTGCGTGCAGTTCTGGTCACCGCATTATAGGAAGGATGTCGAAGCTTTGGAAAGGGTGCAGAGGAGATTTACTAGGATGTTGCCTGGTATGGAAGGAAGGTCTTACGAGGAAAGGCTGAGGGACTTGGGGTTGTTTTCGTTAGAGAGAAGGAGGAGGAGAGGTGACTTAATAGAGACATACAAGATAATCAGAGGGTTAGATAGGGTGGATAGTGAGAGTCTTTTTCCTCGGATGAGGATGGCAAACACGAGGGGACATAGCTTTAAGTTGAGGGGTGAAAGATATAGGACAGATGTCAGAGGTAGTTTCTTTACGCAGAGAGTAGTAGGGGCGTGGAACGCCCTGCCTGCAACAGTAGTAGACTCGCCAACTTTAAGGGCATTTAAGTGGTCATTGGATAGACATATGGATGTAAATGGAATAGTGTAGGTCAGATGATCGGCGCAACATCGAGGGCCGAAGGGCCTGTACTGCGCTGTAATATTCTAAATTCTAAATTCTCTAAATTCCCCTGATGTTTTATTATACACGGGACATGTTACCAGGTGAACAATATAAGTGAGGACAGTGTGTTCCCCTGATGGTATAATATACACGGGACATGTTACCAGGTGAACAGTATAAGTGAGGACAGTGTGTTCCCCTGATGGTATAATATACACGGGACATGTTACCAGGTGAACAGTATAAGTGAGGACAGTGTGTTCCCCTGATGGTTTAATATACACGGGACATGTTACCAGGTGAACAGTATAAGTGAGGAGAATGTATTCCCCTGATGTTTTAATATACACGAGACATGTTACCAGGTGAACAGTATAAGTGAGGACAGTGTGTTCCCCTGATGGTATAATATACACGGGACATGTTACCTGGTGAACAGTATAAGTGAGGACAGTGCTTTCCCCTGATGTTTTAATATACACGGGACATGTTACGAGGTGAACAGTATAAGTGAGGACAGTGCTTTCCCCTGATGTTTTAATATACACGGGACATGTTACCAGCTGAACAGTATAAGTGAGGAGAGTGTGTTCCCCTGATGGATTAATATACACGGTACATGTTACCAGGTGAACAGAAAAGGGAGGAGAGTGTCTTCCCCTGATGGTTTAATACACACAGGACATGTTACCAGGTGAACAGTAGAAGTGAGGAGAGTGAGTTCCCCTGATGGTTTAATATACACGGGACATGTTACCAGGTGAACATTATAAGTGAGGAGAGTGTGTTCCCCTGATTGTTTAATATACACGGGAGATGTTACCAGGTGAACAGTCTAAGTGAGGACAGTGTGTTCCCCTGATGGTATAATGTACATGGGACATGTTACCAGGTGAACAGTATAAGTGAGGAGAGTGTGTTCCCCTGATGGTATAATATACACGGGACATGTTACCAGCTGAAGAGCATAAGTGAGGAGAAGGCTTTCCCCTGATGGTTTAATGTACACGGGACATGTTACCAGGTGAACTGTATAAATGAGGAGAATGTGTTCCCCTGATGGTTTAATATACACGGGACATGTTACCAGGTGAACAGGATAAGTGAGGAGAGTGTGTTCCCCTGATGGTTTAATATACACGGGACATGTTACCAGGTGAACAGTAAAAGTGAGGAGAATGTGTTCCCCTGATGGCTTAATATACACAGGACATGTTACCAGGTGAACTGTATAAGTGAGGAGAATGTGTTCCCCTGATGGTTTAATATACACGGGACATGTTTCCAGGTGAACAGTATAAGTGAGGAGAGGGTGTTCCCCTGATGGTTTGATATACACGGGACATGTTACCAGGTGAACAGTATAAGTGAGGAGAGTGTGTTCCCCTGATGGTTTAATATACACGGGACATGTTACCAGGTGAACAGTATAAGTGAGGAGAGTGTGTTCCCCTGATGGTTTAATATACACGGGACATGTTACCAGGTGAACAGTATAAGTGAGGAGAATGTGTTCCCCTGATGGTTTAATATACACGGGACATGTTACCAGGTGAACAGTATAAGTGAGGATACTGTATTCCCCTGATGATTCAATATACACGGGACATGTTACCAGGTGAACAGTATAAGTGAGGAGAGTGTTTTCCCCTGATGGTTTAATATACACGGGACATGTTGCCAGGTGAACAGTATAAGTGAGGAGAGTGTTTTCCCCTGATGGTTTAATATACACGGGACGTGTTACCAGGTGAACAGTATAAGTGAGGAGAGTGTGTTCCCCTGATGGTTTAATATACACGGGACATGTTAGCAGGTGAACAGGATAAGTGAGGAGAATGTATTCCCCTGATGGTTTAATATACACGGGACATGTTACCAGGTGAACAGTATAAGTGAGGAGAATGTATTCCCCTGATTGTTTAATATACACGGGAGATGTTACCAGGTGAACAGTCTAAGTGAGGACAGTGTGTTCCCCTGATGGTATAATGTGCATGGGACATGTTATCAGCTGAACAGTATAAGTGAGGAGAGGGCTTTGCCCTGATGGTTTAATATACAAGGGACATGTTCCCAGGTGAACAGTATAAGTGAGGAGAATGTGTTCCCGTGATGGTTTAATATACACGGGACATGTTACCAGGTGAACAGTATAAGTGAGGAGAGTGTGTTCCCCTAATGGTTTAATATACACAGGACATGTTACCAGGTGAACAGTATAAGTGAGGAGAATGTGTTCCCCCGATGGTTTAATATACACGGGACATGTTACCAGGTGAACAGTATAAGTGAGGAGAGTGTGTTCCCCTGATGGTTTAATATACACGGGACATGTTACCAGGTGAACAGTATAAGTGAGGAGAGTGTGTTCCCCTGATGGTTTAATATACACGGGACATGTTACCAGGTGAACAGTATAAGTGAGGAGAGTGTGTTCCCCTGATGGTTTAATATACACGGGACATGTTACCAGGTGAACAGTATAAGTGAGGAGAATGTGTTCCCCTGATGGTTTAATATACACAGGACATGTTACCAGGTGAACAGAATAAGTGAGGAGAATGTGTTCCACTGATGGTTTAATATACACGGGACATGTTACCAGGTGTACAGTATAAGTGAGGAGAATGTGTTCCCCTGATGGTTTAATATACACAGGACATGTTACCAGGTGAACGGAATAAGTGAGGAGAATGTGTTCCACTGATGGTTTAATATACACGGGACATGTTACCAGGTGAACAGTATAAGTGAGGATACTGTATTCCCCTGATGATTCAATATACACGGGACATGTTACCAGGTGAACAGTATAAGTGAGGAGAGTTTTTTCCCCTGATGGTTTAATATACACGGGACATGTTACCAGGTGAACAGTATAAGTGAGGAGAGTGTTTTCCCCTGATGGTTTAATATACACGAGACATGTTACCAGGTGAACAGTATAAGTGAGGAGAGTGTTTTCCCCTGATGGTTTAATATACACGGGACATGTTACCAGCTGAACAGCATAAGTGAGGAGAAGGCTTTCCCCTGATGGTTTAATATACACGGGACATGTTACCAGGTGAACAGTATAAGTGAGGAGAGTGTGTTCCCCTGATGGTATAATATACACGGGACATGTTACCAGCTGAAGAGCATAAGTGAGGAGAAGGCTTTCCCCTGATGGTTTAATATACACGGGACATGTTACCAGGTGAACAGTATAAGTGAGGAGAATGTATTCCCCTGATGGTTTAATATACACGGGACATGTTACCAGGTGAACAGTATAAGTGAGGAGAGTGTGTTCCCCTGATGGTTTAATATACACGGGACATGTTAGCAGGTGAACAGTATAAGTGAGGAGAATGTATTCCCCTGATGGTTTAATATACACGGGACATGTTTCCAGGTGAACAGTATAAGTGAGGAGAGTGTGTTCCCCTGATGGTTTAATATACATGGACATGTTACCAGGTGAACAGTATAAGTGAGGAGAATCTGTTCCCCTGATGGTTTAATATACACAGGACATGTTACCAGGTGAACAGTATAAGTAAGGAGAGTGTGTTCCCTTGATGGTATAACATACACGGGACATGTCACCAGGTGAACTCCATAAGTGAGGAGAGTGTGTCCCCCTGATGGTTTAACATACACGGGACATGTTACCAGGTGAACGGTATAAGTGAGGAGAGTGTGTTCCCATGCTGATTTTATATACATGGGACATGTCACCAGGTGATCTCTATCAGTGAGGAGAGTGTGTCCCCCAAATGGTTTAACATACACGGGACATGTTACCAGGTGAACGGTATAAGTGAGGAGAGTGTGTTCCCCTGATTGTTTAATACACACGGGACATGTCTCCAAGTGAACAATATAAGTGAGGAGAGTGTGTTCCCCTGATTGTTTAATACACACGGGACATGTTACCAGGTGAACTCTATAAGTGAGGAAAGTGTGTTCCACTGATGGCTTAATATACACGGGACATGTTACCAGGTGAACATAATAAGTGTGGAGAGTGTGTTCCCCTGATGGTTTAATACAGACGGGACATGTTACCAGGTGAACATTATAAGTGTGGAGAGTGTGTTCCCCTGATGGTTTAATACACACGGGACATGTTACCAGGTGAACATTATAAGTGGGAAGAGTGAGTTCCCCTGATGGTTTAATATACACGGGACATGTTACCAGGTGATCAGTATAATTGAGGAGAGTGTGTTCCCCTGAGGGTTTTATTTACATGGGACATGTCACCAGGTGAACAGTATAAGCGAGGAGAATGTGTTCCCCTGATGGTTTAATACACACGGGACATGTTACCAGGTGAACAGAAAAGGGAGCAGAGTGTCTTCCACTGATGGTTTAATATACACGGGACATGTTCCCAGGTGAACATTATAAGTGAGGAGAGTGTGTTCCCCTGATTGTTTAATATACACGGGAGATGTTACCAGGTGAACAGTCTAAGTGAGGACAGTGTGTTCCCCTGATGGTATAATGTACATGGGACATGTTACCAGGTGAACAGTATAAGTGAGGAGAGTGTGTTCCCCTGATGGTATAATATACACGGGACATGTTACCAGCTGAAGAGCATAAGTGAGGAGAAGGCTTTCCCCTGATGGTTTAATGTACACGGGACATGTTACCAGGTGAACTGTATAAATGAGGAGAATGTGTTCCCCTGATGGTTTAATATACACGGGACATGTTACCAGGTGAACAGGATAAGTGAGGAGAGTGTGTTCCCCTGATGGTTTAATATACACGGGACATGTTACCAGGTGAACAGTAAATGTGAGGAGAATGTGTTCCCCTGATGGCTTAATATACACAGGACATGTTACCAGGTGAACTGTATAAGTGAGGAGAATGTGTTCCCCTGATGGTTTAATATACACGGGACATGTTTCCAGGTGAACAGTATAAGTGAGGAGAGGGTGTTCCCCTGATGGTTTGATATACACGGGACATGTTACCAGGTGAACAGTATAAGTGAGGAGAGTGTGTTCCCCTGATGGTTTAATATACACGGGACATGTTACCAGGTGAACAGTATAAGTGAGGAGAGTGTGTTCCCCTGATGGTTTAATATACACGGGACATGTTACCAGGTGAACAGTATAAGTGAGGAGAATGTGTTCCCCTGATGGTTTAATATACACGGGACATGTTACCAGGTGAACAGTATAAGTGAGGATACTGTATTCCCCTGATGATTCAATATACACGGGACATGTTACCAGGTGAACAGTATAAGTGAGGAGAGTGTTTTCCCCTGATGGTTTAATATACACGGGACATGTTGCCAGGTGAACAGTATAAGTGAGGAGAGTGTTTTCCCCTGATGGTTTAATATACACGGGACGTGTTACCAGGTGATCAGTATAAGTGAGGAGAGTGTGTTCCCCTGATGGTTTAATATACACGGGACATGTTAGCAGGTGAACAGGATAAGTGAGGAGAATGTATTCCCCTGATGGTTTAATATACACGGGACATGTTACCAGGTGAACAGTATAAGTGAGGAGAATGTATTCCCCTGATTGTTTAATATACACGGGAGATGTTACCAGGTGAACAGTCTAAGTGAGGACAGTGTGTTCCCCTGATGGTATAATGTGCATGGGACATGTTATCAGCTGAACAGTATAAGTGAGGAGAGGGCTTTGCCCTGATGGTTTAATATACAAGGGACATGTTCCCAGGTGAACAGTATAAGTGAGGAGAATGTGTTCCCGTGATGGTTTAATATACACGGGACATGTTACCAGGTGAACAGTATAAGTGAGGAGAGTGTGTTCCCCTAATGGTTTAATATACACAGGACATGTTACCAGGTGAACAGTATAAGTGAGGAGAATGTGTTCCCCCGATGGTTTAATATACACGGGACATGTTACCAGGTGAACAGTATAAGTGAGGAGAGTGTGTTCCCCTGATGGTTTAATATACACGGGACATGTTACCAGGTGAACAGTATAAGTGAGGAGAGTGTGTTCCCCTGATGGTTTAATATACACGGGACATGTTACCAGGTGAACAGTATAAGTGAGGAGAGTGTGTTCCCCTGATGGTTTAATATACACGGGACATGTTACCAGGTGAACAGTATAAGTGAGGAGAATGTGTTCCCCTGATGGTTAAATATACACAGGACATGTTACCAGGTGAACAGAATAAGTGAGGAGAATGTGTTCCACTGATGGTTTAATATACACGGGACATGTTACCAGGTGAACAGTATAAGTGAGGAGAATGTGTTCCCCTGATGGTTTAATATACACAGGACATGTTACCAGGTGAACGGAATAAGTGAGGAGAATGTGTTCCACTGATGGTTTAATATACACGGGACATGTTACCAGGTGAACAGTATAAGTGAGGATACTGTATTCCCCTGATGATTCAATATACACGGGACATGTTACCAGGTGAACAGTATAAGTGAGGAGAGTTTTTTCCCCTGATGGTTTAATATACACGGGACATGTTACCAGGTGAACAGTATAAGTGAGGAGAGTGTTTTCCCCTGATGGTTTAATATACACGGGACATGTTACCAGGTGAACAGTATAAGTGAGGAGAGTGTTTTCCCCTGATGGTTTAATATACACGGGACATGTTACCAGCTGAACAGCATAAGTGAGGAGAAGGCTTTCCCCTGATGGTTTAATATACACGGGACATGTTACCAGGTGAACAGTATAAGTGAGGAGAGTGTGTTCCCCTGATGGTATAATATACACGGGACATGTTACCAGCTGAAGAGCATAAGTGAGGAGAAGGCTTTCCCCTGATGGTTTAATATACACGGGACATGTTACCAGGTGAACAGTATAAGTGAGGAGAATGTATTCCCCTGATGGTTTAATATACACGGGACATGTTACCAGGTGAACAGTATAAGTGAGGAGAGTGTGTTCCCCTGATGGTTTAATATACACGGGACATGTTAGCAGGTGAACAGTATAAGTGAGGAGAATGTATTCCCCTGATGGTTTAATATACACGGGACATGTTTCCAGGTGAACAGTATAAGTGAGGAGAGTGTGTTCCCCTGATGGTTTAATATACATGGACATGTTACCAGGTGAACAGTATAAGTGAGGAGAATCTGTTCCCCTGATGGTTTAATATACACAGGACATGTTACCAGGTGAACAGTATAAGTAAGGAGAGTGTGTTCCCTTGATGGTATAACATACACGGGACATGTCACCAGGTGAACTCCATAAGTGAGGAGAGTGTGTCCCCCTGATGGTTTAACATACACGGGACATGTTACCAGGTGAACGGTATAAGTGAGGAGAGTGTGTTCCCATGCTGATTTTATATACATGGGACATGTCACCAGGTGATCTCTATCAGTGAGGAGAATGTGTCCCCCAAATGGTTTAACATACACGGGACATGTTACCAGGTGAACGGTATAAGTGAGGAGAGTGTGTTCCCCTGATTGTTTAATACACACGGGACATGTCTCCAAGTGAACAATATAAGTGAGGAGAGTGTGTTCCCCTGATTGTTTAATACACACGGGACATGTTACCAGGTGAACTCTATAAGTGAGGAAAGTGTGTTCCACTGATGGCTTAATATACACGGGACATGTTACCAGGTGAACATAATAAGTGTGGAGAGTGTGTTCCCCTGATGGTTTAATACAGACGGGACATGTTACCAGGTGAACATTATAAGTGTGGAGAGTGTGTTCCCCTGATGGTTTAATACACACGGGACATGTTACCAGGTGAACATTATAAGTGGGAAGAGTGAGTTCCCCTGATGGTTTAATATACACGGGACATGTTACCAGGTGATCAGTATAATTGAGGAGAGTGTGTTCCCCTGAGGGTTTTATTTACATGGGACATGTCACCAGGTGAACAGTATAAGCGAGGAGAATGTGTTCCCCTGATGGTTTAATACACACGGGACATGTTACCAGGTGAACAGAAAAGGGAGCAGAGTGTCTTCCACTGATGGTTTAATATACACGGGACATGTTCCCAGGTGAACAGTATAAGTGAGGGGAATGTGTTCCCCTGATGGTTTAATACACACAGGACATGATACCAGGTGAAAAGTAGAAGTGAGAAGAGTGAGTTCCCCTGATGGTTTAATATACACGGGACATGTTACCAGGTGAACAGTATAAGTGAGGAGAATGTGTTCCACTGATGGTTTAATATACACGGGACATGTTACCAGGTGAACAGTATAAGTGAGGAGAGGGCTTTCCCCTGATGGTTTAATATACACGGGACATGTTCCCAGGTGAACAGTATAAGTGAGGAGAATGTGTTCCACTGATGGTTTAATATACAAGGGACATGTTCCCAGGTGAACAGTATAAGTGAGGAGAATGTGATCCACTGATGGTTTAATATACACGGGACATGTTACCAGGTGAACGGTATAAGTGAGGATGCTGTATTCCCCTGATGGTTCAATATACACGGGACATGTTACCAGGTGAACAGTATAAGTGAGGAGAGCGTTTTCCCCTGATGGTTTAATATACACGGGACATGTTACCAGGTGAACAGTATATGTGAGGAGAGTGTGTTCCCCTGATGGTTTAGTATACACGGGACATGTTACCAGCTGAACAGCATAAGTGAGGAGAAGGCTTTCCCTTGATGGTTTAATATACACGGGACATGTTACCAGGTGAACAGTATAAGTGAGGAGAGTGTGTTCCCCTGATGGTATAATATACACGGGACATGTTACCAGCTGAAGAGCATAAGTGAGGAGAAGGCTTTCCCCTGATGGTTTAATATACACGGGACATGTTACCAGGTGAACAGTATAAGTGAGGAGAGTGTGTTCCCCTGATGGTTTAATATACACGGGACATGTTACCAGGTGAACAGTATAAGTGAGGAGAATGTATTCCCCTGATGGTTTAATATACACGGGACATGTTACCAGGTGAAAAGTATAAGTGAGGAGAGTGTGTTCCCCTGATGGTTTAATATACACAGGACATGTTACCAGGTGAACAGTATAAGTGAGGAGAATGTGTTCCCCTGATGGTTTAATATACACAGGACATGTTACCAGGTGAACAGTATAAGTAAGGAGAGTGTGTTCCCTTGATGGTTTAATATACACGGGACATGTTACCAGGTGAACAGTATAAGTGAGGATACTGTATTCCCCTGATGATTCAATATACACGGGACATGTTACCAGGTGAACAGTATAAGTGAGGAGAGTGTTTTCCCCTGATGGTTTATTATAAACGGGACATGTTGCCAGGTGAACAGTATAAGTGAGGAGAGTGTTTTCCCCTGATGGTTTAAAATACACGGGACATGATACCAGCTGAACAGCATAAGTGAGGAGAAGGCTTTCCCCTGATGGTTTAATATACACGGGACGTGTTACCAGGTGAACAGTATAAGTGAGGAGAGAGTGTTCCCCTGATGGTTTAATATACACGGGACATGTTAGCAGGTGAACAGTATAAGTGAGGAGAATGTATTCCCCTGATGGTTTAATATACACGGGACATGTTACCAGGTGAACAGAAAAGGGAGGAGAGTGTCTTCCCCTGATGGTTTAATACACACTGGACATGATACCAGGTGAACAGTAGAAGTGAGGAGAGTGAGTTCCCCTGATGGTTTAATATACACGGGACATGTTACCAGTTGAACAGTATAAGTGAGGAGAGTGTGTTCCCCTGATGGTTTAATATAGACGGGACATGTTAGCAGGTGAACAGTATAAGTGAGGAGAATGTATTCCCCTGATGGTTTAATATACACGGGACATGTTTCCAGGTGAACAGTATAAGTGAGGAGAGTGTGTTCCCCTGATGGTTTAATATACACAGGACATGTTACCAGGTGAACAGTATAAGTGAGGAGAATCTGTTCCCCTGATGGTTTAATATACACAGGACATGTTACCAGGTGAACAGTATAAGTAAGGAGAGTGTGTTCCCTTGATGGTTTAACATACACGGGACATGTTACCAGGTGAACGGTATAAGTGAGGAGAGTGTGTTCCCCTGCTGATTTTATATACATGGGACATGTCACCAGGTGATCTCTATCAGTGAGGAGAGTGTGTCCCCCAAATGGTTTAACATACACGGGACATGTTACCAGGTGAACGGTATAAGTGAGGAGAGTGTGTTCCCCTGATTGTTTAATACACACGGGACATGTCACCAAGTGAACAATATAAGTGAGGAGAGTGTGTTCCCCTGATTGTTTAATACACACGGGACATGTTACCAGGTGAACATAATAAGTGTGGAGAGTGTGTTCCCCTGATGGTTTAATACAGACGGGACATGTTACCAGGTGAACATTATAAGTGTGGAGAGTGTGTTCCCCTGATGGTTTAATACAGACGGGACATGTTACCAGGTGAACATTATAAGTGTGGAGAGTGTGTTCCCCTGATGGTTTAATACAGACGGGACATGTTACCAGGTGATCAGTATAATTGAGGAGAGTGTGTTCCCATGAGGGTTTTATATACATGGGACATGTCACCAGGTGAACAGTATAAGCGAGGAGAATGTGTTCCCCTGATGGTTTAATACACACGGGACATGTTACCAGGTGAACAGAAAAGGGAGGAGAGTGTCTTCCACTGATGGTTTAATATACACGGGACATGTTCCCAGGTGAACAGTATAAGTGAGGAGAATGTGTTCCCCTGATGGTTTAATACACACAGGACATGATACCAGGTGAACAGTATAAGTGAGGACATTGAGTTCCCCTGATGGTTTAATACACACGGGACATGTTACCAGGTGAACAGAAAAGGGAGGAGAGTGTCTTCCCCTGATGGTTTAATACACACAGGACATGATACCAGGTGAACAGTAGAAGTGAGGAGAGTGAGTTCCCCTGATGATTTAATACACACGGGACATGTTACCAGTTGAACAGTATAAGTGAGGAGAGTGCTTTCCCCTGATGTTATAATATACACGGGACATGTTACCAGGTGAACAGTATAAGTGAGGACATTGAGTTCCCCTGATGGTTTAATATACACGGGACATGTTAGCAGGTGAACAGTATAAGTGAGGAGAATGTATTCCCCTGATGGTTTAATATACATGGGACATGTTACGAGGTGAACAGAAAAGGGAGGAGAGTGTCTTCCCCTGATGGTTTAATACACACAGGACATGATACCAGGTGAACTGTAGAAGTGAGGAGAGTGAGATCCCCTGATGGTTTAATATACACGGGACATGTTACCAGGTGAACATTATAAGTGAGGAGAGTGTGTTCCCCTGATTGTTTAATATACACGGGAGATGTTACCAGGTGAACAGTCTAAGTGAGGACAGTGTGTTCCCCTGATGGTATAATGTACATGGGACATGTTATCAGCTGAACAGTATAAGTGAGGAGAGGGCTTTGCCATGATGGTTTAATATACAAGGGACATGTTCCCAGGTGAACAGTATAAGTGAGGAGAATGTGTTACCCTGATGGTTTAATATACACGGGACATGTTCCCAGGTGAACAGTATAAGTGAGGAGAGTGTGTTCCCCTGATGGTATAATATACACGGGACATGTTACCAGGTGAACAGTATAAGTGAGGAGAATGTGTTCCCCTGATGGTTTAATATACAGAGGACATGTTACCAGGTGAACAGTATAAGTGAGGAGAATGTGTTCCCCCGATGGTTTAATATACACTTGACATGTTACCAGGTGAACAGTATAAGTGAGGAGAGTGTGTTCCCCTGATGGTTTAATATACACGGGACATGTTACCAGGTGAACAGTATAAGTGAGGAGAGTGTGTTCCCCTGATGGTTTAATATACACGGGACATGTTACCAGGTGAACAGTATAAGTGAGGAGAGTGTGTTCCCCTGATGGTTTAATATACACGGGACATGTTACCAGATGAACAGTATAAGTGAGGAGAGTGTGTTCCCCTGATGGTTTAATATACACGGACATGTTACCAGGTGAACAGTATAAGTGAGGAGAGTGTGTTCCCCTGATGGTTTAATATACACAGGACATGTTACCAGGTGAACAGAATAAGTGAGGAGAATGTGTTCCACTGATGGTTTAATATACACGGGACATGTTACCAGGTGAACAGTATAAGTGAGGATACTGTATTCTCCTGATGATTCAATATACACGGGACATGTTACCAGGTGAACAGTATAAGTGAGGAGAGTGTTTTCCCCTGATGGTTTAATACACACGGGACATGTTACCAGGTGAACAGTATAAGTGAGGAGAGTGTTTTCCCCTGATGGTTTAATATACACGGGACATGTTACCAGGTGAACAGTATAAGTGAGGAGAGTGTTTTCCCCTGATGGTTTAATATACACGGGACATGTTACCAGCTGAACAGCATAAGTGAGGAGAAGGCTTTCCCCTGATGGTTTAATATACACGGGACATGTTACCAGGTGAACAGTATAAGTGAGGAGAGTGTTTTCCCCTGATGGTATAATATACACGGGACATGTTACCAGCTGAAGAGCATAAGTGAGGAGAAGGCTTTCCCCTGATGGTTTAATATACACGGGACATGTTACCAGGTGAACAGTATAAGTGTGGAGAATGTATTCCCCTGATGGTTTAATATACACGGGACATGTTACCAGGTGAACAGTATAAGTGAGGAGAGTGTATTCCCCTGATGGTTTAATATACACGGGACATGTTAGCAGGTGAACAGTATAAGTGAGGAGAATGTATTCCCCTGATGGTTTCATATACACGGGACATGTTTCCAGGTGAACAGTATAAGTGAGGAGAGTGTGTTCCCCTGATTGTTTAATACACACGGGACATGTCTCCAAGTGAACAATATAAGTGAGGAGAGTGTGTTCCCCTGATTGTTTAATACACACGGGACATGTTACCAGGTGAACTCTATAAGTGAGGAAAGTGTGTTCCACTGATGGCTTAATATACACGGGACATGTTACCAGGTGAACATAATAAGTGTGGAGAGTGTGTTCCCCTGATGGTTTAATACAGACGGGACATGTTACCAGGTGAACATTATAAGTGTGGAGAGTGTGTTCCCCTGATGGTTTAATACAGACGGGACATGTTACCAGGTGAACATTATAAGTGTGGAGAGTGTGTTCCCCTGATGGTTTAATACAGACGGGACATGTTACCAGGTGATCAGTATAATTGAGGAGAGTGTGTTCCCCTGAGGGTTTTATATACATGGGACATGTCACCAGGTGAACAGTATAAGCGAGGAGAATGTGTTCCCCTGATGGTTTAATACACACGGGACATGTTACCAGGTGAACAGAAAAGGGAGGAGAGTGTCTTCCACTGATGGTTTAATATACACGGGACATGTTCCCAGGTGAACAGTATAAGTGAGGAGAATGTGTTCCCCTGATGGTTTAATACACACAGGACATGATACCAGGTGAACAGTAGAAGTGAGAAGAGTGAGTTCCCCTGATGGTTTAATATACACGGGACATGTTACCAGGTGAACAGTATAAGTGAGGAGAATGTGTTCCACTGATGGTTTAATATGCACGGGACATGTTACCAGGTGAACAGTATAAGTGAGGAGAGGGCTTTCCCCTGATGGTTTAATATACACGGGACATGTTCCCAGGTGAACAGTATAAGTGAGGAGAATGTGTTCCACTGATGGTTTAATATACACGGGACATGTTACCAGGTGAACGGTATAAGTGAGGATACTGTATTCCCCTGATGGTTCAATATACATGGGACATGTTACCAGGTGAACAGTATAAGTGAGGAGAGCGTTTTCCCCTGATGGTTTAATATACACGGGACATGTTACCAGGTGAACAGTATATGTGAAGAGAGTGTGTTCCCCTGATGGTTTAGTATACACGGGACATGTTACCAGCTGAACAGCATAAGTGAGGAGAAGGCTTTCCCCTGATGGTTTAATATACACGGGACATGTTACCAGGTGAACAGTATAAGTGAGGAGAGTGTGTTCCCCTGATGGTATAATATACACGGGACATGTTACCAGCTGAAGAGCATAAGTGAGGAGAAGGCTTTCCCCTGATGGTTTAATATACACGGGACATGTTACCAGGTGAACAGTATAAGTGAGGAGAGTGTGTTCCCCTGATGGTTTAATATACACGGGACATGTTACCAGGTGAACAGTATAAGTGAGGAGAATGTATTCCCCTGATGGTTTAATATACACGGGACATGTTACCAGGTGAAAAGTATAAGTGAGGAGAGTGTGTTCCCCTGATGGTTTAATATACACAGGACATGTTACCAGGTGAACAGTATAAGTGAGGAGAATGTGTTCCCCTGATGGTTTAATATACACAGGACATGTTACCAGGTGAACAGTATAAGTAAGGAGAGTGTGTTCCCTTGATGGTTTAATATACACGGGACATGTTACCAGGTGAACAGTATAAGTGAGGATACTGTATTCCCCTCATGATTCAATATACACGGGACATGTTACCAGGTGAACAGTATAAGTGAGGAGAGTGTTTTCCCCTGATGGTTTATTATACACGGGACATGTTGCCAGGTGAACAGTATAAGTGAGGAGAGTGTTTTCCCCTGATGGTTTAAAATACACGGGACATGATACCAGCTGAACAGCATAAGTTAGGAGAAGGCTTTCCCCTGATGGTTTAATATACACGGGACATGTTAGCAGGTGAACAGTATAAGTGAGGAGAATGTATTCCCCTGATGGTTTCATATACACGGGACATGTTTCCAGGTGAACAGTATAAGTGAGGAGAGTGTGTTCCCCTGATTGTTTAATACACACGGGACATGTCTCCAAGTGAACAATATAAGTGAGGAGAGTGTGTTCCCCTGATTGTTTAATACACACGGGACATGTTACCAGGTGAACTCTATAAGTGAGGAAAGTGTGTTCCACTGATGGCTTAATATACACGGGACATGTTACCAGGTGAACATAATAAGTGTGGAGAGTGTGTTCCCCTGATGGTTTAATACAGACGGGACATGTTACCAGGTGAACATTATAAGTGTGGAGAGTGTGTTCCCCTGATGGTTTAATACAGACGGGACATGTTACCAGGTGAACATTATAAGTGTGGAGAGTGTGTTCCCCTGATGGTTTAATACAGACGGGACATGTTACCAGGTGATCAGTATAATTGAGGAGAGTGTGTTCCCCTGAGGGTTTTATATACATGGGACATGTCACCAGGTGAACAGTATAAGCGAGGAGAATGTGTTCCCCTGATGGTTTAATACACACGGGACATGTTACCAGGTGAACAGAAAAGGGAGGAGAGTGTCTTCCACTGATGGTTTAATATACACGGGACATGTTCCCAGGTGAACAGTATAAGTGAGGAGAATGTGTTCCCCTGATGGTTTAATACACACAGGACATGATACCAGGTGAACAGTAGAAGTGAGAAGAGTGAGTTCCCCTGATGGTTTAATATACACGGGACATGTTACCAGGTGAACAGTATAAGTGAGGAGAATGTGTTCCACTGATGGTTTAATATACACGGGACATGTTACCAGGTGAACAGTATAAGTGAGGAGAGGGCTTTCCCCTGATGGTTTAATATACACGGGACATGTTCCCAGGTGAACAGTATAAGTGAGGAGAATGTGTTCCACTGATGGTTTAATATACACGGGACATGTTACCAGGTGAACGGTATAAGTGAGGATACTGTATTCCCCTGATGGTTCAATATACATGGGACATGTTACCAGGTGAACAGTATAAGTGAGGAGAGCGTTTTCCCCTGATGGTTTAATATACACGGGACATGTTACCAGGTGAACAGTATATGTGAAGAGAGTGTGTTCCCCTGATGGTTTAGTATACACGGGACATGTTACCAGCTGAACAGCATAAGTGAGGAGAAGGCTTTCCCCTGATGGTTTAATATACACGGGACATGTTACCAGGTGAACAGTATAAGTGAGGAGAGTGTGTTCCCCTGATGGTATAATATACACGGGACATGTTACCAGCTGAAGAGCATAAGTGAGGAGAAGGCTTTCCCCTGATGGTTTAATATACACGGGACATGTTACCAGGTGAACAGTATAAGTGAGGAGAGTGTGTTCCCCTGATGGTTTAATATACACGGGACATGTTACCAGGTGAACAGTATAAGTGAGGAGAATGTATTCCCCTGATGGTTTAATATACACGGGACATGTTACCAGGTGAAAAGTATAAGTGAGGAGAGTGTGTTCCCCTGATGGTTTAATATACACAGGACATGTTACCAGGTGAACAGTATAAGTGAGGAGAATGTGTTCCCCTGATGGTTTAATATACACAGGACATGTTACCAGGTGAACAGTATAAGTAAGGAGAGTGTGTTCCCTTGATGGTTTAATATACACGGGACATGTTACCAGGTGAACAGTATAAGTGAGGATACTGTATTCCCCTCATGATTCAATATACACGGGACATGTTACCAGGTGAACAGTATAAGTGAGGAGAGTGTTTTCCCCTGATGGTTTATTATACACGGGACATGTTGCCAGGTGAACAGTATAAGTGAGGAGAGTGTTTTCCCCTGATGGTTTAAAATACACGGGACATGATACCAGCTGAACAGCATAAGTTAGGAGAAGGCTTTCCCCTGATGGTTTAATATACACGGGACGTGTTACCTGGTGAACCGTATAAGTGAGGAGAGTGTGTTCCCCTGATGGTTTAATATACACGGGACATGTTAGCAGGTGAACAGTATAAGTGAGGAGAATGTATTCCCCTGATGGTTTAATATACACGGGACATGTTACCAGGTGAACAGAAAAGGGAGGAGAGTGTCTTCCCCTGATGGTTTAATACACACAGGACATGATACCAGGTGAACAGTAGAAGTGAGGAGAGTGAGTTCCCCTGATGGTTTAATATACACGGGACATGTTACCAGTTGAACAGTATAAGTGAGGAGAGTGTGTTCCCCTGATGGTTTAATATACACGGGACATGTTAGCAGGTGAACAGTATAAGTGAGGAGAATGTATTCCCCTGATGGTTTAATATACACGGGACATGTTTCCAGGTGAACAGTATAAGTGAGGAGAGTGTGTTCCCCTGATGGTTTAATATACACAGGACATGTTACCAGGTGAACAGTATAAGTGAGGAGAATCTGTTCCCCTGATGGTTTAATATACACAGGACATGTTACCAGGTGAACAGTATAAGTAAGGAGAGTGTGTTCCCTTGATGGTTTAACATACACGGGACATGTCACCAGGTGAACTCGATAAGTGAGGAGAGTGTGTCCCCCTGATGGTTTAACATACACGGGACATGTTACCAGGTGAACGGTATAAGTGAGGAGAGTGTGTTCCCCTGCTGATTTTATAGACATGGGACATGTCACCAGGTGATCTCTATCAGTGAGGAGAGTGTGTCCCCCAAATGGTTTAACATACACGGGACATGTTACCAGGTGAACGGTATAAGTGAGGAGAGTGTGTTCCCCTGATTGTTTAATACACACGGGACATGTCTCCAAGTGAACAATATAAGTGAGGAGAGTGTGTTCCCCTGATTGTTTAATACACACGGGACATGTTACCAGGTGAACTCTATAAGTGAGGAAAGTGTGTTCCACTGATGGCTTAATATACACGGGACATGTTACCAGGTGAACATAATAATTGTGGAGAGTGTGTTCCCCTGATGGTTTAATACAGACGGGACATGTTACCAGGTGAACATTATAAGTGTGGAGAGTGTGTTCCCCTGATGGTTTAATACAGACGGGACATGTTACCAGGTGAACATTATAAGTGTGGAGAGTGTGTTCCCCTGATGGTTTAATACAGACGGGACATGTTACCAGGTGATCAGTATAATTGAGGAGAGTGTGTTCCCCTGAGGGTTTTATATACATGGGACATGTCACCAGGTGAACAGTATAAGCGAGGAGAATGTGTTCCCCTGATGGTTTAATATACACGGGACATGTTCCCAGGTGAACAGTATAAGTGAGGAGAATGTGTTCCCCTGATGGTTTAATACACACAGGACATGATACCAGGTGAAAAGTTGAAGTGAGCAGAATGAGTTCCCCTGATGGTTTAATATACACGGGACATGTTACCAGGTGAACAGTATAAGTGAGGAGAATCTGTTCCAATGATGGTTTAATATACACGGGACATGTTACCAGGTGAACAGTATAAGTGAGGAGAGGGCTTTCCCCTGATGGTTTAATATACATGGGACATGTTCCCAGGTGAACAGTATAAGTGAGGAGAATGTGTTCCACTGATGGTTTAATATACAAGGGACATGTTCCCAGGTGAACAGTATAAGTGAGGAGAATGTGTTCCACTGATGGTTTAATATACACGGGACATGTTACCAGGTGAACGGTATAAGTGAGGATACTGTATTCCCCTGATGGGTCAATATACACGGGACATGTTACCAGGTGAACAGTATAAGTGAGGAGAGCGTTTTCCCCTGATGGTTTAATATACACGGGACATGTTACCAGGTGAACAGTATATGTGAGGAGAGTGTGTTCCCCTGATGGTTTAGTATACACGGGACATGTTACCAGCTGAACAGCATAAGTGAGGAGAAGGCTTTCCCCTGATGGTTTAATATACATGGGACATGTTACCAGGTGAACAGTATAAGTGAGGAGAGTGTGTTCCCCTGATGGTATAATATACACGGGACATGTTACCAGCTGAAGAGCATAGGTGAGGAGAAGGCTTTCCCCTGATGGTTTAATATACACGGGACATGTTACCAGGTGAACAGTATAAGTGAGGAGAGTGTGTTCCCCTGATGGTTTAATATACACGGGACATGTTACCAGGTGAACAGTATAAGTGAGGAGAATGTATTCCCCTGATGGTTTAATATACACGGGACATGTTACCAGGTGAAAAGTATAAGTGAGGAGAGTGTGTTCCCCTGATGGTTTAATATACACAGGACATGTTACCAGGTGAACAGTATAAGTGAGGAGAATGTGTTCCCCTGATGGTTTAATATACACAGGACATGTTACCAGGTGAACAGTATAAGTAAGGAGAGTGTGTTCCCTTGATGGTTTAATATACACGGGACATGTTACCAGGTGAACAGTATAAGTGAGGATACTGTATTCCCCTGATGATTCAATATACACGGGACATGTTACCAGGTGAACAGTATAAGTGAGGAGAGTGTTTTCCCCTGATGGTTTATTATACACGGGACATGTTGCCAGGTGAACAGTATAAGTGAGGAGAGTGTTTTCCCCTGATGGTTTAAAATACACGGGACATGATACCAGGTGAACAGTATAAGTGAGGAGAAGGCTTTCCCCTGATGGTTTAATATACACGGGACGTTTTACCAGGTGAACAGTATAAGTGAGGAGAGTGTGTTCCCCTGATGGTTTAATATACACGGGACATGTTAGCAGGTGAACAGTATAAGTGAGGAGAATGTATTCCCCTGATGGTTTAATATACACGGGACATGTTACCAGGTGAACAGAAAAGGGAGGAGAGTGTCTTCCCCTGATGGTTTAATACACACAGGACATGATACCAGGTGAACAGTAGAAGTGAGGAGAGTGAGTTCCCCTGATGGTTTAATATACACGGGACATGTTACCAGTTGAACAGTATAAGTGAGGAGAGTGCTTTCCCCTGATGTTTTAATATACACGGGACATGTTACCAGGTGAACAGTATAAGTGAGGACATTGAGTTCCCCTGATGGTTTAATACACACGGGACATGTTACCAGGTGAACAGAAAAGGGAGGAGAGTGTCTTCCCCTGATGGTTTAATACACACAGGACATGATACCAGGTGAACAGTATAAGTGAGGAGAGTGAGTTCCCCTGATGGTTTAATATACACGGGACATGTTACCAGTTGAACAGTATAAGTGAGGAGGGTGCTTTCCCCTGATGTTTTAATATACACGGGACATGTTACCAGGTGAACAGTATAAGTGAGGACATTGAGTTCCCCTGATGGTTTAATATACACGGGACATGTTAGCAGGTGAACAGTATAAGTGAGGAGAATGTGTTCCCCTGATGGTTTTATACACACAGGACATGATACCAGGTGAACAGTAGAAGTGAGGAGAGTGAGATCCCCTGATGGTTTAATATGCACGGGACATGTTACCAGGTGAACATTATAAGTGAGGAGAGTGTGTTCCCCTGATTGTTTAATATACACGGGAGATGTTACCAGGTGAACAGTCTAAGTGAGGACAGTGTGTTCCCCTGATGGTATAATGTACATGGGACATGTTATCAGCTGAACAGTATAAGTGAGGAGAGGGCTTTGCCATGATGGTTTAATATACAAGGGACATGTTGCCAGGTGAACAGTATAAGTGAGGAGAATGTGTTACCCTGATGGTTTAATATACACAGGACATGTTACTAGGTGAACAATATAAGTGAGGAGAGTGTGTTCCCCTGATGGTTTAATACAGACGGGACATGTTACCAGGTGAACATTATAAGTGTGGAGAGTGTGTTCCCCTGATGGTTTAATACAGACGGGACATGTTACCAGGTGAACATTATAAGTGTGGAGAGTGTGTTCCCCTGATGGTTTAATACAGACGGTACATGTTACCAGGTGATCAGTATAATTGAGGAGAGTGTGTTCCCCTGATGGTTTAATACACACGGGACATGTTACCAGGTGAACAGAAAAGGGAGGAGAGTGTCTTCCCATGATGGTTTAATATACACGGGACATGTTCCCAGGTGAACAGTATAAGTGAGGAAAATGTGTTCCCCTGATGATTTAATACACACAGGACATGATACCAGGTGAACAGTAGAAGTGAGAAGAGTGAGTTCCCCTGATGGTTTAATATACACGGGACATGTTACCAGGTGAACAGTATAAGTGAGGAGAATGTGTTCCACTGATGGTTTAATATACACGGGACATGTTACCAGGTGAACAGTATAATGGAGGAGAGGGCTTTCCCCTGATGGTTTAATATACATGGGACATGTTCCCAGGTGAACAGTATAAGTGAGGACAATGTGTTCCACTGATGGTTTAATATACAAGGGACATGTTCCCAGGTGAACAGTATAAGTGAGGAGAATGTGTTCCACTGATGGTTTAATATACACGGGACATGTTACCAGGTGAACAGTATAAGTGTGGATACTGTATTCCCCTGATGGTTTAACACGCACGGGATGTGTCACCAGGTGAAGAGTAGAAGTGAGGAGAATGTGTTCCCCTGATGGTCTAATATACACGGGACATGTTACCAGGTGAACAGCATAAGTGAGGAGAAGGCTTTCCCCTGATGGTTTAATATACACGGGACATGTTACCAGGTGAACAGTATAAGTGAGGAGAGTGTGTTCCCCTGCTGGTATAATATACACGGGACATGTTACCAGCTGAAGAGCATAAGTGAGGAGAAGGCTTTCCCCTGATGGTTAAATATACACGGGACATGTTACCAGGTGAACAGTATAAGTGAGGAGAGTGTGTTCCCCTGATGGTTTAATATACACGGGACACGTTAGCAGGTGAACAGTATAAGTGAGGAGAATGTATTCCCCTGATGGTTTAATATACACGGGACATGTTACCAGGTGAAAAGTATAAGTGAGGAGAGTGTGTTCCCCTGATGGTTTAATATACACAGGACATGTTACCAGGTGAACAGTATAAGTGAGGAGAATGTGTTCCCCTGATGGTTTAATATACACAGGACATGTTATCAGGTGAACAGTATAAGTAAGGAGAGTGTGTTCCCTTGATGGTTTAACATACACGGGACGTGTCACCAGGTGAACTCTATAAGTGTGGAGAGTGTGTCCCCCTGATGGTTTAACATACACGGGACATGTCACCAGGTGAACTCTATAAGTGTGGAGAGTGTGTCCCCCTGATGGTTTAACATACACGGGACATGTTACCTGGTGAATGGTATAAGTGAGGAGAGTGTGTTCCCCTGATGATTTTATATACATGGGACATGTCACCAGGTGAACTCTATAAGTGAGGAGAGTGTGTCCCCCAAATGGTGTAAAATACAAGGGACATGTTACCAGGTGAACTCAATAAGTGAGGAGAGTGTGTTCCCCTGATTGTTTAATACACACGGGACATGTTACCAGGTGAACTCAATAAGTGAGGAGAGTGTGTTCCCCTGATGGTTTAACATACACGGGACATGTTACCAGGTGAACGGTATAAGTGAGTAGAGTGTGTTCCCCTGATGATTTTATATCCACGGGACATGTCACCAGGTGAACAGTATAAGTGAGGAGAGTGTTTTCCCCTGATGGTTTAATATACACAGGACATGATACCAGGTGAACAGGAAAGTGAGGAGAGTGTGTTCCCCTGATGGTTTGATATACACGGGACATGTTACCAGGTGAACAGTATAAGTGAGGATACTGTATTCCCCTGATGGTTCAATATACACTGGACATGTTAGCTGGTGAACAGTATAAGTGAGGAGAATGTATTCCCCTGATGGTTTAATAGACACGGGACATGTTACCAGGTGAACAGTATAAGTGAGGAGAGTGTGTTCCCCTGATGGTATAATATAGACGGGACATGTTACAAGCTGAACAGTATAAGTGAGGAGAGTGTGTTCCCCTGATGGTTTAATACACACGGGACATGTTACCAGGTAAACAGTGTAAGTGAGGAGAGTGAGTTCCCCTGATGCTTTAATACAAACAGGACATGTTACCAGGTGAACAGTGTAAGTGAGGAGAGTGTGTTCCCCTGATTGTTTAATATACATGGGACATGTTAGCAGGTGAACAGTATAAGTGAGGAGAATGTATTCCCCTGATGGTTTAATGTAACGGGACATGTTACCAGGTGAACAGTATAAGTGAGGTGAGTGTGTTCCCCTGATGGTTTAATATACACGGGACATGTTACCAGGTGAACAGTATAAGTGAGGAGAGTGTGTTCCCCAGATGGTTTAATATACACAGGACATGTCACCAGGTGAAAAGTATAAGTCAGGAGAGTGTGTTCCCCTGATTTTTTAATACTCACGGGACATGTTACCAGGTGAACATTATAAGTGAGGAGAGTGTGTTCCCCTGATTGTTTAATATACGTGGGATATGTTTGCAGGTGAACAGTATAAGTGAGGAGAGTGTGTTCCCCTGATTGTTAAATATACACGAGACATGTTACCAGGTGAACTGTATAAGTGAGGAGAGTGTGTTCCCCTCATTGTTTAATATACACGGGACATGTTACCAGGTGAACAGTATAAGTGAGGAGAATGCATTCCCCTGATGGTTTAATATACACGGGATATGTTACCAGGTGAACAGTATAAGTGAGGAGAGTGTGTTCCCCTGATTGTTTTATACGCACGGGACATGTTACCAGGTGAACAGTAGATGTGAAGCGAGTGTGTTCCCCTGATGGTTTAATATACATGGGACATGTAACCAGGTGAACAGTATAAGTGAAGAGAGTGTGTTCCCCTGATTGTTTAATAAACACGGGACATGTCACCAGGTGAACAGTATAAGTGAGGAGAGTGTGTTCCCCTGATGGTTTAATATACACAGGACATGATACCAGGTGAACAGGAAAGTGAGGAGAGTGTGTTCCCCTGATGGTTTGATATACACGGGACATGTTACCAGGTGAACAGTATAAGTGAGGATACTGTATTCCCCTGATGGTTCAATATACACGGGACATGTTAGCTGGTGAACAGTATAAGTGAGGAGAATGTATTCCCCTGATG
Source organism: Heterodontus francisci (assembly GCF_036365525.1). Lineage (NCBI taxonomy): Eukaryota > Metazoa > Chordata > Chondrichthyes > Heterodontiformes > Heterodontidae > Heterodontus > Heterodontus francisci. Next base: position 351,986 of record NW_027141528.1, read on the forward strand.
GTTTAATATACACGGGATATGTTACCAGGTGAACAGTATAAGTGAGGAGAGTGTGTTCCCCTGATGGTATAATATACACGGGACATGTTACCAGCTGAACAGTATAAGTGAGGAGAGTGTGTTCCCCTGATTGTTAAATATAAACGGGACATGTTACCAGGTGAACAGTGTAAGTGAGGAGAGTGTGTTCCCCTGATGGTTTAATACACACGGGACATGTTACCAGGTAAACAGTGTAAGTGAGGAGAGTGAGTTCCCCTGATGATTTAATACAAACAGGACATGTTACCAGGTGAACAGTGTAAGTGAGGAGAGTGTGTTCCCCTGATTGTTTAATATACACGGGACATGTTAGCAGGTGAACAGTATAAGTGAGGAGAATGTATTCCCCTGATGGTTTAATGTAACGGGACATGTTACCAGGTGAACAGTATAAGTGAGGAGAGTGTGTTCCCCAGATGGTTTAATATACACAGGACATGTCACCAGGTGAAAAGTATAAGTCAGGAGAGTGTGTTCCCCTGATTTTTTAATACTCACGGGACATGTTACCAGGTGAACAGTATAAGTGAGGAGAGTGTGTTCCCCTGATTGTTAAATATACACGGGACATGTTACCAGGTGAACTGTATAAGTGAGGAGAGGGCTTTCCCCTGATGGTTTAATATACACGGGACATGTTACCAGGTGAAGAGTATAAGTGAGGAGAGTGTGTTCCCCAGATGGTTTAATATACACGGGACATGTTACCAGGTGAACAGTATAAGTGATGAGAGTGTGTTCCCCTGATGGTTTAATATACACAGGACATGTCACCAGGTGAAAAGTATAAGTCAGGAGAGTGTGTTCCCCTGATGGTTTAATATACACGAGACGTGTTACCAGGTGAAGAGTATAAGTGAGGAGAGTGTGTTCCCCAGATGGTTTAATATACACGGGACATGTTACCAGGTGAACAGTATAAGTGAGGAGAGGGCTTTCCCCTGATGGTTTAATATACACGGGACATGTTACCAGGTGAAGAGTATAAGTGAGGAGAGTGTGTTCCCCAGATGGTTTAATATACACGGGACATGTTACCAGGTGAACAGTATAAGTGATGAGAGTGTGTTGCCCTGATGGTTTAACATACACGGGACATGTCTCCAGGTGAACTCTATAAGTGTGGCGAGTGTGTCCCCTTGATGGTTTAACATACACGGGACATGTTACCAGGTGAGCAGTATAATTGAGGAGAGTGTGTTCCCCTGATTGTCTAATATACACGGGACATGTTACCAGGTGAACAGTATATGTGAAGAGAGCGTGTTCCCCTGATGGTATAATATACACGGGACATGTTACCAGCTGAACAGCATAAGTGAGGAGAAGGCTTTCCCCTGATGGTTTAATATACATGGGACATGTTACAATGTGAGGAGTATAAGTGAGGGGAGTGTTTTCCCCTCATTGTTTAATACACACGGGACATGTTACCAGGTGAACAGTATAAGTGAGGACAGTGTGTTCCCCTGATGGTATAATATACACGGGACATGTTACCAGGTGAACAGCATAAGTGAGGAGAATGTGTTCCCCTGATTGTTTAATATACACTGGACATGTTACCAGGTGAGCAGTCTAAGTGAGGAGAGTGTGATCCCCTGATGGTTTAACACGCACGGGATGTGTCACCAGGTGAAGAGTAGAAGTGAGGAGAATGTGTTCCCCTGATTGTCTAATATACACGGGACATGTTACCAGGTGAACAGTATAAGTGAGGAGAAGGCTTTCCCCTGATGGTTTAATATACATGGGACATGTTACCAGGTGAACAGCATAAGTGAGGAGAAGGCTTTCCCCTGATGGTTTAATACACATGGGACATGTTAGCAGGTGAACAGTATCAGTGAGGAGAATGTGTTCCCCTGATGGTTTATTATACACGGGACATGTTACCAGGTGAACTATATAAGTGAGGAGAGTGTGTTCCCCAGATGGTTTAATATACACGGGACATGTTCCAACGTGAACAGTATAAGTGAGGAGAGTGTGTTCCCCAGATGGTTTAATATTCATGGGACATGTTAGCAGGTGAACAGTATAAGTGAGGAGAATGTGTTCCCCAGATGGTTTAATATACACGGGACATGTTACAACGTGAACAGTATAAGTGAGGAGAGTGTGTTCCCCAGATGGTTTAACATACAGGGGACATGTTACAACGTGAACAGTATAAGTGAGGAGAGTGTGTTCCCCTGATGGTCTAATATACATGGGAAATGTTACCAGGTGAACAGTATAAGTGAAGAGAGCGTGTTCCCCTGATTGTTTAATATACGTGGGACATGTTACCAGGTGACGAGAAGAATGAGGAGAGTGTGTTCCCCTGATGGTTTAATATACACGGGACATGTTACCAGGTGAACAGTATAAGTGATGAGACTGCATTTGCCTGATGGTTCAATATACATGGGACATGTTATCAGGTCAACAGTATAAGTGAGGAGAGTGTGTTCCTCTGATGGTTCAATGCACACGGGACATGTTACCAGGTGAACAGAAAAGGGAGGAGAGTGTCTTCCCCTGATGATTTAATATACACGGGACATGTTACCAGGTGAGCAGTATAAGTGAGGAGAGTGTGTTCCCCTGATTGTTCAATGCACACGGGACATGTTCCCAGGTGAACAGAAAAGGGAGGAGAGTGTCTTCCCCTGATGGTTTAATATGCACGGGACATGTTATCAGGTCAACAGTATAAGTGAGGAGAGTGTGTTCCCCTGATGGTTTAACATGCACGGGACATGATACCAGGTGAACAGTATAAGTGAGGACAGTGAGTTCCCCTAATGGTTTAATGCACACGGGACATGTTACCAGGTGAACAGAAAAGGGAGGAGAGTGTCTTCCACTGATGGTTTAATATACACGGGACATGTTACCAGGTGAACAGTATAAGTGAGGATACTGTATTCCCCTGATGGTTCAATAGACACCGGACATGTTAGCTGGTGAACAGTATAAGTGAGGAGAATGTATTCCCCTGATGGTTTAATATACACGGGACATGTTACCAGGTGAACAGTATAAGTGAGGAGAGTGTGTTCCCCTGATTGTTTTATACGCACGGGACATGTTACCAGGTGAACAGTATATGTGAAGCGAGTGTGTTCCCCTGATGGTTTAATATACATGGGACATGTTACCAGGTGAACAGTATAAGTGAAGAGAGTGTGTTCCCCTGATTGTTTAATACACACGGGACATGTCACCAGGTGAACAGTATAAGTGAGGAGAGTGTGTTCCCCTGATGGTTTAATATACACAGGACATGATACCAGGTGAACAGGAAAGTGAGGAGAGTGTGTTCCCCTGATGGTTTGATATACACGGGACATGTTACCAGGTGAACAGTATAAGTGAGGATACTGTATTCCCCTGATGGTTCAATATACACGGGACATGTTAGCTGGTGAACAGTATAAGTGAGGAGAATGTATTCCCCTGATGGTTTAATATACACGGGACATGTTACCAGGTGAACAGTATAAGTGAGGAGAGTGTGTTCCCCTGATGGTATAATATAGACGGGACATGTTACCAGCTGAACAGTATAAGTGAGGAGAGTGTGTTCCCCTGATGGTTTAATACACACGGGACATGTTACCAGGTAAACAGTGTAAGTGAGGAGAGTGAGTTCCCCTGATGCTTTAATACAAACAGGACATGTTACCAGGTGAACAGTGTAAGTGAGGAGAGTGTGTTCCCCTGATTGTTTAATATACATGGGACATGTTAGCAGGTGAACAGTATAAGTGAGGAGAATGTATTCCCCTGATGGTTTAATGTAACGGGACATGTTACCAGGTGAACAGTATAAGTGAGGTGAGTGTGTTCCCCTGATGGTTTAATATACACGGGACATGTTACCAGGTGAACAGTATAAGTGAGGAGAGTGTGTTCCCCAGATGGTTTAATATACACAGGACATGTCACCAGGTGAAAAGTATAAGTCAGGAGTGTGTGTTCCCCTGATTTTTTAATACTCACGGGACATGTTACCAGGTGAACAGTATAAGTGAGGAGACTGTGTTCCCCTGATTGTTTAATATACGTGGGATATGTTTGCAGGTGAACAGTATAAGTGAGGAGAGTGTGTTCCCCTCATTGTTTAATATACACGGGACATGTTACCAGGTGAACAGTATAAGTGAGGAGAGGGCTTTCCCCTGATGGTTTAATATACACGGGACATGTTACCAGGTGAAGAGTATAAGTGAGGAGAGTGTGTTCCCCAGATGGTTTAATATACACGGGACATGTTACCAGGTGAACAGTATAAGTGATGAGAGTGTGTTCCCCTGATGGTTTAATATACACAGGACATGTCACCAGGTGAAAAGTATAAGTCAGGAGAGTGTGTTCCCCTGATGGTTTAATATACACGAGACATGTTACCAGGTGAAGAGTATAAGTGAGGAGAGTGTGTTCCCCAGATGGTTTAATATACACGGGACATGTTACCAGGTGAACAGTATAAGTGAGGAGAGTGTGTTCCCCTGATGGTTTAATATACACGAGACATGTTACCAGGTGAACAGTATAATGAGGATACTGTATTCCCCTGATGGTTTAATATACACGGGACATGTTACCAGGTGAACAGTATAAGTGAGGAGAATGTGTTCCCCTGATTGTTTAATACACACGGGACATGTTACCAGGTGAACAGTATATGTGAAGAGAGTGTGTTCCCCTGATGGTTTAATATACATGGGACATGTTACCAGGTGAACAGAATAAGTGAAGAGAGCGTGTTCCCCTAATTGTTTAATATACGTGGGACATGTTACCAGGTGACGAGTATAAGTGAGGAGAGTGTGTTCCCCTAATGGTTTAATATACACGGGACTTATTACCAGGTGAACAGTATAAGTGAGGAGAGTGCTTTCCCCTGATGGTTTAATATACACGGGACATGATACCAGGTGAAAAGTATAAGTGAGGACAGTGACTTCCACTGATGGTTTAATACACACGGGACATGTTACCTGGTGAACAGAAAAGGGAGGAGAGTGTCTTCCCCTGATGGTTTAATACTGACGGGACATGTCACCAGGTGAACAGTATAAGTGAGGAGAGTGTGTTCCCCTGATTGTTTAATACACACGGGACATGTCACCAGGTGATCAGTAAAAGTGAGGAGAGTGTGTTCCCCTGATGGTTTAATATACACAGGACATGTTACCAGGTGAACAGTATAAGTGAGGAGAATGTGTTCCCCTGATGGTTTGATATACACGGGACATGTTACCAGGTGAACAGTATAATGAGGATACTGTATTCCCCTGATGGTTCAATATACACGGGACATGTTAGCTGGTAAACAGTATAAGTGAGGAGAATGTATTCCCCTGATGGTTTAATATACACGGGACATGTTACCAGGTGAACAGTATAAGTGAGGAGAGTGTGTTCCCCTGATGGTTTAATATACACGGGACATGTTACCAGCTGAACAGTATAAGTGAGGAGATTGTGTTCCCCTGATTGTTAAATATAAACGGGACATGTTACCAGGTGAACAGTATAAGTGAGGAGAGTGTGTTCCCCAGATGGTTTAATATACACTGGACATGTTACCAGGTGAACAGAATAAGTGAGGAGAGTGTGTTGCCCTGATGGTTTAATATACACGGGACATGTTACAGCGTGAACAGTACAAGTGAGGAGAGTGTGTTCCCCTGATTGTTTAATACACACGGGACATGTTACCAGGTGAACAGTATATGTGAAGCGAGTGTGTTCCCCTGATGGTTTAATATACGTGGGACATGTTACCAGGTGACGTGTATAAGTGAGGAGAGTGTGTTCCCCTGATGGTTTAATATACACGCGACATGTTACCAGGTGAACAGTATAGGTGAGGAGAATGTGTTCCCCTCATGGTTTAATATGCATGGGACATGTTACCAGGTGAACAGTATAAGTGAGGAGAGTGTGTTCCCCTGATTGTTTAATACACCCGGGACATGTCACCAGGTCAACAGAATAAGTGAAGAGAGCGTGTTCCCCTGATTGTTTAATGTACGTGGGACATGTTACCAGGTGACGAGTATAAGTGAGGAGAGTTTGTTCCCCTAATGGTTTAATATACACGGGACTTATTAGCAGGTGAACAGTATAAGTGAGGAGAGGGCTTTCCCCTGATGGTTTAATATACACGGGACATGATACCAGGTGAACAGTATAAGTGAGGACAGTGAGTTCCCCTGATGGTTTAATACACAAGGGACATGTTACCAGGTGAACAGAAAAGGGAGGAGAGTGTCTTCCCCTGATGGTTTAATACTGACGGGACATGTCACCAGGTGAACAGTGTAAGTGAGGAGAGTGTGATCCCCTGATGGTTTAATACTGACGGGACATGTCACCAGGTGATCAGTATAAGTGAGGAGAGTGTGTTCCCCTGATGGTTTAATACACACAGGACATGATACCAGGTGAACGGGAAAGTGAGGAGAGTGTGTTCCCCTGATTGTTTAATACACAAAGGACATGTTACCAGGTGAACAGTATAAGTGAGGAGAATGTGTTCCCCTGATGGTTTGATATACACGGGACATGTTACCAGGTGAACAGTATAAGTGAGGAGAATGTGTTCCCCTGATGGTTTGATATACACGGGACATGTTACCAGGTGAACAGTATAATGAGGATACTGTATTCCCCTGATGGTTCAATATACACGGGACATGTTACCAGGTGAACAGTATAAGTGAGGAGAGTGTGTTCCCCTTATTGTTTAATATACATCGGACATGTTACCAGTTGAACAGTATAAGTGAGGAGAGTGTGTTCCCCTTATTGTTTAATATACATGGGACATGTTACCAGTTGAACAGTATAAGTGAAGAGAGCGTGTTCCCCTGATTGTTTAATATACGTGGGACATGTTACCAGGTGACGAGTATCAGTGAGGAGAGTGTGTTCCCCTGATGGTTTAAATACACGGGCCATGTTACCAGGTGAAGAGTATAAGTGAGGAGAGTGTGTTCCCCTGATTGTTTAATATACACAGGACATGTTACCAGGTGAACAGTATAAGTGAGGAGAATGTATTCCCCTGATGGTTTAATATACACGGGACATGTTAGCAGGAAAACAGTATAAGTGAGGAGAGTGTGTTCCCCTGATGGTTTAATACACAAGGGACATGTTACCAGGTGAACAGTATAAGTGAGGAGAATGTATTCCCCTGATGGTTTAATATACACCGGACATGTTACCAGGTGAACAGTAGAAGTGAGGAGAGTGTGTTCCCCTGATGGTTTAATATACACAGGACATGTTAGCAGGTGAACAGTATAAGTGAGGAGAATGTATTCCCCTGATGGATTAATATACACGGGACATGTTACCAGGTGAGCAGTATAAGTGAGGAGAGTGTGTTCCCCTGATGGTTTAATATACCCGGGACATGTTACCAGATGAACAGTATAAGTGAGGAGAGTGTGTTCCCCTGATGGTTGAATATACACGGGACATGTTACCAGGTGAACAGAATAAGTGAGGAGAGTGTGTTCCCCTGATGGTTTAATATACACGGGACATGTTAACAGGTGAACAGTATCAGTGAGGAGAGGGTGTTCCCCTGATGGTTTAATACTCACGGGACCTGTTACCAGGTGAACAGTATAAGTGAGGAGAGTGTGTTCCCCTGATGGTTTAATATACACAGGACATGTTACCAGGTGAACAGTATAAGTGAGGAGAGTGTGTTCCCCTGCTGGTTTAATATACACGGGACATGTTAACAGGTGAACAGTATCAGTGAGGAGAGTGTGTTCCCCTGATGGTTTAACACGCACGGGACGTGTCACCAGGTTAAGAGTAGAAGTGAGGAGAATGTGTTCCCCTGATGGTTTAATATACATGGGACATGTTACCAGGTGAACAGAATAAGTGAAGAGAGCCTGTTCCCCTGATTGCTTAATATACGTGGGACATGTTACTAGGTGACGAGTATAAGTGAGGAGAGTGTTTTCCCCTCATTGTTTAATATACACGGGACATGTTAGCAGGTGAACAGTATCAGTGAGGAGAATGTGTTCCCCTGATGGTTTAATATACACGGGACATGTTACCAGGTGAACAGTATAAGTGAGGAGAGTGTGTTCCCCTGATTGTTAAATATAAACGGGACATGTTAACAGGTGAGCAGTATAAGTGAGGAGAATGTATTCCCCTGATGGTTCAATATACACGGGACATGTTACCAGGTGAACAGTATAAGTGAGGAGAGTGTGTTCCCCTGATGGTTTAATATAAACAGGACATGTAAGCAGGTGAACAGTATAAGTGAGGAGAGTGTGTTCCCCTGATTGTTTAATATACACGGAACATGTTACCAGGTGAACAGTGTAAGTGAGGAGAGTGTGTTCCCCTGATTGTTTAATATACACGGGACATGTTATCAGCTGAACAGTATAAGTGAGGAGAGGGCTTTGCCCTGATGGTTTAATATACAAGGGACATGTTCCCAGGTGAACAGTATAAGTGAGGAGAATGTGTTCCCCTGATTGTTTAATACACACTGGACATGTTACCAGATGAACAGTATAAGTGAGGAGAGTGTGTTCCCCAGATGGTTTAATATACACGGGACATGTTACCAGGTGAACAGAATAAGTGAGGAGAGTGTGTTGCCCTGATGGTTTAATATACACGGGACATGTTACAGCGTGAACAGTACAAGTGAGGAGAGTGTGTTCCCCTGATTGTTTAATACACACGGGACATGTTACCAGGTGAACAGTATATGTGAAGCGAGTGTGTTCCCCTGATGGTTTAATATACGTGGGACATGTTACCAGGTGACGTGTATAAGTGAGGAGAGTGTGTTCCCCTGATGGTTTAATATACACGCGACATGTTACCAGGTGAACAGTATAGGTGAGGAGAATGTGTTCCCCTCATGGTTTAATATGCATGGGACATGTTACCAGGTGAACAGTATAAGTGAGGAGAGTGTGTTCCCCTGATTGTTTAATACACCCGGGACATGTCACCAGGTCAACAGAATAAGTGAAGAGAGCGTGTTCCCCTGATTGTTTAATGTACGTGGGACATGTTACCAGGTGACGAGTATAAGTGAGGAGAGTTTGTTCCCCTAATGGTTTAATATACACGGGACTTATTAGCAGGTGAACAGTATAAGTGAGGAGAGGGCTTTCCCCTGATGGTTTAATATACACGGGACATGATACCAGGTGAACAGTATAAGTGAGGACAGTGAGTTCCCCTGATGGTTTAATACACAAGGGACATGTTACCAGGTGAACAGAAAAGGGAGGAGAGTGTCTTCCCCTGATGGTTTAATACTGACGGGACATGTCACCAGGTGAACAGTGTAAGTGAGGAGAGTGTGATCCCCTGATGGTTTAATACTGACGGGACATGTCACCAGGTGATCAGTATAAGTGAGGAGAGTGTGTTCCCCTGATGGTTTAATACACACAGGACATGATACCAGGTGAACGGGAAAGTGAGGAGAGTGTGTTCCCCTGATTGTTTAATACACAAAGGACATGTTACCAGGTGAACAGTATAAGTGAGGAGAATGTGTTCCCCTGATGGTTTGATATACACGGGACATGTTACCAGGTGAACAGTATAAGTGAGGAGAATGTGTTCCCCTGATGGTTTGATATACACGGGACATGTTACCAGGTGAACAGTATAATGAGGATACTGTATTCCCCTGATGGTTCAATATACACGGGACATGTTACCAGGTGAACAGTATAAGTGAGGAGAGTGTGTTCCCCTTATTGTTTAATATACATCGGACATGTTACCAGTTGAACAGTATAAGTGAGGAGAGTGTGTTCCCCTTATTGTTTAATATACATGGGACATGTTACCAGTTGAACAGTATAAGTGAAGAGAGCGTGTTCCCCTGATTGTTTAATATACGTGGGACATGTTACCAGGTGACGAGTATCAGTGAGGAGAGTGTGTTCCCCTGATGGTTTAAATACACGGGCCATGTTACCAGGTGAAGAGTATAAGTGAGGAGAGTGTGTTCCCCTGATTGTTTAATATACACAGGACATGTTACCAGGTGAACAGTATAAGTGAGGAGAATGTATTCCCCTGATGGTTTAATATACACGGGACATGTTAGCAGGAAAACAGTATAAGTGAGGAGAGTGTGTTCCCCTGATGGTTTAATACACAAGGGACATGTTACCAGGTGAACAGTATAAGTGAGGAGAATGTATTCCCCTGATGGTTTAATATACACCGGACATGTTACCAGGTGAACAGTAGAAGTGAGGAGAGTGTGTTCCCCTGATGGTTTAATATACACAGGACATGTTAGCAGGTGAACAGTATAAGTGAGGAGAATGTATTCCCCTGATGGATTAATATACACGGGACATGTTACCAGGTGAGCAGTATAAGTGAGGAGAGTGTGTTCCCCTGATGGTTTAATATACCCGGGACATGTTACCAGATGAACAGTATAAGTGAGGAGAGTGTGTTCCCCTGATGGTTGAATATACACGGGACATGTTACCAGGTGAACAGAATAAGTGAGGAGAGTGTGTTCCCCTGATGGTTTAATATACACGGGACATGTTAACAGGTGAACAGTATCAGTGAGGAGAGGGTGTTCCCCTGATGGTTTAATACTCACGGGACCTGTTACCAGGTGAACAGTATAAGTGAGGAGAGTGTGTTCCCCTGATGGTTTAATATACACAGGACATGTTACCAGGTGAACAGTATAAGTGAGGAGAGTGTGTTCCCCTGCTGGTTTAATATACACGGGACATGTTAACAGGTGAACAGTATCAGTGAGGAGAGTGTGTTCCCCTGATGGTTTAACACGCACGGGACGTGTCACCAGGTTAAGAGTAGAAGTGAGGAGAATGTGTTCCCCTGATGGTTTAATATACATGGGACATGTTACCAGGTGAACAGAATAAGTGAAGAGAGCCTGTTCCCCTGATTGCTTAATATACGTGGGACATGTTACTAGGTGACGAGTATAAGTGAGGAGAGTGTTTTCCCCTCATTGTTTAATATACACGGGACATGTTAGCAGGTGAACAGTATCAGTGAGGAGAATGTGTTCCCCTGATGGTTTAATATACACGGGACATGTTACCAGGTGAACAGTATAAGTGAGGAGAGTGTGTTCCCCTGATTGTTAAATATAAACGGGACATGTTAACAGGTGAGCAGTATAAGTGAGGAGAATGTATTCCCCTGATGGTTCAATATACACGGGACATGTTACCAGTTGAACAGTATAAGTGAGGAGAGTGTGTTCCCCTGATGGTTTAATATAAACAGGACATGTAAGCAGGTGAACAGTATAAGTGAGGAGAGTGTGTTCCCCTGATTGTTTAATATACACGGAACATGTTACCAGGTGAACAGTGTAAGTGAGGAGAGTGTGTTCCCCTGATTGTTTAATATACACGGGACATGTTATCAGCTGAACAGTATAAGTGAGGAGAGGGCTTTGCCCTGATGGTTTAATATACAAGGGACATGTTCCCAGGTGAACAGTATAAGTGAGGAGAATGTGTTCCCCTGATTGTTTAATACACACTGGACATGTTACCAGATGAACAGTATAAGTGAGGAGAGTGTGTTCCCCTGATGGTATAATATACACGGGACATGTTACCAGGTGAACAGTATAAGTGAGGAGAGTGTGTTCCCCTGATGGTTTAATACACACTGGACATGTTACCAGGTGAACAGTATAAGTGAGGAGAGTGTGTTCCCCTGATGGTATAATATACACGGGACATGTTACCAGGTGAACAGTATTAGAGAGGAGCGTGTGTTCCCCTGATTGGTTAATATACACGGGACATGTTACCAGGTGAACAGTATAAGTGAGGAGAGTGTCTTCCCCTGATTGTTTAATACACACTGGACATGTTACCAGGTGAACAGTATAAGTGAGGAGAGTGTGCTCCCCTGATGCTTTGACATACACGGGACATGTTACCAGGTGAACAGTATAAGTGAGGAGAGTGTGTTCCACTGATGGTTTAATATACCCGGGACATGTTACCAGATGAACAGTATAAGTGAGGAGAGTGTGTTCCCCTGATGGTTGAATATACACGGGACATGTTACCAGGTGAACAGAATAAGTGAGGAGAGTGTGTTCCCCTGATGGTTTAATATACACGGGACATGTTAACAGGTGAACAGTATCAGTGAGGAGAGTGTGTTCCCCTGATGGTTTAATACTCACGGGACCTGTTACCAGGTGAACAGTATAAGTGAGGAGAGTGTGTTCCCCTGATGGTTTAATATACACAGGACATGTTACCAGGTGAACAGTATAAGTGAGGAGAGTGTGTTCCCCTGATTGGTTAATATACACGGGACATGTTACCAGGTGAACAGTATAAGTGAGGAGAGTGTGTTCCCCTGATTGGTTAATATACACGGGACATGTCACCAGGTGAACAGTGTAAGTGAGGAGAGTGTTTTCCCCTGATGGTTTAATATACACGGGACATGTTACCAGGTGAACAGTATAAGTGAGGAGAGTGTGTTCCCCTGATGGTCTAATATACACGGGACATGTTACCAGGTGAACAGTATATGTGAAAAGAGTGTGTTCCCCTGATTGGTTAATATACACGGGACATGTTACCAGGTGAACAGTATAAGTGAGGAGAAGGCTTTCCCCTGATGGTTTAATATACATGGGACATGTTACCAGGTGAACAGAATAAGTGAAGAGAGCCTGTTCCCCTGATTGCTTAATATACGTGGGACATGTTACAAGGTGACGAGTATAAGTGAGGAGAGTGTTTTCCCCTCATTGTTTAATATACACGGGACATGTTAGCAGGTGAACAGTATCAGTGAGGAGAGTGTGTTCCCCTGATGGTTTAATACTCACGGGACCTGTTACCAGGTGAACAGTATAAGTGAGGAGAGTGTGTTCCCCTGATTGGTTAATATACACGGGACATGTTACCAGGTGAACAGTATAAGTGAGGAGAGTGTGTTCCCCTGATTGGTTAATATACACGGGACATGTCACCAGGTGAACAGTGTAAGTGAGGAGAGTTTTTTCCCCTGATGGTTTAATATACACGGGACATGTTACCAGGTGAACAGTATAAGTGAGGAGAGTGTGTTCCCCTGATGGTCTAATATACACGGGACATGTTACCAGGTGAACAGTATATGTGAAGAGAGTGTGTTCCCCTGATTGTTAAATATAAACGGGACATGTTAACAGGTGAGCAGTATAAGTGAGGAGAATGTATTCCCCTGATGGTTCAATATACACGGGACATGTTACCAGGTGAACAGTATAAGTGAGGAGAGTGTGTTCCCCTGATGGTTTAATATAAACAGGACATGTAAGCAGGTGAACAGTATAAGTGAGGAGAGTGTGTTCCCCTGATTGTTTAATATACACGGGACATGTTACCAGGTGAACAGTGTAAGTGAGGAGAGTGTGTTCCCCTGATTGTTTAATATACACGGGACATGTTATCAGCTGAACAGTATAAGTGAGGAGAGTGTGTTCCCCTAATGGTTGAATATACACGGGACATGTTACCAGGTGAACAGTATTAGAGAGGAGCGTGTGTTCCCCTGATTGGTTAATATACATGGGACATGTTACCAGGTGAACAGTATAAGTGAGGAGAGTGTCTTCCCCTGATTGTTTAATACACACTGGACATGTTACCAGGTGAACAGTATAAGTGAGGAGAGTGTCTTCCCCTGATCGTTTAATATACACGGGACATGTTAACAGGTGAACAGTATAAGTGAGGAGAGTGTGCTCCCCTGATGGTTTGACATACACGGGACATGTTACCAGGTGAACAGTATAAGTGAGGAGAGTGTGCTCCCCTGATGGTTTGACATACACGGGACATGTTACCAGGTGAACAGTATAAGTGAGGAGAGTGTGTTCCCCTGATTGGTTAATACACACTGGACATGTTACCAGATGAACAGTATAACTGAGGAGATTGTGTTCGCCTGCTTGTTTAATATACACGGGACATGTTAACAGGTGAACAGTATCAGTGAGGAGAGTGTGTTCCCCTGATGGTTTAATACTCACTGGACATGTTACCAGGTGAACAGTATAAGTGAGGAGAGTGTGTTCCGCTGATGGTTTAATATACACAGGACATGTTACCAGGTGAACAGTATAAGTGAGGAGAGTGTGTTCCCCTGATTGGTTAATATACACGGGACATGTTACCAGGTGAACAGTATAAGTGAGGAGAGCGTGTTCCCCTGATGGTTTAATATACAAGGGACATGTTCCCAGGTGAACAGTATAAGTGAGGAGAGTGTGTTCCCCTAATGGTTGAATATACACGGGACATGTTACCAGGTGAACAGTATTAGAGAGGAGCGTGTGTTCCCCTGATTGGTTAATATACACGGGACATGTTACCAGGTGAACAGTATAAGAGAGGAGAGTGTGTTCCCCTGATTGTTTAATACACACTGGACATGTTACCAGGTGAACAGTATAAGTGAGGAGAGTGTGCTCCCCTGATGGTTTGACATACACGGGACATGTTACCAGGTGAACAGTATAAGTGAGGAGAGTGTGTTCCCCTGATTGTTTAATACACACTGGACATGTTACCAGATGAACAGTATAAGTGAGGAGAGTGTGTTCCCCTGATGGTTGAATATACACGGGACATGTTACCAGGTGAACAGAATAAGTGAGGAGAGTGTGTTCGCCTGATTGTTTAATATACACGGGACATGTTAACAGGTGAACAGTATCAGTGAGGAGAGTGTGTTCCCCTGATGGTTTAATACTCACGGGACATGTTACCAGGTGAACAGTATAAGTGAGGAGAGTGTGTTCCCCTGATGGTTTAATATAAACAGGACATGTTACCAGGTGAACAGTATAAGTGAGGAGAGTGTGTTCCCCTGATTGGTTAATATAAACGGGACATGTCACCAGGTGAACAGTGTCAGTGAGGAGAGTGTGTTCCCCTGATGGTTTAATATACACGGGACATGTTACCAGGTGAACAGTATAAGTGAGTAGAGTGTGTTCCGCTGATTGGTTAATATACACGGGACATGTCACCAGGTGAACAGTATAAGTGAGGAGAGTGTGTTCCCCTGGTTGTTTAATGCACACGGGACATGTTACCAGTTGATCAGTATAAGTGAGGAGAGTGTGTTCCCCTGATGGTTTAATACTCACGGGACATGTTACCAGGTGAACAGTATAAGTGAGGAGAGTGTGTTCCCCTGATTGGTTAATATACACGGGACATGTTACCAGGTGAACAGTATAAGTGAGGAGAATGTGTTCCCCTGATGGTTTAATATAAACGGGACATGTTACCAGTTCAACAGTATAAGTGAGGAGAGTGTTTTCCCCTGATGGTTTAATATAAACGGGACATGTTACCAGTTGAACAGTATAAGTGGGGTGAGTGTGTTCCCCTGATGGCTCAATACACACGGGACATGATACCAGGTGAAAAGTATAAGTGAGGAGAATGTGTTCCCCTGATGGTTTAATACACACGGGACATGTCACCAGGTGAACAGTATAAGTGAGGAGAGTGTGTTCCCCAGATGATTTAATATAAACGGGACATGTCACCAGGTGAACAGTATATGTGAGGAGAGTGTGTTCCCCTGATGGTTTAATGCACACGTGACATGTTACCAGGTGAACAGTATAAGTGAGGAGAGTGTGTTCCCCTGATGGCTTAATATACACGGGACATGTCACCAGGTGAACAGTATAAGTCAGGAGAGTGTGTTCCCCTGATGGTTTAATACACACGTGACATGTTACCAGGTGAACAGTATAAGTGAGGATAGTGTGTTACCCTGATGGTTTAATATTCACGGGACATGTTACCAGGTGAACAGTATAAGTGAGGAGATTGTGTTCCCCTGATTGTTTAATTCTGACGGGACATGTTACCAGGTGAACGGTATAAGCGAGGAGAGTGTGTTCCCCTGATGGTTTAATACAGACGGGACATGTTACCAGGTGAACAGTATAAGTGAGGAGAGTGTGTTCCCCTGATGGTTTAATATACACAGGACATGTAAGCAGGTGAACAGTATAAGTGAGGAGAGTGTGTTCCCCTGATCATTTAATACACACGGGACATGTTACCAGGTGAACAGTATAAGTGAGGAGAGTGTGTTCCCCTGATGGTTTAATATACACAGGACATCTAAGCAGGTGAACAGTATAAGTGAGGAGAGTGTGTTCCCCTGATGGATTAACATACACGGGACATGTTACCAGGTGAAAAGTATAAGTGAGGAGAGTGTGTTCCCCTGATTGTTTAATGCACACGGGACATGTTACCAGGTGAACAGTTTTAGCGAGGAGAGGGTGTTCCCCTGATTGTTTAATAAACACGGGACATGTTACCAGGTGAACTTGATAAGTGAGGAGAGTGTGTTCCTCTGATGGTTTAATACACACGGGACATGTTACCAGGTGAACTTTATAAGTGAGGAGAGTGTGTTCCCCTGATTGTTTAATACACATGGGACATGTTACCAAGTGAACAGTATAAGTGAGGAGAGTGTGTTCCCCAGATTGTTTAATACACACAGGCCATGATACCAGGTGAACAGTATAAGTGAGGAGACTGCGTTC
This sequence comes from Heterodontus francisci, assembly GCF_036365525.1. Lineage (NCBI taxonomy): Eukaryota > Metazoa > Chordata > Chondrichthyes > Heterodontiformes > Heterodontidae > Heterodontus > Heterodontus francisci. The sequence continues at coordinate 368,658 of NW_027141528.1, forward strand.
CCCTGATGGTTTAATATACACGGGACATGTCATCAGGTGAGCTCTATAAGTGAGGAGAGTGTGTTCCCCAGATTGTTTAATACACACAGGCCATGTTACCAGGTGAACAGTATAAGTGAGGAGACAGCGTTCCCCTGATGGTTTAATATACGCGGGACATGTCACCAGGTGAACAGCATAAGTGAGGAGAGTGTGTTCCCCTGATTGTTTAATATACACGGGACATGTTACCAGATAAACAGTATAAGTGAGGAGAGTGTGTTCCCCTGATGGTTTAATACAAACAGGACATGTTACCAGGTGAACAGTACAAGTGAGGAGAGCGTGTTCCCCTGAGGGTTTAATACAAACGGGACATGTCACCAGTTGAACAGTATAAGTGAGGAGAGGTGTGTTCCCCTGTATGTTTAATACACATGGGACATGTTACCAGGTGAAAAGTATAAGTGAGGAGAGTGTGTTCCCCTGATGGTTTAATATACACGTGACATGTTACCAGGTGAACAGTATAAGTGAGGAGAGTGTGTTCCCCTGATTGTTAAATATAAACGGGACATGTTAACAGGTGAGCAGTATAAGTGAGGAGAATGTATTCCCCTGATGGTTCAATATACACGGGACATGTTACCAGGTGAACAGTATAAGTGAGGAGAGTGTGTTCCACTGATGGTTTAATATAAACAGGACATGTAAGCAGGTGAACAGTATAAGTGAGGAGAGTGTGTTCCCCTGATTGTTTAATATACACGGGACATGTTACCAGGTGAACAGTGTAAGTGAGGAGAGTGTGTTCCCCTGATTGTTTAATATACACGGGACATGTTATCAGCTGAACAGTATAAGTGAGGAGAGTGTGTTCCCCTAATGGTTGAATATACACGGGACATGTTACCAGGTGAACAGTATTAGAGAGGAGCGTGTGTTCCCCTGATTGGTTAATATACATGGGACATGTTACCAGGTGAACAGTATAAGTGAGGAGAGTGTCTTCCCCTGATTGTTTAATACACACTGGACATGTTACCAGGTGAACAGTATAAGTGAGGAGAGTGTGTTCCCCTGATTGTTTAATATACACGGGACATGTTAACAGGTGAACAGTATAAGTGAGGAGAGTGTGCTCCCCTGATGGTTTGACATACACGGGACATGTTACCAGGTGAACAGTATAAGTGAGGAGAGTGTGCTCCCCTGATGGTTTGACATACACGGGACATGTTACCAGGTGAACAGTATAAGTGAGGAGAGTGTGTTCCCCTGATTGGTTAATACACACTGGACATGTTACCAGATGAACAGTATAAGTGAGGAGAGTGTGTTCGCCTGATTGTTTAATATACACGGGACATGTTAACAGGTGAACAGTATCAGTGAGGAGAGTGTGTTCCCCTGATGGTTTAATACTCACGGGACATGTTACCAGGTGAACAGTATAAGTGAGGAGAGTGTGTTCCCCTGATGGTTTAATATACACAGGACATGTTACCAGGTGAACAGTATAAGTGAGGAGAGTGTGTTCTCCTGATTTGTTAATATACACGGGACATGTTACCAGGTGAACAGTATAAGTGAGGAGAGCGTGTTCCCCTGATGGTTTAATATACAAGGGACATGTTCCCAGGTGAACAGTATAAGTGAGGAGAGTGTGTTCCCCTAATGGTTGAATATACACGGGACATGTTACCAGGTGAACAGTATTAGAGAGGAGCGTGTGTTCCCCTGATTGGTTAATATACACGGGACATGTTACCAGGTGAACAGTATAAGAGAGGAGAGTGTGTTCCCCTGATTGTTTAATACACACTGGACATGTTACCAGGTGAACAGTATAAGTGAGGAGAGTGTGCTCCCCTGATGGTTTGACATACACGGGACATGTTACCAGGTGAACAGTATAAGTGAGGAGAGTGTGTTCCCCTGATTGTTTAATACACACTGGACATGTTACCAGATGAACAGTATAAGTGAGGAGAGTGTGTTCCCCTGATGGTTGAATATACACGGGACATGTTACCAGGTGAACAGAATAAGTGAGGAGAGTGTGTTCGCCTGATTGTTTAATATACACGGGACATGTTAACAGGTGAACAGTATCAGTGAGGAGAGTGTGTTCCCCTGATGGTTTAATACTCACGGGACATGTTACCAGGTGAACAGTATAAGTGAGGAGAGTGTGTTCCCCTGATGGTTTAATATAAACAGGACATGTTACCAGGTGAACAGTATAAGTGAGGAGAGTGTGTTCCCCTGATTGGTTAATATACACGGGACATGTTACCAGGTGAACAGTATAAGTGAGGAGAGTGTGTTCCCCTGATTGGTTAATATACACGGGACATGTCACCAGGTGAACAGTGTCAGTGAGGAGAGTGTGTTCCCCTGATGGTTTAATATACACGGGACATGTTACCAGGTGAACAGTATAAGTGAGGAGAGTGTGTTCCCCTGATTGGTTAATATACACGGGACATGTCACCAGGTGAACAGTATAAGTGAGGAGAGTGTGTTCCCCTGGTTGTTTAATGCACACGGGACATGTTACCAGTTGATCAGTATAAGTGAGGAGAGTGTGTTCCCCTGATGGTTTAATACTCACGGGACATGTTACCAGGTGAACAGTATAAGTGAGGAGAGTGTGTTCCCCTGATTGGTTAATATACACGGGACATGTTACCAGTTCAACAGTATAAGTGAGGAGAGTGTGTTCCCCTGATGGTTTAAAATAAACGGGACATGTTACCAGTTGAACAGTATAAGTGGGGTGAGTGTGTTCCCCTGATGGCTCAATACACACGGGACATGTTACCAGGTGAAAAGTATAAGTGAGGAGAATGTGTTCCCCTGATGGTTTAATACACACGGGACATGTCACCAGGTGAACAGTATAAGGGAGGAGAGTGTGTTCCCCAGATGATTTAATATAAACGGGACATGTCACCAGGTGAACAGTATATGTGAGGAGAGTGTGTTCCCCTGATGGTTTAATGCACACGTGACATGTTACCAGGTGAACAGTATAAGTGAGGAGAGTGTGTTCCCCTGATGGCTTAATATACACGGGACATGTCACCAGGTGAACAGTATAAGTCAGGAGAGTGTGTTCCCCTGATGGTTTAATAGACACGTGACATGTTACCAGGTGAACAGTATAAGTGAGGATAGTGTGTTACCCTGATGGTTTAATATTCACGGGACATGTTACCAGGTGAACAGTATAAGTGAGGAGATTGTGTTCCCCTGATTGTTTAATTCTGACGGGACATGTTACCAGGTGAACGGTATAAGCGAGGAGAGTGTGTTCCCCTGATGGTTTAATACACACGGGACATTTTACCAGGTGAACAGTATAAGTGAGGAGAGTGTGTTCCCCTGATGGTTTAATATACACAGGACATGTCACCAGGTGAACAGTATAAGTGAGGAGAGTGTGTTCCCCAGATGATTTAATATAAACGGGACATGTCACCAGGTGAACAGTATATGTGAGGAGAATGTGTTCCCCTGATCATTTAATACACACGGGACATGTTACCAGGTGAACAGTATAAGTGAGGAGTGTGTGTTCCCCTGATGGTTTAATATACACAGGACATCTAAGCAGGTGAACAGTATAAGTGAGGAGAGTGTGTTACCCTGATGGATTAACATACACGGGACATGTTACCAGGTGAAAAGTATAAGTGAGGAGAGTGTGTTCCCCTGATTGTTTAATGCACACGGGACATGTTACCAGGTGAACAGTTTAAGCGAGGAGAGGGTGTTCCCCTGATGGTTTAATATACACGGGACATGTTACCAGGTGAACTCTATAAGTGAGGAGAATGTGTTCCCCTGATTGTTTATTACACACGGGACATGTCACCAGGAGATCAGTATAAGTGAGGAGACTGTGTTCCCCTGATTGTTTAATAAACACGGGACATGTTACCAGGTGAACTTGATAAGTGAGGAGAGTGTGTTCCTCTGATGGTTTAATACACACGGGACATGTTACCAGGTGATCTTTATAAGTGAGGAGAGTGTGTTCCCCTGATTGTTTAATACACATGGGACATGTTACCAAGTGAACAGTATAAGTGAGGAGAGTGTGTTCCCCAGATTGTTTAATACACACAGGCCATGTTACCAGGTGAACAGTATAAGTGAGGAGACTGCGTTCCCCTGATGGTTTAATATACACGGGACATGTCATCAGGTGAGCTCTATAAGTGAGGAGAGTGTGTTCCCCAGATTGTTTAATACACACAGGCCATGTTACCAGGTGAACAGTATAAGTGAGGAGACAGCGTTCCCCTGATGGTTTAATATACGCGGGACATGTCACCAGGTGAACAGCATACGTGAGGAGAGTGTGTTCCCCTGATTGTTTAATATACACGGGACATGTTACCAGGTGAACAGTGTAAGTGAGGAGAGTGTCTTCCCCTGAAGGTTTAATATACATGGGACATGTTACCAGATAAACAGTATAAGTGAGGAGAGTGTGTTCCCCTGATTGTTTAATATACACGGGATATGTTACCAGGTGAACAGTACAAGTGAGGAGAGCGTGTTCCCCTGAGGGTTTAATACAAACGGGACATGTCACCAGTTGAACAGTATAAGTGAGGAGAGGTGTGTTCCCCTGTATGTTTAATACACACGGGACATGTTACCAGGTGAAAAGTATAAGTGAGGAAAGTGTGTTCCCCTGATGGTTTAATATAAACGGGACATGTTACCAGGTGAACAGTACAAGTGAGGAGAGTGAGTTCCCCTGATGGTTTAATACACACGGGTCATGTCACCAGTTGAACAGTATAAGTGAGGAGAGGTGTGTTCCCCTGTATGTTTAATACACACGGGACATGTTACCAGGTGAAAAGTATAAGTGAGGAGAGTGTGTTCCCCTGATGGTTTAATACACACGGGACATGTTACCAGGTGAACAGTATAAGTGAGGAGAGTGTGTTCCCCTGATTGTTTAATACGCACAGGACATGTTAGCTGGTGAACAGTATAAGTGAGGAGAGTGTGTTCCCCTGATTGTTTAATACGCACAGGACATGTTACCTGGTGAACAGTATAAGTGAGGAGAGTGTGTTCCCCTGATTGTTTAATACGCACAGGACATGTTACCTGGTGAACAGTATAAGTGAGGAGAGTGTGTTCCCCTGATGGTTTAATATAAACGGGACATGTTACCAGGTGAACAGTATAAGTGAGGAGAGTGAGTTCCCCTGATGGTTTAATACACACGGGACATGTCACCAGTTGAACAGTATAAGTGAGGAGAGGTGTGTTCCCCTGTATGTTTAATACACACGGGACATGTTACCAGGTGAAAAGTATAAGTGAGGAGAGTGTGTTCCCCTGATGGTTTAATACACACGGGACATGTTACCAGGTGAACAGTATAAGTGAGGAGAGTGTGTTCCCCTGATTGTTTAATACGCACAGGACATGTTACCTGGTGAACAGTATAAGTGAGGAGAGTGTGTTCCCCTGATTGTTTAATAGACACGGGACATGTTACCTGGTGAACAGTATAAGTGAGGAGAGTGTGTTCCCCTGATTGTTTAATACGCACAGGACATGTTACCAGGTGAACAGTATAAGTGAGGAGAGTGTGTTCCCCTGATTGGTTAATATACACGGGACATGTTACCAGGTGAACAGTATAAGTGAGGAGAGTGTGTTCCCCTGATTGGTTAATATACACGGGACATGTCACCAGGTGAACAGTGTCAGTGAGGAGAGTGTGTTCCCCTGATGGTTTAATATACACGGGACATGTTACCAAGTGAACAGTATAAGTGAGGAGAGTGTGTTCCCCAGATTGTTTAATACACACAGGCCATGATACCAGGTGAACAGTATAAGTGAGGAGACTGCGTTCCCCTGATGGTTTAATATACACGGGACATGTCATCAGGTGAGCTCTATAAGTGAGGAGAGTGTGTTCCCCAGATTGTTTAATACACACAGGCCATGTTACCAGGTGAACAGTATAAGTGAGGAGACAGCGTTCCCCTGATGGTTTAATATACGCGGGACATGTCACCAGGTGAACAGCATAAGTGAGGAGAGTGTGTTCCCCTGATTGTTTAATATACACGGGACATGTTACCAGATAAACAGTATAAGTGAGGAGAGTGTGTTCCCCTGATGGTTTAATACAAACAGGACATGTTACCAGGTGAACAGTACAAGTGAGGAGAGCGTGTTCCCCTGAGGGTTTAATACAAACGGGACATGTCACCAGTTGAACAGTATAAGTGAGGAGAGGTGTGTTCCCCTGTATGTTTAATACACACGGGACATGTTACCAGGTGAAAAGTATAAGTGAGGAGAGTGTGTTCCCCTGATGGTTTAATATACACGTGACATGTTACCAGGTGAACAGTATAAGTGAGGAGAGTGTGTTCCCCTGATTGTTAAATATAAACGGGACATGTTAACAGGTGAGCAGTATAAGTGAGGAGAATGTATTCCCCTGATGGTTCAATATACACGGGACATGTTACCAGGTGAACAGTATAAGTGAGGAGAGTGTGTTCCACTGATGGTTTAATATAAACAGGACATGTAAGCAGGTGAACAGTATAAGTGAGGAGAGTGTGTTCCCCTGATTGTTTAATATACACGGGACATGTTACCAGGTGAACAGTGTAAGTGAGGAGAGTGTGTTCCCCTGATTGTTTAATATACACGGGACATGTTATCAGCTGAACAGTATAAGTGAGGAGAGTGTGTTCCCCTAATGGTTGAATATACACGGGACATGTTACCAGGTGAACAGTATTAGAGAGGAGCGTGTGTTCCCCTGATTGGTTAATATACATGGGACATGTTACCAGGTGAACAGTATAAGTGAGGAGAGTGTCTTCCCCTGATTGTTTAATACACACTGGACATGTTACCAGGTGAACAGTATAAGTGAGGAGAGTGTGTTCCCCTGATTGTTTAATATACACGGGACATGTTAACAGGTGAACAGTATAAGTGAGGAGAGTGTGCTCCCCTGATGGTTTGACATACACGGGACATGTTACCAGGTGAACAGTATAAGTGAGGAGAGTGTGCTCCCCTGATGGTTTGACATACACGGGACATGTTACCAGGTGAACAGTATAAGTGAGGAGAGTGTGTTCCCCTGATTGGTTAATACACACTGGACATGTTACCAGATGAACAGTATAAGTGAGGAGAGTGTGTTCGCCTGATTGTTTAATATACACGGGACATGTTAACAGGTGAACAGTATCAGTGAGGAGAGTGTGTTCCCCTGATGGTTTAATACTCACGGGACATGTTACCAGGTGAACAGTATAAGTGAGGAGAGTGTGTTCCCCTGATGGTTTAATATACACAGGACATGTTACCAGGTGAACAGTATAAGTGAGGAGAGTGTGTTCTCCTGATTTGTTAATATACACGGGACATGTTACCAGGTGAACAGTATAAGTGAGGAGAGCGTGTTCCCCTGATGGTTTAATATACAAGGGACATGTTCCCAGGTGAACAGTATAAGTGAGGAGAGTGTGTTCCCCTAATGGTTGAATATACACGGGACATGTTACCAGGTGAACAGTATTAGAGAGGAGCGTGTGTTCCCCTGATTGGTTAATATACACGGGACATGTTACCAGGTGAACAGTATAAGAGAGGAGAGTGTGTTCCCCTGATTGTTTAATACACACTGGACATGTTACCAGGTGAACAGTATAAGTGAGGAGAGTGTGCTCCCCTGATGGTTTGACATACACGGGACATGTTACCAGGTGAACAGTATAAGTGAGGAGAGTGTGTTCCCCTGATTGTTTAATACACACTGGACATGTTACCAGATGAACAGTATAAGTGAGGAGAGTGTGTTCCCCTGATGGTTGAATATACACGGGACATGTTACCAGGTGAACAGAATAAGTGAGGAGAGTGTGTTCGCCTGATTGTTTAATATACACGGGACATGTTAACAGGTGAACAGTATCAGTGAGGAGAGTGTGTTCCCCTGATGGTTTAATACTCACGGGACATGTTACCAGGTGAACAGTATAAGTGAGGAGAGTGTGTTCCCCTGATGGTTTAATATAAACAGGACATGTTACCAGGTGAACAGTATAAGTGAGGAGAGTGTGTTCCCCTGATTGGTTAATATACACGGGACATGTTACCAGGTGAACAGTATAAGTGAGGAGAGTGTGTTCCCCTGATTGGTTAATATACACGGGACATGTCACCAGGTGAACAGTGTCAGTGAGGAGAGTGTGTTCCCCTGATGGTTTAATATACACGGGACATGTTACCAGGTGAACAGTATAAGTGAGGAGAGTGTGTTCCCCTGATTGGTTAATATACACGGGACATGTCACCAGGTGAACAGTATAAGTGAGGAGAGTGTGTTCCCCTGGTTGTTTAATGCACACGGGACATGTTACCAGTTGATCAGTATAAGTGAGGAGAGTGTGTTCCCCTGATGGTTTAATACTCACGGGACATGTTACCAGGTGAACAGTATAAGTGAGGAGAGTGTGTTCCCCTGATTGGTTAATATACACGGGACATGTTACCAGTTCAACAGTATAAGTGAGGAGAGTGTGTTCCCCTGATGGTTTAAAATAAACGGGACATGTTACCAGTTGAACAGTATAAGTGGGGTGAGTGTGTTCCCCTGATGGCTCAATACACACGGGACATGTTACCAGGTGAAAAGTATAAGTGAGGAGAATGTGTTCCCCTGATGGTTTAATACACACGGGACATGTCACCAGGTGAACAGTATAAGGGAGGAGAGTGTGTTCCCCAGATGATTTAATATAAACGGGACATGTCACCAGGTGAACAGTATATGTGAGGAGAGTGTGTTCCCCTGATGGTTTAATGCACACGTGACATGTTACCAGGTGAACAGTATAAGTGAGGAGAGTGTGTTCCCCTGATGGCTTAATATACACGGGACATGTCACCAGGTGAACAGTATAAGTCAGGAGAGTGTGTTCCCCTGATGGTTTAATAGACACGTGACATGTTACCAGGTGAACAGTATAAGTGAGGATAGTGTGTTACCCTGATGGTTTAATATTCACGGGACATGTTACCAGGTGAACAGTATAAGTGAGGAGATTGTGTTCCCCTGATTGTTTAATTCTGACGGGACATGTTACCAGGTGAACGGTATAAGCGAGGAGAGTGTGTTCCCCTGATGGTTTAATACACACGGGACATTTTACCAGGTGAACAGTATAAGTGAGGAGAGTGTGTTCCCCTGATGGTTTAATATACACAGGACATGTCACCAGGTGAACAGTATAAGTGAGGAGAGTGTGTTCCCCAGATGATTTAATATAAACGGGACATGTCACCAGGTGAACAGTATATGTGAGGAGAATGTGTTCCCCTGATCATTTAATACACACGGGACATGTTACCAGGTGAACAGTATAAGTGAGGAGTGTGTGTTCCCCTGATGGTTTAATATACACAGGACATCTAAGCAGGTGAACAGTATAAGTGAGGAGAGTGTGTTACCCTGATGGATTAACATACACGGGACATGTTACCAGGTGAAAAGTATAAGTGAGGAGAGTGTGTTCCCCGATTGTTTAATGCACACGGGACATGTTACCAGGTGAACAGTTTAAGCGAGGAGAGGGTGTTCCCCTGATGGTTTAATATACACGGGACATGTTACCAGGTGAACTCTATAAGTGAGGAGAATGTGTTCCCCTGATTGTTTATTACACACGGGACATGTCACCAGGAGATCAGTATAAGTGAGGAGACTGTGTTCCCCTGATTGTTTAATAAACACGGGACATGTTACCAGGTGAACTTGATAAGTGAGGAGAGTGTGTTCCTCTGATGGTTTAATACACACGGGACATGTTACCAGGTGATCTTTATAAGTGAGGAGAGTGTGTTCCCCTGATTGTTTAATACACATGGGACATGTTACCAAGTGAACAGTATAAGTGAGGAGAGTGTGTTCCCCAGATTGTTTAATACACACAGGCCATGTTACCAGGTGAACAGTATAAGTGAGGAGACTGCGTTCCCCTGATGGTTTAATATACACGGGACATGTCATCAGGTGAGCTCTATAAGTGAGGAGAGTGTGTTCCCCAGATTGTTTAATACACACAGGCCATGTTACCAGGTGAACAGTATAAGTGAGGAGACAGCGTTCCCCTGATGGTTTAATATACGCGGGACATGTCACCAGGTGAACAGCATACGTGAGGAGAGTGTGTTCCCCTGATTGTTTAATATACACGGGACATGTTACCAGGTGAACAGTGTAAGTGAGGAGAGTGTCTTCCCCTGAAGGTTTAATATACATGGGACATGTTACCAGATAAACAGTATAAGTGAGGAGAGTGTGTTCCCCTGATTGTTTAATATACACGGGATATGTTACCAGGTGAACAGTACAAGTGAGGAGAGCGTGTTCCCCTGAGGGTTTAATACAAACGGGACATGTCACCAGTTGAACAGTATAAGTGAGGAGAGGTGTGTTCCCCTGTATGTTTAATACACACGGGACATGTTACCAGGTGAAAAGTATAAGTGAGGAAAGTGTGTTCCCCTGATGGTTTAATATAAACGGGACATGTTACCAGGTGAACAGTACAAGTGAGGAGAGTGAGTTCCCCTGATGGTTTAATACACACGGGTCATGTCACCAGTTGAACAGTATAAGTGAGGAGAGGTGTGTTCCCCTGTATGTTTAATACACACGGGACATGTTACCAGGTGAAAAGTATAAGTGAGGAGAGTGTGTTCCCCTGATGGTTTAATACACACGGGACATGTTACCAGGTGAACAGTATAAGTGAGGAGAGTGTGTTCCCCTGATTGTTTAATACGCACAGGACATGTTACCTGGTGAACAGTATAAGTGAGGAGAGTGTGTTCCCCTGATTGTTTAATACGCACAGGACATGTTACCTGGTGAACAGTATAAGTGAGGAGAGTGTGTTCCCCTGATGGTTTAATATAAACGGGACATGTTACCAGATGAACAGTATAAGTGAGGAGAGTGAGTTCCCCTGATGGTTTAATACACACGGGACATGTCACCAGTTGAACAGTATAAGTGAGGAGAGGTGTGTTCCCCTGTATGTTTAATACACACGGGACATGTTACCAGGTGAAAAGTATAAGTGAGGAGAGTGTGTTCCCCTGATGGTTTAATACACACGGGACATGTTACCAGGTGAACAGTATAAGTGAGGAGAGTGTGTTCCCCTGATTGTTTAATACGCACAGGACATGTTACCTGGTGAACAGTATAAGTGAGGAGAGTGTGTTCCCCTGATTGTTTAATAGACACGGGACATGTTACCTGGTGAACAGTATAAGTGAGGAGAGTGTGTTCCCCTGATTGTTTAATACGCACAGGACATGTTACCAGGTGAACAGTATAAGTGAGGAGAGTGTGTTCCCCTGATTGGTTAATATACACGGGACATGTTACCAGGTGAACAGTATAAGTGAGGAGAGTGTGTTCCCCTGATTGGTTAATATACACGGGACATGTCACCAGGTGAACAGTGTCAGTGAGGAGAGTGTGTTCCCCTGATGGTTTAATATACACGGGACATGTTACCAGGTGAACAGTATAAGTGAGGAGAGTGTGTTCCCCTGATTGGTTAATATACACGGGACATGTCACCAGGTGAACAGTATAAGTGAGGAGAGTGTGTTCCCCTGGTTGTTTAATGCACACGGGACATGTTACCAGTTGATCAGTATAAGTGAGGAGAGTGTGTTCCCCTGATGGTTTAATACTCACGGGACATGTTACCAGGTGAACAGTATAAGTGAGGAGAGTGTGTTCCCCTGATTGGTTAATATACACGGGACATGTTACCAGTTCAACAGTATAAGTGAGGAGAGTGTGTTCCCCTGATGGTTTAAAATAAACGGGACATGTTACCAGTTGAACAGTATAAGTGGGGTGAGTGTGTTCCCCTGATGGCTCAATACACACGGGACATGTTACCAGGTGAAAAGTATAAGTGAGGAGAATGTGTTCCCCTGATGGTTTAATACACACGGGACATGTCACCAGGTGAACAGTATAAGGGAGGAGAGTGTGTTCCCCAGATGATTTAATATAAACGGGACATGTCACCAGGTGAACAGTATATGTGAGGAGAGTGTGTTCCCCTGATGGTTTAATGCACACGTGACATGTTACCAGGTGAACAGTATAAGTGAGGAGAGTGTGTTCCCCTGATGGCTTAATATACACGGGACATGTCACCAGGTGAACAGTATAAGTCAGGAGAGTGTGTTCCCCTGATGGTTTAATAGACACGTGACATGTTACCAGGTGAACAGTATAAGTGAGGATAGTGTGTTACCCTGATGGTTTAATATTCACGGGACATGTTACCAGGTGAACAGTATAAGTGAGGAGATTGTGTTCCCCTGATTGTTTAATTCTGACGGGACATGTTACCAGGTGAACGGTATAAGCGAGGAGAGTGTGTTCCCCTGATGGTTTAATACACACGGGACATTTTACCAGGTGAACAGTATAAGTGAGGAGAGTGTGTTCCCCTGATGGTTTAATATACACAGGACATGTCACCAGGTGAACAGTATAAGTGAGGAGAGTGTGTTCCCCAGATGATTTAATATAAACGGGACATGTCACCAGGTGAACAGTATATGTGAGGAGAATGTGTTCCCCTGATCATTTAATACACACGGGACATGTTACCAGGTGAACAGTATAAGTGAGGAGTGTGTGTTCCCCTGATGGTTTAATATACACAGGACATCTAAGCAGGTGAACAGTATAAGTGAGGAGAGTGTGTTACCCTGATGGATTAACATACACGGGACATGTTACCAGGTGAAAAGTATAAGTGAGGAGAGTGTGTTCCCCTGATTGTTTAATGCACACGGGACATGTTACCAGGTGAACAGTTTAAGCGAGGAGAGGGTGTTCCCCTGATGGTTTAATATACACGGGACATGTTACCAGGTGAACTCTATAAGTGAGGAGAATGTGTTCCCCTGATTGTTTATTACACACGGGACATGTCACCAGGAGATCAGTATAAGTGAGGAGACTGTGTTCCCCTGATTGTTTAATAAACACGGGACATGTTACCAGGTGAACTTGATAAGTGAGGAGAGTGTGTTCCTCTGATGGTTTAATACACACGGGACATGTTACCAGGTGATCTTTATAAGTGAGGAGAGTGTGTTCCCCTGATTGTTTAATATACACGGGACATGTCATCAGGTGAGCTCTATAAGTGAGGAGAGTGTGTTCCCCAGATTGTTTAATACACACAGGCCATGTTACCAGGTGAACAGTATAAGTGAGGAGACAGCGTTCCCCTGATGGTTTAATATACGCGGGACATGTCACCAGGTGAACAGCATACGTGAGGAGAGTGTGTTCCCCTGATTGTTTAATATACACGGGACATGTTACCAGGTGAACAGTGTAAGTGAGGAGAGTGTCTTCCCCTGAAGGTTTAATATACATGGGACATGTTACCAGATAAACAGTATAAGTGAGGAGAGTGTGTTCCCCTGATTGTTTAATATACACGGGATATGTTACCAGGCGAACAGTACAAGTGAGGAGAGTGAGTTCCCCTGATGGTTTAATACACACGGGTCATGTCACCAGTTGAACAGTATAAGTGAGGAGAGGTGTGTTCCCCTGTATGTTTAATACACACGGGACATGTTACCAGGTGAAAAGTATAAGTGAGGAGAGTGTGTTCCCCTGATGGTTTAATACACACGGGACATGTTACCAGGTGAACAGTATAAGTGAGGAGAGTGTGTTCCCCTGATTGTTTAATACGCACAGGACATGTTACCTGGTGAACAGTATAAGTGAGGAGAGTGTGTTCCCCTGATTGTTTAATACGCACAGGACATGTTACCTGGTGAACAGTATAAGTGAGGAGAGTGTGTTCCCCTGATTGTTTAATACGCACAGGACATGTTACCTGGTGAACAGTATAATTGAGGAGAGTGTGTTCCCCTGATGGTTTAATATAAACGGGACATGTTACCAGGTGAACAGTATAAGTGAGGAGAGTGAGTTCCCCTGATGGTTTAATACACACGGGACATGTCACCAGTTGAACAGTATAAGTGAGGAGAGGTGTGTTCCCCTGTATGTTTAATACACACGGGACATGTTACCAGGTGAAAAGTATAAGTGAGGAGAGTGTGTTCCCCTGATGGTTTAATACACACGGGACATGTTACCAGGTGAACAGTATAAGTGAGGAGAGTGTGTTCCCCTGATTGTTTAATACGCACAGGACATGTTACCTGGTGAACAGTATAAGTGAGGAGAGTGTGTTCCCCTGATTGTTTAATAGACACGGGACATGTTACCTGGTGAACAGTATAAGTGAGGAGAGTGTGTTCCCCTGATTGTTTAATACGCACAGGACATGTTACCAGGTGAACAGTATAACTGAGGAGAGTTTGTTTCCCTGATTGTTTAATATACACGGGACATGTTACCAGGTGAACAGTATAAGTGAGGAGAGTGTGTTCCCCTGATGGTTTAATGCACACGGGACATGTGACCAGATGAACAGTATAAGTGAGGAGAGTGTGTTCCCCTGATTGTTTAATACGCACTGGACATGTTACCAGGTGAACAGTATAAGTGAGGAGAGTGTGTTCCCCTGATTGTTTAATACACACGGGACATGTTACCAGGTGAACAGTATAAGTGAGGAGAGCGTGTTCCCCTGAGGGTTTAATATACATGGGACATGTTACCAGGTGATTTCGATAAGTGAGGAGAGTGTGTTCCCCTGATTGTTTAATGCACATTGGACATGTTACCAGGTGAACAGTATAAGTGAGGAGAGTGTGTTCCCCTGATTGTTTAATAGACATGGGACATGTTACCAGGTGAACAGTATAAGTGAGGAGAGTGTGTTCCCCGATTGTTTAATACACACGGGACATGTTAGCAGGTGAACAGTATAAGTGAGGAGAATGTGTTCCCCTGATTGTTTAATACACACGGGACATGTTACCAGGTGAACAGTATAAGTGAGGAGAGTGTGTTCCCCGATTGTTTAATACACACGGGACATGTTACCAGGTGAACAGTATAAGTGAGTAGAGTGTGTTCCCCTGATTGTTTAATATACGCGGGACATGTTTCCAGGTGAACAGTGTAAGTGAGAAGAATGTATTCCCCTGATGGTTTAATATTCATGGGACACGTTACCAGATAAACAGTATAAGTGAGGAGAGTGTGTTCCCCTGATGGTTTAATGCACACGGGACATGTGACCAGATGAACAGTATAAGTGAGGAGAGTGTGTTCCCCTGATTGTTTAATACACACGGGACATGTTACCAGGTGAACAGTATAAGTGAGGAGAGTGTGTTCCCCTGATTGTTTAATGCACTTTGGACATGTTACCAGGTGACAAGTATAAGTGAGGAGAGTGTGTTCCCCTGATGGTTTAATATACACAGGACATGTTACCAGGTGAAATGTCTAAGTGAGGAGAGTATGTTCCCCTGATTGTTTAATGCACACGGGACATGTTACCAGGTGAACAGTATAAGTGAGGAGAGCGTGTTCCGCTGAGGGTTTAATACAAACGGGACATGTTACCAGTTGAACAGTATACGTGAGGAGAGTGTGTTCCCCTGATTGTTTAATGTACACGGGACATGTTACCTGGTGAACAGTATAAGTGAGGAGAGCGTGTTCCCCTGATGGTTTAATATAAACGGGACATGTTACCAGGTGAACAGTATAAGTGAGGAGAGTGAGTTCCCCTGATGGTTTAATACACACGGGACATGTCACCAGTTGAACAGTATAAGTGAGGAGAGGTGTGTTCCCCTGTATGTTTAATACACACGGGACATGTTATCAGGTGAAAAGTATAAGTGAGGAGAGTGTGTTCCCCTGATGGTTTAATACACACGGGACATGTTACCAGGTGAACAGTATAAGTGAGGAGAGTGTGTTCCCCTGATTGTTTAATAAGCACAGGACATGTTACCAGTTGAACAGTATAAGTGAGGAGAGTGTGTTCCCCTGATTGTTTAATGTACACGGGACATGTTACCTGGTGAACAGAATAAGTGAGGAGAGCGTGTTCACCTGAGGGTTTAATACAAAGGGGACATGTCACCAGCTGAACAGTATAAGTGAGGAGAATGTGTTCCCCTGATTGTTTAATACACACGGGACATGTCACCAGGTGAACAGTATAAGTGAGGAGAGTGTGTTCCCCTGATTGTTTATTACACACAAGACATGTTACCAGGTGAACAGTATAAGTGAGGAGAGTGTGTTCCCCTGATTGTTTAATACACACGGGTCATGTCACCAGCTGAACAGCATAAGTGAGGAGAATGTTTTCCCCTGATTGTTTAATGTACACGGGATATGTTACCAGGTGAACAGTATAAGTGAGGAGAGTATGTTCCCCTGATTGTTTAATGTACACGGGACATGTTACCAGGTGAACAGTATAAGTGAGGAGAGTGTGTTCCCCTGATTTTTTAATACACACGGGACATGTCACCAGGTGAACAGTATAAGTGAGGAGACTGAGTACCCCTCATGGTTTAATATGCACAGGACATGTTACCAGGTGAACTCTATAAGTGAGGCGAGTGTGTTCCCCTGATGGTTTAATGCACACGGGACATGTGACCAGATGAACAGTCTAAGTGAGGAGAGTCTTTTCCCCTGATTGTTTAATAGACACGGTACATGTTACCAGGTGAACAGTATAAGTGAGGAGAGTGTGTTCCCCAGATTGTTTAATACACACAGGCCATGTTACCAGGTGAACAGAATAAGTGAGGAGACTGCGTTCCCCTGATAGTTTAATATACACGGGACATGTTACCAGGTGAACAGCATAAGTGAGGAGAGTGTGTTCCCCTGATTGTTTAATATACACGGGACATGTTACCAGGTGAACAGTGCAAGTGAGGAGAGTGTGTTCCCCTGATTGTTTAATATACACGGGACATGTTACCAGATAAACAGTATAAGTGAGGAGAGTGGGTTCCCCTGATGGTTTAATACAAACGGGACATGTGACCAGATGAACAGTATAAGTGAGGAGAGTGTGTTCCCCTGATTGTTTAATATACACGGGACATGTTACCAAGTGAACAGTATAAGTGAGGAGAGTGTGTTCCCCTGATTGTTTAATGCACATTGGACATGTTACCAGGTGAACAGTATAAGTGAGGAGACCGTGTTCCCCTGAGGGTTTAATATACATTGGACATGTTACCAGGTGATTTCTATAAGTGAGGAGAGTGTATTCCCCTGATGGTTTAATACAAACGGGACATGTCACCTGGTGTACAGTATAAGTGAGGAGAGGTGTGTTCCCCTGTATGTTTAATACACACGGGACATGTTACCAGGTGAACAGTAAAAGTGAGGAGAGTGTGTTCCCCTGATGGTTTAATATAAACGGGACATGTTACCAGGTGAACAGTATAAATGAGGTGAGTGTGTTCCCCTGATGATTTAATATAAACGGGACATGTCACCAGGTGAACAGTATAAGTGAGGTGAGTGTGTTCCCCTGATGGTTTAATAGACACGGGACATGTTACCAGGTGAACAGTATAAGTGAGGAGAGTGTGTTCCCCTGATTGTTTAATAGACACGGGATATGTTACCAGGTGAACAGTATAAGTGAGGAGAGTTTGTTTCCCTGATTGTTTAATATACACGGGACATGTTACCAGGTGAACAGTGTAAGTGAGGAGAGTGTGTTCCCCTGATGGTTTAATATACATGGGACATGTTACCAGATAAACAGTATAAGTGAGGAGAGTGTGTTCCCCTGATGGTTTAATGCACACGGGACATGTTACCAGGTGAACCGTATAAGTGAGGTGAGTGTGTTCCCCTGATGTTTTAATACACACGGGACATGTTACCAGGTGAACAGTATAAGTGAGGAGAGTGTGTTCCCCTGATTGTTTAATGCACATTGGACATGTTACCAGGTGAACAGTATAAGTGAGGAGAGTTTGTTCCCCTGATGGTTTAATGCACACGGGACATGTTACCAGGTGAACAGCATAAGTGAGGAGAGTGTGTTCCCCTGATGATTTAATGTAAACGGGACATGTCACCAGGTGAACAGTATAAGTGAGGTGAGTGTGTTCCCATGATGGTTTAATATACATGGGACATGTCACCAGGTCTACATTATAAGTGAGGAGACTGTGTTCCCCTGATGGTTTAATACACACGGGACATGTTACCAGGTGAACAGTATAAGTGAGGAGAGTGTGTTCCCCTGATTGTTTAATAGACACAGGACATGTTACCAGGTGAACAGTATAACTGAGGAGAGTGTGTTCCCCTGATTGTTTAATATACACGGGACATGTTACCAGGTGAACAGTATAAGTGAGGAGAGTGTGTTATTCTGATGGTTGAATATACACGGGACATGTTACCAGGTGAACAGTATAAGTGAGGAGACTGTGTTCCCCTGATTGTTTAATACACACGGGACATGTTACCAGGTGAACAGTATAAGTGAGGAGAGTGTGTTCCCCTGATTGTTTAATACACACGGGACATGTTACCAGGTGAACAGTATAAGTGAGGAGAGTGTGTTATTCTGATGGTTGAATATACACGGGACATGTTACCAGGTGAACAGTATAAGTGAGGAGAGTGTGTTCCCCTGATGGTTTAATATACATGGACCACGTTACCAGATAAACAGTATAAGTGAGGCGAGTGTGTTCCCCTGATTGTTTAATGCACACGGGACATGTTACCAGGTGAACAGTATAAGTGAGCAGAGTGTGTTCCCCTGATTGTTTAATGTACACGGGACATGTTACCTGGTTAACAGAATAAGTGAGGAGAGCGTGTTCCCCTGAGGGTTTAATACAAACGGGACATGTCACCAGCTGAACAGTATAAGTGAGGAGAATGTGTTCCCCTGATTGTTTAATACACACAAGACATGTTACCAGGTGAACAGTATAAGTGAGGAGAGTGTGTTCCCCTGATGGTTTAATATACTCAGGACATGTTACCAGGTGAACAGTGTAAGTGAGGAGAGTGTGTTCCCCTGATTGTTTAATGTACACAGGACATGTTACCAGGTGAACAGTATAAGTGAGGAGAGTGTGTTCCCCTGATTGTTTAATGTACACGGGACATGTTACCAGGTGAAAAGTAAAAGTGAGAAGAGTGTGTTCCCCTGATTGTTTAATAGACACAGGACATGTTACCAGGTGAACAGTATAAGTGAGGAGAGTATGTTCCCCTGATTGTTTAATGTACACAGGACATGTTACCAGGTGAACAGTATAAGTGAGGAGAGTGTGTTCCCCTGATGGTTTAATATACACGGGACATGTTACCAGGTGAACAGTATAAGTGAGGAGAGTGTGTTCCCCTGATGGTTTAATACACACGGGACATGTTACCAGCTGAACAGTATAAGTGAGGAGAGTGTGCTCCCTTGATGGTTTAACATACACGGGACATGTTACCAGGTGAACTCCATAAGTGAGGAGAGTGTGTCCCCCTGATGGTTTTACATACAAGGGACATGTTACCAGGTGAACAGTATAAGTGAGCAGAGTGTGTTCCCCTGATTGTTTAATGCACACGGGACATGTTACCAGGTGAACAGTGTAAGTGAGGAGAGTGTGTTCCCCTGATGGTTTAATACACACGGGACATGTTACCAGGTGAGCAGTATAAGTGAGGAGAGTGTGTTCCGCTGATTGTTTAATACACACGGGTCATGTTACCAGGTGAACAGTATAAGTGAGCAGAGTGTGTTCCCCTGAGGGTTTAATATACATGGGACATGTTACCAGGTGAACTCGATAAGTGAGGAGAGTGTGTCCCCCTGATGGTTTAAAATACAAGGGACATGTTAACAGGTGAAAAGTATAAGTGAGCAGAGTGTGTTCCCCTGATTGTTTAATATACATGGGACATGTTACCAGGTGAACAGTATAAGTGAGGAGAGTGTGTTCCCCTGATGGGTTAATATACACAGGACATGTTACCAGGTGAGCAGTATAAGTGAGGAGAGTGTGTTCCCTTGATGGTTTAATACAAACGGGACATATTACCAGGTGAACAGTATAAGTGAGGAGAGTGTGTTCCCTTGATGGTTTAATATACACAGGACATATCACCAGGTGAACAGTTTAAGTGAGGAGAGTATGTTCCCCTGATGGTTTAATACACACGGGACATGTTACCAAGTGAACATTATAAGTGTGGAGAGCGTGTTCCCCTGATGGTTTTATACAGACGGGACATGTTACCAGGTGAAAAGTATAATTGAGGAGAGTGTGTTCCCCTGAGGGTTTAATATACATGGGACATGTTTCCAGGTGAAAAGTATAAGTGAGGAGAGTGTTTTCCACTGATGGTTTAATACAGACGGGACATGTTACCAGATGAACATTATAAGTGAGGAGAGTGTTTTCCACTGATGGTTTAATACAGACGGGACATGTTACCAGGTGAACATTATAAGTGTGGAGAGTGTGTTCCCCTGATGGTTTAAAACAGACGGGACATGTTACCACGTGAACAGTATAAGTGAGGAGAGTATGTTCCCCTGATTGTTTAATACACCCAGGACATGTTACCAGGTGAACAGTATAAGTGAGGAGAGTGTTTTCCACTGATGGTTTAATACAGACGGGACATGTTACCAGGTGAACATTATAAGTGTGGAGAGTGTGTTCCCCTGATGGTTTAATACAGACGGGACATGTTACCACGTGAACAGTATAAGTGAGGAGAGTATGTTCCCCTGATGGTTTAATACACACGGGACATGTTACCAGGTGAACAGTGTAAGTGAGGAGAGTGTGTTCCCCTGATGGTTTAATACGCACGGGACATGTTACCAGGTGAACAGTATAAGTGAGGAGAGTGTGTTCCCCTGATTGTTTAATACACACAGGACATGTCACCAGTGAACAGTATAAGTGAGGAGAGTGTGTTCCACTGATGGTTTAATATACACGGGACATGTTACCAGGTGAACAGCATAAGTGAGGAGAGTGTGTTCCCCTGATTGTTTAATACACACGGGACATGTTACCAGGTGAACAGTATAGGTGAGGAGAATGTGTTCCCCTGATGGTTTAATAAACACGGGACATGTTACCAGGTGAACAGTGTAAGTGAGGAGAGTGTGTTCCCCTGATGGTTTAATACGCACGGGACATGTTACCAGGTGAACAGTATAAGTGAGGAGAGTGTGTTCCCCTGATTGTTTAATACACACGGGACATGTTACCTGATGAACAGTATAATTGAGGGGAGTGTATTCCCCTGAGGGTTTAATATACATGGGACATGTTACCAGGTGAACTCAATAAGTGAGCGGAGTGTGTTCCCCTGAGGGTTTAATACACATGGTACATGTTACCAGGTGAACTCCATAAGTGAGGAGAGTGTGTTCCCCTGATTGTTTAATACACATGGGACATGTTACCAGGTGAACAGTATCAGAGAGGAGAGTGTGTTCCCCTGATGGTTTAATATACACGGGACATGTTACCAGGTGAACCGTATAAGTGAGGAGAGTGTGTTCCCCTGATGGTTTAATATAAACGGGACAAGTTACCAGGTGAACAGTATAAGTGAGGAGAGTGTGTTCCCCTGATGGTTTAATATACACAGGACATGTTACCAGGTGAACAGTATAAGTGAGGAGAGTATGTTCCTCTGATGGTTTAATACACACGGGACATGGAACCAGGCGAACAGTATAAGTGAGGAGAGTGTTTTCCCCTGATGGTTTAATATACACAGGACATGTCACCAGGTGAACAGTATAAGTGAGGAGAGTGTGATCCCCTGATTGTTTAATACACACGGGACATGTTACCAGGTGAACAGTATAAGTGAGGAGAGTGTGATCCCCTGATTGTTTAATACACACGGGACATGTTACCAGATGAACAGTATAAGTGAGGAGAGTGTGTTCCCCTGATGGTTTAATATACACAGGACATGTTACCAGGTGAACAGTATAAGTGAGGCGAGTGTGTTCCCCTGATGGTTTGATATACACCGGACATGTCACCAGGTGAACAGTATAAGTGAGGAGAGTGAGTTCCCCTGATGGTTTAATATACACAGGACATGTTACCAGGTGAACAGTATAAGTGAGGAGAGTGTGTTCCCCTGATTGTTTAATATACACAGGACATGTCACCAGGTGAACAGTATAAGTGAGGAGAGTGTGTTCCCCTGATTGTTTAATACACAGGACATGTCACCAGGTGAACAGTATAAGTGAGGAGAGTGTGTTCCCCTGATTGTTTAATATACACGGGACATGTTACCAGGTGAACAGTATAAGTGAGGAGAGTGTGTTCCCCTGATTGTTTAATATACACAGGACATGTCACCAGGTGAACAGTATAAGTGAGGAGAGTGTGTTCCCCTGATGGTTTAATACACAGGGGACATGTCACCAGGTGAACAGTATAAGTGAGGAGAGTGTGTTCCCCTGATTGTTTAATATACACGGGACATGTTACCAGGTGAACAGTATAAGTGAGGAGAGTGTGTTCCCCTGATGGTTTAATATACACCGGACATGTCACCAGGTGAACAGTATAAGTGAGGAGAGTGAGTTCCCCTGATGGTTTAATATACACCGGACATGTTACCAGGTGAACAGTATAAGTGAGGAGAGTGTGTTCCCCTGCTGGTTTAAGATAAACAGGACATGTTACCAGGTGAACACTATAAGTGAGGAGAGTGTGTTCCCCTGATGGTTTAAGATACACAGGACATGTTACCAGGTGAACACTATAAGTGATGAGAGTGTGTTCCCCTGATGGTTTAATGCACACGGGACATGTTACCAGGTGAAATGTCTATGTGAGGAGAGTATGTTCACCTGATTGTTTAATACACACGGGACATGTTACCAGGTGAACAGTATAACTGAGGAGAGTTTGTTCCCCTGATTGTTTAATGTACACGGGACATGTTACCTGGTGAACAGAATAAGTGAGGAGAGCGTGTTCCCCTGAGGGATTAATACAAACGGGACATGTCACCAGCTGAACAGTATAAGTGAGGAGAATGTGTTCCCCTGATTGTTTAATACACACAAGACATGTTACCAGGTGAACAGTATAAGTGAGGAGAATGTGTTCCCCTGATTGTTTAATACAAACGGGACATGTCACCAGCTGAACAGTATAAGTGAGGAGAATGTGTTCCCCTGATTGTTTAATACACACGGGACATGTCACCAGGTGAACAGTATAAGTGAGGAGAGTGTGTTCCCATGATGGTTTAATATACACGGGACATGTTACCAGGTGAACAGTATAAGTGAGGAGAGTGTGTTCCCGATTGTTTAATACGCACAGGACATGTTACCAGGTGAACAGTATAACTGAGGAGAGTTTGTTTCCCTGATTGTTTAATATACACGGGACATGTTACCAGGTGAACAGTATAAGTGAGGCGAATGTGTTCCCCTGATTGTTTAATATACACGGGACATGTTACCAGGTGAACAGTATAAGTGAGGCGAATGTGTTCCCCTGATTGTTTAATATACACGGGACATGTTACCAGGTGAACAGTATAAGTGAGGCGAATGTGTTCCCCTGATTGTTTAATATACACGGGACATGTTACCAGGTGAACAGTATAAGTGATGTGAGTGTGTTCCCCTGATTGTTTAATACACAAGGGACATGTTACCAGGTGAACAGTATAAGTGAGGCGAATGTGTTCCCCTGATTGTTTAATATACACGGGACATGTTACCAGGTGAACAATATAAGTGAGGCGAATGTGTTCCCCTGATTGTTTAATATACACGGGACATGTTACCAGGTGAACAGTATAAGTGAGGAGAGTGTGTTCCCCTGATTGTTTAATGTACACGGGACATGTTACCAGGTGAACAGTATAAGTGAGAAGAGTGTGTTCCCCTGATTGTTTAATGTACACGGGACATGTTACCAGGTGAACAGAATAAGTGAGGAGAGTGTGTTCCCCTGAGGGTTTAATACAAACGGGACATGTCACCAGGTGAACAGTATAAGTGAGAAGAGTGTGTTTCACTGATTGTTTAATAGACACGGGACATGTTACCAGGTGAACAGTATAAGTGAGGTGAGTGTGTTCCCCTGATTGTTTAATACACAAGGGACATGTTACCAGGTGAACAGTATAAGTGAGGCGAATGTGTTCCCCTGATTGTTTAATATACACGGGACATGTTACCAGGTGAACAATATAAGTGAGGCGAATGTGTTCCCCTGATTGTTTAATATACACGGGACATGTTACCAGGTGAACAGTATAAGTGAGGAGAGTGTGTTCCCCTGATTGTTTAATGTACACGGGACATGTTACCAGGTGAACAGTATAAGTGAGAAGAGTGTGTTCCCCTGATTGTTTAATGTACACGGGACATGTTACCAGGTGAACAGAATAAGTGAGGAGAGTGTGTTCCCCTGAGGGTTTAATACAAACGGGACATGTCACCCGGTGAACAGTATAAGTGAGAAGAGTGTGTTTCACTGATTGTTTAATAGACACGGGACATGTTACCAGGTGAACAGTATAAGTGAGGAGAGTATGTTCCCCTGATTGTTTAATGTACACAGGACATGTTACCAGGTGAACAGTATAAGTGAGAAGAGTGTGTTTCACTGATTGTTTAATAGACACGGGACATGTTACCAGGTGAACAGTATAAGTGAGGAGAGTATGTTCCCCTGATTGTTTAATGTACACGGGACATGTTACCAGGTGAACAGTATAAGTGAGAAGAGTGTGTTCCCCTGATTGTTTAATAGACACAGGACATGTTACCAGGTGAACAGTATAAGTGAGGAGAGTGTGTTCCCCTCATGGTTTAATATGCACAGGACATGTTACCAGGTGAACAGTATAAGTGAGAAGAGTGTGTTCCACTGATTGTTTAATAGACACAGGACATGTTACCAGGTGAACAGTATAAGTGAGGAGAGTGTGTTCCCCTCATGGTTTAATATGCACAGGACATGTTACCAGGTGAACAGTGTAAGTGAGGTGAGTGTGTTCCCCTGATGATTTAATATAAACGGGACATGTCACCAGGTGAACAGCATAAGTGAGGTGAGTATGTTCCCATGATGGTTTAATATACATGGGACATGTCACCAGGTCTACATTATAAGTGAGGAGAGTGTGTTCCCCTGATGGTTTAATGCACACGGGACATGTTACCAGGTGAACAGTATAAGTGAGGAGAGTGTGTTCCCCTGATTGTTTAATAGACACGGGACATGTTACCAGGTGAACAGTATAAGTGAGGAGAGTGTGTTCCCCTGATTGTTTAATACGCACAGGACATGTTACCAGGTGAACAGTATAACTGAGGAGAGTTTGTTTCCCTGATTGTTTAATATACACAGGACATGTTACCAGGTGAACAGTGTAAGTGAGCAGAGTGTGTTCCCCTGATGGTTTAATATACATGGGACATGTTACCAGATAAACAGTATAAGTGAGGAGAGTGTGTTCCCCTGATGGTTTAATGCACACGGGACATGTTACCAGGTGAACCGTATAAGTGAGGTGAGTGTGTTCCCCTGATGATTTAATATAAATGGGACATGTCACCAGGTGAACAGTATAAGTGAGGTGAGTGTGTTCCCATGATGGTTTAATATACATGGGACATGTCACCAGGTCTACATTATAAGTGAGGAGACTGTGTTCCCCTGATGGTTTAATACACACGGGACATGTTACCAGGTGAACAGTATAAGTGAGGAGAGTATGTTCCCCTGATTGTTTAATGCACATTGGACATGTTACCAGGTGAACAGTATAAGTGAGGAGAGTGTGTTCCCCTGATTGTTTAATAGACACGGGACATGTTACCAGGTGAACAGTATAAGTGAGGAGAGTGTGGTCCCCTGATTGTTTAATACACACGGGACATGTTACCAGGTGAACAGTATAAGTGAGGCGAGTGTGTTCCCCTGATTGTTTAATACACACGGGACATGTTACCAGGTGAACAGTATAAGTGAGGAGAGTGTGTTCCCCTGATTGTTCAATACACACGGGACATGTTACCAGGTGAACAGTATATGTGAGGAGAGTGTGTTCCCCTGATTGTTTAATACACACGGGACATGTTACCAGGTGAACAGTATAAGTGAGCAGAGTGTGTTCCCCTGATTGTTTAATATACGCGGGACATGTTTCCAGGTGAACAGTGTAAGTGAGGAGAATGTGTTCCCCTGATGGTTTAATATACATGGACCACGTTACCAGATAAACAGTATAAGTGAGGAGAGTGTGTTCCCCTGATGGTTTAATATACATGGACCACGTTACCAGATAAACAGTATAAGTGAGGAGAGTGTGTTCCCCTGATGGTTTAATGCACACGGGAAATGTTACCAGGTGAACAGTATAAGTGAGGAGAGTGTGTTCCCCTGATTGTTTAATATACACAGGACATGTTACCAGGTGAAAAGTATAAGTGAGGAGAGTATGTTCCCCTGATTGTTTAATGTACACAGGACATGTTACCAGGTGAACAGTATAAGTGAGGAGAGTATGTTCCCCTGATTGTTTAATGTACACGGGACATGTTACCAGGTGAAAAGTAAAAGTGAGAAGAGTGTGTTCCCCTGATTGTTTAATAGACACAGGACATGTTACCAGGTGAACAGTATAAGTGAGGAGAGTATGTTCCCCTGATTGTTTAATGTACACAGGACATGTTACCAGGTGAACAGTATAAGTGAGGAGAGTGTGTTCCCCTGATGGTTTAATATACACGGGACATGTTACCAGGTGAACAGTATAAGTGAGGAGAGTGTGTTCCCCTGATGGTTTAATACACACGGGACATGTTACCAGCTGAACAGTATAAGTGAGGAGAGTGTGCTCCCTTGATGGTTTAACATACACGGGACATGTTACCAGGTGAACTCCATAAGTGAGGAGAGTGTGTCCCCCTGATGGTTTAAAATACAAGGGACATGTTAACAGGTGAAAAGTATAAGTGAGGAGAGTGAGTTCCCCTGATGGTTTAATATACACAGGACATGTTACCAGGTGAACAGTATAAGTGAGGAGAGTGTGTTCCCCTGATTGTTTAATATACACAGGACATGTCACCAGGTGAACAGTATAAGTGAGGAGAGTGTGTTCCCCTGATTGTTTAATACACAGGACATGTCACCAGGTGAACAGTATAAGTGAGGAGAGTGTGTTCCCCTGATTGTTTAATATACACGGGACATGTTACCAGGTGAACAGTGTAAGTGAGGAGAGTGTGTTCCCCTGATTGTTTAATATACACAGGACATGTCACCAGGTGAACAGTATAAGTGAGGAGAGTGTGTTCCCCTGATGGTTTAATACACAGGGGACATGTCACCAGGTGAACAGTATAAGTGAGGAGAGTGTGTTCCCCTGATTGTTTAATATACACGGGACATGTTACCAGGTGAACAGTATAAGTGAGGAGAGTGTGTTCCCCTGATGGTTTAATATACACCGGACATGTCACCAGGTGAACAGTATAAGTGAGGAGAGTGAGTTCCCCTGATGGTTTAATATACACCGGACATGTTACCAGGTGAACAGTATAAGTGAGGAGAGTGTGTTCCCCTGCTGGTTTAAGATACACAGGACATGTTACCAGGTGAACACTATAAGTGAGGAGAGTGTGTTCCCCTGATGGTTTAAGATACACAGGACATGTTACCAGGTGAACACTATAAGTGATGAGAGTGTGTTCCCCTGATGGTTTAATGCACACGGGACATGTTACCAGGTGAAATGTCTAAGTGAGGAGAGTATGTTCACCTGATTGTTTAATACACACGGGACATGTTACCAGGTGAACAGTATAACTGAGGAGAGTTTGTTCCCCTGATTGTTTAATGTACACGGGACATGTTACCTGGTGAACAGAATAAGTGAGGAGAGCGTGTTCCCCTGAGGGATTAATACAAACGGGACATGTCACCAGCTGAACAGTATAAGTGAGGAGAATGTGTTGCCCTGATTGTTTAATACACACAAGACATGTTACCAGGTGAACAGTATAAGTGAGGAGAATGTGTTCCCCTGATTGTTTAATACAAACGGGACATGTCACCAGCTGAACAGTATAAGTGAGGAGAATGTGTTCCCCTGATTGTTTAATACACACGGGACATGTCACCAGGTGAACAGTATAAGTGAGGAGAGTTTGTTCCCATGATGGTTTAATATACACGGGACATGTTACCAGGTGAACAGTATAAGTGAGGAGAGTGTGTTCCCGATTGTTTAATACGCACAGGACATGTTACCAGGTGAACAGTATAACTGAGGAGAGTTTGTTTCCCTGATTGTTTAATATACACGGGACATGTTACCAGGTGAACAGTATAAGTGAGGCGAATGTGTTCCCCTGATTGTTTAATATACACGGGACATGTTACCAGGTGAACAGTATAAGTGAGGCGAATGTGTTCCCCTGATTGTTTAATATACACGGGACATGTTACCAGGTGAACAGTATAAGTGAGGCGAATGTGTTCCCCTGATTGTTTAATATACACGGGACATGTTACCAGGTGAACAGTATAAGTGATGTGAGTGTGTTCCCCTGATTGTTTAATACACAAGGGACATGTTACCAGGTGAACAGTATAAGTGAGGCGAATGTGTTCCCCTGATTGTTTAATATACACGGGACATGTTACCAGGTGAACAATATAAGTGAGGCGAATGTGTTCCCCTAATTGTTTAATATACACGGGACATGTTACCAGGTGAACAGTATAAGTGAGGAGAGTGTGTTCCCCTGATTGTTTAATGTACACGGGACATGTTACCAGGTGAACAGTATAAGTGAGAAGAGTGTGTTCCCCTGATTGTTTAATGTACACGGGACATGTTACCAGGTGAACAGAATAAGTGAGGAGAGTGTGTTCCCCTGAGGGTTTAATACAAACGGGACATGTCACCAGGTGAACAGTATAAGTGAGAAGAGTGTGTTTCACTGATTGTTTAATAGACACGGGACATGTTACCAGGTGAACAGTATAAGTGAGGTGAGTGTGTTCCCCTGATTGTTTAATACACAAGGGACATGTTACCAGGTGAACAGTATAAGTGAGGCGAATGTGTTCCCCTGATTGTTTAATATACACGGGACATGTTACCAGGTGAACAATATAAGTGAGGCGAATGTGTTCCCCTGATTGTTTAATATACACGGGACATGTTACCAGGTGAACAGTATAAGTGAGGAGAGTGTGTTCCCCTGATTGTTTAATGTACACGGGACATGTTACCAGGTGAACAGTATAAGTGAGAAGAGTGTGTTCCCCTGATTGTTTAATGTACACGGGACATGTTACCAGGTGAACAGAATAAGTGAGGAGAGTGTGTTCCCCTGAGGGTTTAATACAAACGGGACATGTCACCAGGTGAACAGTATAAGTGAGAAGAGTGTGTTTCACTGATTGTTTAATAGACACGGGACATGTTACCAGGTGAACAGTATAAGTGAGGAGAGTATGTTCCCCTGATTGTTTAATATGCACAGGACATGTTACCAGGTGAACAGTGTAAGTGAGGTGAGTGTGTTCCCCTGATGATTTAATATAAACGGGACATGTCACCAGGTGAACAGCATAAGTGAGGTGAGTATGTTCCCATGATGGTTTAATATACATGGGACATGTCACCAGGTCTACATTATAAGTGAGGAGAGTGTGTTCCCCTGATGGTTTAATGCACACGGGACATGTTACCAGGTGAACAGTATAAGTGAGGAGAGTGTGTTCCCCTGATTGTTTAATAGACACGGGACATGTTACCAGGTGAACAGTATAAGTGAGGAGAGTGTGTTCCCCTGATTGTTTAATACGCACAGGACATGTTACCAGGTGAACAGTATAACTGAGGAGAGTTTGTTTCCCTGATTGTTTAATATACACAGGACATGTTACCAGGTGAACAGTGTAAGTGAGGAGAGTGTGTTCCCCTGATGGTTTAATATACATGGGACATGTTACCAGATAAACAGTATAAGTGAGGAGAGTGTGTTCCCCTGATGGTTTAATGCACACGGGACATGTTACCAGGTGAACCGTATAAGTGAGGTGAGTGTGTTCCCCTGATGATTTAATATAAATGGGACATGTCACCAGGTGAACAGTATAAGTGAGGTGAGTGTGTTCCCATGATGGTTTAATATACATGGGACATGTCACCAGGTCTACATTATAAGTGAGGAGACTGTGTTCCCCTGATGGTTTAATACACACGGGACATGTTACCAGGTGAACAGTATAAGTGAGGAGAGTGTGTTCCCCTGATTGTTTAATGCACATTGGACATGTTACCAGGTGAACAGTATAAGTGAGGAGAGTGTGTTCCCCTGATTGTTTAATAGACACGGGACATGTTACCAGGTGAACAGTATAAGTGAGGAGAGTGTGGTCCCCTGATTGTTTAATACACACGGGACATGTTACCAGGTGAACAGTATAAGTGAGGCGAGTGTGTTCCCCTGATTGTTTAATACACACGGGACATGTTACCAGGTGAACAGTATAAGTGAGGAGAGTGTGTTCCCCTGATTGTTTAATACACACGGGACATGTTACCAGGTGAACAGTATATGTGAGGAGAGTGTGTTCCCCTGATTGTTTAATACACACGGGACATGTTACCAGGTGAACAGTATAAGTGAGCAGAGTGTGTTCCCCTGATTGTTTAATATACGCGGGACATGTTTCCAGGTGAACAGTGTAAGTGAGGAGAATGTGTTCCCCTGATGGTTTAATATACATGGACCACGTTACCAGATAAACAATATAAGTGAGGAGAGTGTGTTCCCCTGATGGTTTAATATACATGGACCACGTTACCAGATAAACAGTATAAGTGAGGAGAGTGTGTTCCCCTGATGGTTTAATGCACACGGGAAATGTTACCAGGTGAACAGTATAAGTGAGGAGAGTGTGTTCCCCTGATTGTTTAATGCACTTTGGACATGTTACCAGGTGAAAAGTATAAGTGAGGAGAGTGTGTTCCCCTGATGGTTTAATATACACAGGACATGTTACCAGGTGAACAGTATAAGTGAGGAGAGTGAGTTCCCCTGATTGTTTAATGCACACGGGACATGTTACCAGGTGAACAGTATAAGTGAGGAGAGTGTGTTCCCCTGATTGTTTAATGTACACTGGACATGTTACCTGGTTAACAGAATAAGTGAGGAGAGCGTGTTCCCCTGAGGGTTTAATACAAACGGGACATGTCACCAGCTGAACAGTATAAGTGAGGAGAATGTGTTCCCCTGATTGTTTAATACACACGGGACATGTCACCAGGTGAACAGTATAAGTGAGGAGCGTGTGTTCCCCTGATAGTTTAATATACACGGGACATGTTACCAGGTGAACAGTATAAGTGAGAAGAGTGTGTTCCCCTGATTGTTTAATAGACACAGGACATGTTACCAGGTGAACAGTATAAGTGAGGAGAGTATTTTCCCCTGATTGTTTAATGTACACAGGACATGTTACCAGGTGAACAGTATAAGTGAGGAGAGTGTGTTCCCCTGATTGTTTAATGTACACGGGACATGTTACCAGGTGAAAAGTATAAGTGAGAAGAGTGTGTTCCCTGATTGTTTAATATACACAGGACATGTTACCAGGTGAACAGTATAAGTGAGGAGAGTGTGTTCCCCTGATTGTTTAATGTACACAGGACATGTTACCAGGTGAACAGTATAAGTGAGGAGAGTGTGTTCCCCTGATGGTTTAATATACACGGGACATGTTACCAGGTGAACAGTATAAGTGAGGAGAGTGTGTTCCCCTGATGGTTTAATACACACGGGACATGTTACCAGGTGAACAGTATAAGTGAGGAGAGTGTGCTCCCTTGATGGTTTAACATACAAGGGACATGTTACCAGGTGAACTCCATAAGTGAGGAGAGTGTGTCCCCCTGATGGTTTTACATACAAGGGACATGTTACCAGGTGAACAGTATAAGTGAGCAGAGTGTGTTCCCCTGATTGTTTAATGCACACGGGACATGTTACCAGGTGAACAGTGTAAGTGAGGAGAGTGTGTTCCCCTGATGGTTTAATACACACGGGACATGTTACCAGGTGAGCAGTATAAGTGAGGAGAGTGTGTTCCGCTGATTGTTTAATACACACGGGTCATGTTACCAGGTGAACAGTATAAGTGAGCAGAGTGTGTTCCCCTGAGGGTTTAATATACATGGGACATGTTACCAGGTGAACTCGATAAGTGAGGAGAGTGTGTCCCCCTGATGGTTTAACATACAAGGGACATGTTACCAGGTGAAAAGTATAAGTGAGCAGAGTGTGTTCCCCTGATTGTTTAATATACATGGGACATGTTACCAGGTGAACAGTATAAGTGAGGAGAGTGTGTTCCCCTGATGGGTTAATATACACAGGACATGTTACCAGGTGAGCAGTATAAGTGAGGAGAGTGTGTTCCCTTGATGGTTTAATACAAACGGGACATGTGACCAGATGAACAGTATAAGTGAGGAGAGTGTGTTCCCTTGATGGTTTAATATACACAGGACATATCACCAGGTGAACAGTTTAAGTGAGGAGAGAATGTTCCCCTGATGGTTTAATACACACGGGACATGTTACCAAGTGAACATTATAAGTGTGGAGAGTGTGTTCCCCTGATGGTTTTATACAGACGGGACATGTTACCAGGTGAAAAGTATAATTGAGGAGAGTGTGTTCCCCTGAGGGTTTAATATACATGGGACATGTTACCAGGTGAAAAGTATAAGTGAGGAGAGTGTGTTCCCCTGATGGTTTTATACACACGGGACATGTTACCAGATGAACAGTATAAGTAAGGAGAGTGTGTTCCCCTGATGGTTTCCTACACACGGGACATGGTACCAGATGAACATTATAAGTGAGGAGAGTGTTTTCCACTGATGGTTTAATACAGACGGGACATGTTACCAGGTGAACATTATAAGTGTGGAGAGTGTGTTCCCCTGATGGTTTAATACACACGGGACATGTTACCAGGTTAACAGAATAAGTGAGGAGAGCGTGTTCCCCTGAGGGTTTAATACAAACGGGACATGTCACCAGCTGAACAGTATAAGTGAGGAGAATGTGTTCCCCTGATTGTTTAATACACACAAGACATGTTACCAGGTGAACAGTATAAGTGAGGAGAATGTGTTCCCCTGATTGTTTAATACACACGGGACATGTCACCAGGTGAACAGTAGAAGTGAGGAGAGTGTGTTCTCCTGATTGTTTAATAGACACAGGACATGTTACCAGGTGAACAGTATAAGTGAGGAGAGTGTGTTCCCCTGATGGTTTAATACACACGGGACATGTTACCAGGTGAACAGTATAAGTGAGAAGAGTGTGTTCCCCTGATTGTTTAATAGACACAGGGGACATGTTACCAGGTGAACTGTATAAGTGAGGAGAGTGTGTTCCCCTGATGGTTTAATATACACAGGACATGTTACCAGGTGAACAGTATAAGTGAGGAGAGTGTGTTCCCCTGATTGTTTAATAGACACAGGACATGTTACCAGGTGAACAGTATAAGTGAGGAGAGTATGTTCCCCTGATGGTTTAATACACACGGGACATGTTACCAAGTGAACATTATAAGTGTGGAGAGTGTGTTCCCCTGATGGTTTCCTACACACGGGACATGTTACCAGATGAACATTATAAGTGAGGAGATTGTTTTCCACTGATGGTTTAATACAGACGGGACATGTTACCAGGTGAACATTATAAGTGTGGAGAGTGTGTTCCCCTGATGGTTTAATACAGACGGGACATGTTACCAGGTGAACAGTATAAGTGAGGAGAGTATGTTCCCCTGATTGTTTAATACACCCAGGACATGTTACCAGGTGAACAGTATAGGTGAGGAGAGTGTGTTCCCCTGATGGTTTAATACACACGGGACATGTTACCAGGTGAACAGAATAAGTGAGGAGAGTATGTTCCCCTGATTGTTTAATACACCCAGGACATGTTACCAGGTGAACAGTATAAGTGAGGAGAGTGTGTTCCCCTGATTGTTTAATACACACAGGACATGTTACCAGGTGAGCAGTATAAGTGAGGAGAGTGTGTTCCACTGATGGTTTAATATACACGGGACATGTTACCAGGTGAACAGTTTCAGTGAGGAGAGTGTATTAGCCTGATTGTTTAATACACACAGGACATGTTACCAGCAGAACAGTATAAGTGAGGAGAGTGTGTTCCTCTGATGGTTTAATATACACGGGACATGTTACCAGGTGAACAGTTTCAGTGAGGAGAGTGTATTCCCCTGATTGTTTAATACACACAGGACATGTTACCAGGTGAACAGTGTAAGTGAAGAGAGTGTGTTCCCCTGATTGTTTAATACACACGGGACATGTTACCAGGTGAACAGTATAGGTGAGGAGAATGTGTTCCACTGATGGTTTAATACACACGGGACATGTTACCAGGTGTTCAGTGTAAGTGAGGAGAGTATGTTCCTCTGATGGTTTAATACACACGGGACATGGAACCAGGTGAACAGTATAAGTGAGGAGAGTGTGTTCCCCTGATGGTTTAATATACACGGGACATGTTACCAGGTGAACAGTATAAGTGAGGAGAGTGTGTTCCCCTGATGGTTTAATAAACACAGGACATGTCACCAGGTGAACAGTATAAGTGAGGAGAGTGTGTTCCCCTGATGGTTTAATATACACATGACATGTCACCAGGTGAACAGTATAAGTGAGGAGAGTGTGTTCCCCTGATGGTTTAATATACACAGGACATGTCACCAGGTGAACAGTATAAGTGAGGAGAGTGTGTTCCCCTGATGGTTTAATATACACAGGACATGTCACCAGGTGAACAGTATAAGTGAGGAGAGTGTGATCCCCTGATTGTTTAATACACACGGGACATGTTACCAGGTGAACAGTATAAGTGAGGAGAATGTGTTCCCCTGATTGTTTAATATACACAGGACATGTTACCAGGTGAACAGTATAAGTGAGGAGAATGTGTTCCCCTGATTGTTTAATATACACAGGACATGTTACCAGATGAACAGTATAAGTGAGGAGAGTGTGTTCCCCTGATGGTTTAATATACACAGGACATGTTACCAGGTGAACAGTATAAGTGAGGCGAGTGTGTTCCCCTGATGGTTTAATATACACCGGACATCTCACCAGGTGAACAGGAGAAGTGAGGAGAGTGAGTTCCCCTGATGGTTTAATATACACCGGACATGTTACCAGGTGAACAGTATAAGTGAGGAGAGTGTGTTCCCCTGATTGTTTAATATACACAGGACATGTCACCAGGTGAACAGTATAAGTGAGGAGAGTGTGTTCCCCTGATGGTTTAATACACAGGGGACATGTCACCAGGTGAACAGTATAAGTGAGGAGAATGTGTTCCCCTGATTGTTTAATATACACGGGACATGTTACCAGGTGAACAGTATAAGTGAGGAGAGTGTGTTCCCCTGATTGTTTAATATACACAGGACCTGTCACCAGGTGAACAGTATAAGTGAGGAGAGTGTGTTCCCCTGATGGTTTAATACACAGGGGACATGTCACCAGGTGAACTGTATAAGTGAGTAGAGTGTGTTCCGCTGATTGTTTAATATACACAGGACATGTTACCAGGTGAACAGTATAAGTGAGGCGAGTGTGTTCCCCTGATGGTTTAATATACACCGTACATGTCACCAGGTGAACAGTATAAGTGAGGAGAGTGAGTTCCCCTGATGGTTTAATATACACCGGACATGTTACCAGGTGAACAGTATAAGTGAGGAGAGTGTGTTCCCCTGCTGGTTTAAGATACACAGGACATGTTACCAGGTGAACACTATAAGTGAGGAGAGTGTGTTCCCCTGATGGTTTAAGATGCACAGGACATGTTACCAGGTGAACACTATAAGTGATGAGAGTGTGTTCCCCTGATGGTTTAATACTGACGGGACATGTTACCAGATGAACAGTATAAGTGAGGAGCTTGTGTTCCCCTGATGGTTTCGTAATGACGGGACATGTTACCAGATAAACAGTATAAGTGAGGAGAATGTGTTCCCCTGATTGTTTAATACACAAAGGACATGTTACCAGGTGAACAGTACAAGTGAGGAGAGTGTGTTCCCCTGATGGTTTAATGCACACAGGACATGTTACCAGGTGAACAGTACAAGTGAGGAGAGTGTGTTCCCCTGATGGTTTAATATACACGGGACATGTTACCAGATGAACAGTATAAGTGAGGAGAGTGTGTTCCCCTGATGGTTTAATGCACACAGGGCATGTTACCAGGTGAACAGTATAAGTGAGGAGAATGTGTTCCCCTGATGGTTTAATATACATGGGACATGTCACCAGGTGAACAGTATAAGTGAGGAGAGTGTGTTCCCCTGATGGTTTAATATACACGGGACATGTTACCAGGTGAACAGTATAAGTGAGGTGAGTTTGTTCCCCTGATGATTTAATACACACGGGACATGTCACCAGGTGAACAGTATAAGTGAGGAGACTGTGTTCCCCTGATGCTTTAATAATGTCGGGACATTTCCCCAGATGAACAGTATAAGTGAGGAGAGTTTGTTCCCCTGATGGTTTAATATACACGGGACATGTTACCAGGTGAACAGTATAAGTGAGGTGAGTTTGTTCCCCTGATGGTTTAATATACACGGGACATGTTACCAGGTGAACAGTATAAGTGAGGTGAGTTTGTTCCCCTGATGGTTTAAGATACACGGGACATGTTACCAGATGAACAGTATAAGTGAGGAGAGTGAGTTCCCCTGATGGTTTAATAGACACGGGACATGTTACCAGGTGAATGTATAAGTGAGGAGAGTGTTTTCCCCTGATTGTTTAATATACACGGGACATGTTACCAGGTGAACAGTATAAGTGAGGAGAGTGAGTTCCCCTGATGGTTTAATATACACCGGACATGTTACCAGGTGAATGTATAAGTGAGGAGAGTGTTTTCCCCTGATTGTTTAATATACACGGGACATGTTACCAGGTGAACAGTATAAGTGAGGAGAGTGTGTTCCCCTGATTGTTTAATATACACAGGACATGTTACCAGGTGAACAGTATAAGTGAGGAGAGTGTGTTCCCCTGATGGTTTAATATACATGGGACATGTCACCAGGTGAACATTATAATTGAGGAGAGTTTGTTCCCCTGATGGTTTAATATACACCGGACATGTCACCAGGTGAACAGTATAAGTGAGGAGAGTGTGTTCCCCTGATGGTTTAATATACACAGGACATGTCACCAGGTGAACAGTATAAGTGAGGAGAGTGTGTTCCCCTGATGGTTTAATACACAGGGGACATGTCACCAGGTGAACAGTATAAGTGAGGAGAGTGTGTTCCCCTGATTGTTTAATATACACGGGACATGTTACCAGGTGTACAGGATAAGTGAGGAGAGTGTGTTCCCCTGCTGGTTTAAGATACACGGGACATGTCACCAGGTGAACAGTATAAGTGAGGAGAGTGTGTTTCCCTGATTGTTCAACACACACGGGACATGTTACCAGGTGAACACTATAAGTGAGGAGAGTGTGTTCCCCTGATGGTTTAATACTGACGGGACATGTTACCAGATGAACAGTATAAGTGAGGATCTTGTGTTCCCCTGATGGTTTAGTAATGACGGGACATGTTACCAGATAAACATTATAAGTGAGGAGAATGTGTTCCCCTGATGGTTTAATGCACACAGGACATGTTACCAGGTGAACAGTACAAGTGAGGAGAGTGTGTTCCCCTGATGGTTTAATATACACGAGACATGTTACCAGGTGAACAGTATAGATGAGGAGAGTGTGTTCCCCTGATGGTTTAATCTACACGGGACATGTTACCAGGTGAACAGCATAAGTGAGGAGAATGTGTTCCCCAGATTGTTTAATACGCACGGGACTTGTCACCAAGTGAACTGTATAAGTGAGGAGAATGTGTTCCCCTGAGTGTTTAATATACACGGGACATGTTGCCAGGTGAACAGTATAAGTGAGGATAGTGTGTTCCCCTGATGGTTTAATATACATGGGACATGTTACCAGGTGAACAGTGTAAGTGAGGAGAATGTGTTCCCCTGATGGTTTAATATACACGGGACATGTCAACAGGTGAAAAGTTTAAGTGAGGAGAGTGTGTTCCCCTGATGGTTTAATATACACGGGACATGTTACCAGGAGAACAGTATAAGTTAGGAGAGTGTGTTCCCCTGATTGTTAAATATACACGGGACATGTTACCAGATGAACAGTCTCAGTGAGGAGAGTGTGTTCCCCTGATGGTTTAATATACACGGACATGTCACCAAATGAACTGTATAAGTGAGGAGAGTGTGTTCCCATGATGGTTTAATATACACGGGACATGTCACCAAATGAACTGTATAGGTGAGGAGAGTGTGTTCCCCTGATGGTTTAATACACACGAGACATGTTACCAGATGAACAGTCTCAGTGAGGAGAGTGTGCTCCCCTGATGGTTTAATATACACCGGACATGTTACCAGGAGAACAGTATACGTGAGGAGAGTGTTTTCCCCTGATTGTTCAATGCACACTGGACATGTTACCAGGTGAACAGTATAAGTGAGGAGAGTGTGTTCCCCTGATGGTTTAATATACACGGGACATGTTACCAGGTGAACAGTATAAGTGAGGAGAATGTGTTCCTCTGAAGGTTTAATATACACCGGACATGTTACCAGGTGAACAGTACAAGTGAGGAGAGTGTGTTCCCCTGATGGTTTAATACACACGGGACATGTTACCAGGTGAACAGTATAATTGAGGAAAGTGTGTTCCCCTGATTGTTTAATACACACGGGACATGTTACCAGGTGAACAGAATAAGTGAGGAGAGTGTGTTCCCCTGATGGTTTAATATACATGGGACATGTTACCAGGTGAACAGTATAAGTGAGGAGAGTGTGTTCCCCTGATGGTTTAATATACACGGGACATGTTACCAGGTGAATAGTATAAGTGAGGAGAATGTGTTCCCCTGATTGTTTAATATACACGGGACATGTTCCCAGGTGAACAGTATAAGTGAGGAGAGTGTGTTCCCCTGATGGTTTAATACACACGGGACATGTTACCAGGTGAACAGTATAAGTGAGGAGAGTGTGTTCCCCTGATGGTTTAATACACACGGGACATGTCACCAGTTGAACAGTATAAGTGAAGAGAGTGTGTTCCCCTGATGGTTTAATATACACAGGACATGTTACCAGATGAACAGTATAAGTGCGGAGAGTGTGTTCCCCTGATGGTTTAATACACATGGGACATGTTACCAGATGAACAGTATAAGTGAGGAGAGTGTGTTCCCCTGATGGTTTAATATACGCGGGACATGTTAGCAGATGAACAGTATAAGTGAGGAGAGTTTGTTCCCCTGATGTTTTAATACACAGGGGACATGTCACCAGGTGAACAGTATAAGTGAGGAGAGTGTGTTCCCCTGATGTTTTGATACACAGGGGACATGTCACCAGGTGAACAGTATAAGTTAGGAGAGTGTGTTCCCCTGATGGATTAATACACAGGGGACATGTCACCAGGTGAAAAGTGTAAGTGAGGAGACTGTGTTCCCCTTATTGTTTAATATACACGGTACATGTTACCAGGTGTACAGGATAAGTGAGGAGAGTGTGTTCCCCTGATTGTTTAATAAACACGGGACATGTTACCAGGTGAACAGTATAAGTGAGGAGAGTGTGTTCACCTGATGGTTTTATATACACGGACATTTCACCGGGTGAACAGTATAAGTGAGGAGAGTGTTTTCCCCTGATGGTTTCATATACACTGGACATGTGACCAGATGAACAGTATAAGTGAGGAGAGTGTGTTCCCCTGATGTTTTAATATACACAGGACATGTTACCAGATGAACAGTATAAGTGCGGAGAGTGTGTTCCCCTGATGGTTTAATACACATGGGACATGTTACCAGATGAACAGTATAAGTGAGGAGAGTGTGTTCCCCTGATGGTTTAATATACGCGGGACATGTTAGCAGATGAACAGTATAAGTGAGGAGAGTTTGTTCCCCTGATGTTTTAATACACAGGGGACAAGTCACCAGGTGAACAGTATAAGTGAGGAGAGTGTGTTCCCCTGGTGTTTTGATACACAGGGGACATGTCACCAGGTGAACAGTATAAGTTAGGAGAGTGTGTTCCCCTGATGGATTAATACACATTGGACATGTCACCAGGTGAACAGTGTAAGTGAGGAGACTGTGTTCCCCTTATTGTTTAATATACACGGTACATGTTACCAGGTGTACAGGATAAGTGAGGAGAGTGTGTTCCCCTGATTGTTTAATAAACACGGGACATGTTACCAGGTGAACAGTATAAGTGAGGAGAGTGTGTTCACCTGATGGTTTTATATACACGGACATTTCACCGGGTGAACAGTATAAGTGAGGAGAGTGTTTTCCCCTGATGGTTTCATATACACTGGACATGTGACCAGATGAACAGTATAAGTGAGGAGAGTGTGTTCCCCTGATGTTTTAATACACAGGGGACATGTCACCAGGTGAACAGTATAAGTGAGGAGAGTGTGTTTCCCTGATTGTTCAACACACACGGGACATGTTACCAGGTGAACACTATAAGTGAGGAGAGTGTGTTCCCCTGATGGTTTAATACTGACGGGAAATGTTACCAGATGAACAGTATAAGTGAGGAGCTTGTGTTCCCCTGATGGTTTAATAATGACGGGACATGTTACCAGATAGACAGTATAAGTGAGGAGAATGTGTTCCCCTGATTGTTTAATACACACGGGACATGTTACCAGGTGAACAGTATAAGAGATGAGAGTGTGTTCCCCTGATTGTTTAATGCACACAGGACATGTTACCAGGTGAACAGTACAAGTGAAGAGAGTGTGTTCCCCTGATGGTTTAATATACACGAGACATGTTACCAGGTGAACAGTATAAGTGAGGAGAGTGTGTTCCCCTGATGGTTTAATGCACACAGGACATGTTACCAGGTGAACAGTACAAGTGAGGAGAGTGTGTTCCAATGATGGTTTAATATACACGAGACATGTTACCAGGTGAACAGTATAAGCGAGGAGAGTGTGTTCCCCTGATGGTTTAATATACACGGGACATGTTACCAGGTGAACAGCATAAGTGAGGAGAATGTGTTCCCCTGATTGCTTAATACGCACGGGACTTGTCACCAAGTGAACTGTATAAGTGAGGAGAGTGTGTTCCCCTGAGTGTTTAATATACACGGGACATGTTGCCAGGTGAACAGTATAAGTGAGGAGAGTGTGTTCCCCTGATGGTTTAATATACATGGGACATGTTACCAGGTGAAAAGTGTAAGTGAGGAGAGTGTGTTCCCCTGATGGTTTAATATACACGGGACATGTCAACAGGTGAAAAGTTTAAGTGAGGAGAGTGTGTTCCCCTGATGGTTTCATGTACACGGGACATGTTACCAGATGAACAGTCTCAGTGAGGAGAATGTGTTCCCCTGATTGATGAATACATCCGGGACATGTTGCCAGGTGAACAGTATAAGTGAGGAGAGTGTGTTCCCCTGATGGTTTAATATACATGGGACATGTCACCAGGTGAACAGTATAAGTGAGGAGAGTGTGTTCCCCTGATGGTTTAATATACACGGGACATGTTACCAGGTGAACAGTATACGTGAGGTGAGTTTGTTCCCCTGATGGTTTAATACACACGGGACATGTCACCAGGTGAACAGTATAAGTGAGGAGACTGTGTTCCCCTGATGGTTTAATACTGTCGGGACATTTCCCCAGGTGAACAGTATAAGTGAGGAGAGTTTGTTCCCCTGATTGTTTAATATACACAGGACATGTTGCCAGGTGAACAGTATAAGTGAGGTGAGTTTGTTCCCCTGATGGTTTAATATGCAGGGGACATGTTACCAGGTGAACAGTATAAGTGAGGTGAGTTTGTTCCCCTGATGGTTTAATATACACGGGACATGTTACCAGATGAACAGTATAAGTGAGGAGAGTGTGTTCCCCTGATTGTTTAATATACACGCGACATGTTACCAGGTGACCAGTATAAGTGAGGAGAGTGAGCTCCCCTGATGGTTTAATATACACCGGACATGTTACCAGGTGAATGTATAAGTGAGGAGAGTGTTTTCCCCTGATTGTTTAATATACACGGGACATGTTACCAGGTGAACAGTATAAGTGAGGAGAGTTTGTTCCCCTGATTGTTTAATATACACAGGACATGTTACCAGGTGAACAGTAGAAGTGAGGAGAGTGTGTTCCCCTGATGTTTTAATATACACCGGACATGTTACCAGGTGAATGTATAAGTGAGCAGAGTGTGTTCCC
Organism: Heterodontus francisci; assembly: GCF_036365525.1. Taxonomy (NCBI): domain Eukaryota; kingdom Metazoa; phylum Chordata; class Chondrichthyes; order Heterodontiformes; family Heterodontidae; genus Heterodontus; species Heterodontus francisci. The sequence goes on from NW_027141528.1 coordinate 411,158, forward strand.
CTGATTGTTTAATATACACAGGACATGTTACCAGGTGAAAAGTATAAGTGAGGAGAGTGTGTTCGCCTGATGGTTTAATATACATGGGACATGTCACCAGGTGAACATTATAAGTGAGGAGAGTGTGTTCCCCTGATGGTTTAATATACACCGGACATGTCACCAGGTGAACAGTATAAGTGAGGAGAGTGTGTTCCCCTGATGGTTTAATATACACGGGACATGTTACCAGGTGAACAGTATAAGTGAGGAGAATGTGTTCCCCTGATTGTTCAACACACACGGGACATGTTACCAGGTGAACACTATAAGTGAGGAGAGTGTGTTCCCCTGATGGTTTAATACTGACGGGAAATGTTACCAGATGAACAGTATAAGTGAGGAGCTTGTGTTCCCCTGATGGTTTAATAATGACGGGACATGTTTCCAGGTGAACAGTATAAGAGAGGAGAGTGTGTTCCCCTGATTGTTTGATGCACACAGGACATGTTACCAGGTGAACAGTACAAGTGAGGAGAGTGTGTTCCCCTGATGGTTTAATGCACACAGGACATGTTACCAGGTGAACAGTACAAGTGAGGAGAGTGTGTTCCCCTGATGGTTTAATATACACGAGACATGTTACCAGGTGAACAGTATAAGTGAGGAGAGTGTGTTCCCCTGATGGTTTAATATACACGGGACATGTTACCAGGTGAACAGCATAAGTGAGGTGAATGTGTTCCCCTGATTGTTTAATACGCACGGGACTTGTCACCAAGTGAACTGTATAAGTGAGGAGAGTGTGTTCCCCTGAGTGTTTAATATACACGGGACATGTTGCCAGGTGAACAGTATAAGTGAGGTGAGTGTGTTCCCCTGATGGTTTAATATACATGGGACATGTTACCAGGTGAACAGTGTAAGTGAGGAGAGTGTGTTCCCCTGATGGTTTAATATACACGGGACATGTCAACAGGTGAAAAGTTTAAGTGAGGAGAGTGTGTTCCCCTGATGGTTTAATATACACGGGACATGTTACCAGATGAACAGTATAAGTGAGGAGAGTGTGTTCCCCTGATGGTTTAATATACACGGGACATGTCACCAAATGAACTGTATAAGTGAGGAGAGTGTGTTCCCCTGATGGTTTAATATACACGGGACATGTCACCAAATGAACTGTATAAGTGAGGAGAGTGTGTTCCCCTGATGGTTTAATACACACGAGACATGCTACCAGATGAAAAGTCTCAGTGAGGAGAGTGTGTTCCCCTGATGGTTTAATATACACCGGACATGTTACCAGGTGAACAGTATAAGTGAGCATAGTGTGTTCCCCTGATGGTTTAATATACACGCGACATGTTACCAGGTGAACAGTATAAGTGAGGAGAGTGTTTTCCCCTGATTGTTTAATGCACACTGGACATGTTACCAGGTGAACAGTATAAGTGAGGAGAGTGTGTTCCCCTGATTGTTTAATGCACACTGGACATGTTACCAGGTGAACAGTATAAGTGAGGAGAGTGTGTTCCCCTGATGGTTTAATACACACAGGACATGTCACCAGGTGAACAGTATAAGTGAGGAGAGTGTGTTCCCCTGATGGTTTAATATACACGGGACATGTTACCAGGTGAACAGTATAAGTGAGGAGAGTGTGTTCCCCTGAAGGTTTAATATACACCGGACATGTTAGCAGGTGAACAGTATAAGTGAGGAGAGTGTGTTCCCCTGATTGTTTAATACAAACGGGACATGTTACCAGGTGAACAGAATAAGTGAGGAGAGTGTGTTCCCCTGATGGTTTATTATACATGGGACATGTTAGCAGGTGAACAGTATAAGTGAGGAGAGTGTCTTCCCCTGATGGTTTAATATACACGGGACATGTTACCAGGTGAACAGTATAGTGAGGAGAATGTGTTCCCCTGATTGATGAATACATCCGGGACATGTTGCCAGGTGAACAGTATAAGTGAGGAGAGTGTGTTCCCCTGATGTTTTAATACACAGGGGACATGTCACCAGGTGAACAGTATAAGTGAGGAGAGTGTGTTCCCCTGATGTTTTAATACACAGGGCACATGTCACCAGGTGAACAGTATAAGTGAGGAGAGTGTGTTCCCCTGATGGTTTAATACTCAGGGGACATGTCACCAGGTGAACAGTGTAAGTGAGGAGAGTGTGTTCCCCTGATGGTTTAATATATACAGGACATGTTACCAGGTGAACAGTATTAGTGAGGAGAGTGTGTTCCACTGATGGTTTAATACGCACGGGACATGTCACCAAGTGAACTGTATAAGTGAGGAGAGTGTGTTCCCCTGATGTTTTAATACACAGGGGACATGTCACCAGGTGAACAGTATAAGTGAGGAGAGTGTGTTCCCCTGATGGTTTAATACACAGGGGACATGTCACCAGGTGAACAGTGTAAGTGAGGAGAGTGTGTTCCCCTGATTGTTTAATACACACGGGACATGTTACCAGGTGAACAGTATAAGTGAGGAGAGTGTGTTCCCCTGATTGTTTAATACACACGGGACATGTTACCAGGTGAACAGTATAAGTTAGGAGAGTGTGTTCCCCTGATGGTTTAATATACACAGGACATGTTACCAGGTGAACAGTATAAGTGAGGAGAGTGTGTTCTCCTGATGGTTTAATATACACAGGACATGTTACCAGGTGAACAGTATAATTGAGGAGAGTGTGTTTCCCTGATGGTTTAATATGCACGGGACATGTTACCAGGTGAACAATATAAGTGAGGAGAGTGTGTTCCCCTGATGGTTTAATATGCACGTGTCATGTTACCAGGTGAAAAGTATAAGTGAGGAGAGTGTGTTCCCCTGATGGTTTAATATATACAGGACATGTTACCAGGTGAACAGTATAAGTGAGGAGAGTGTGTTCCCCTGATTGTTTAATACGCACGGGACATGTTACCAGTTGAACAGTATAAGTGAGGAGAGTGTGTTCCCCTGATGGTTTAATATACACAGGACATGTTACCAGGTGAACAGTATAAGTGAGGAGAGTGTGTTCCCCTGATTGTTTAATATGCACGGGACATGTTACCAAGTGAACAGTATAAGTGAGGAGAGTGTGTTCTCCTGATGGTTTAATATACACAGGACATGTTACCAGGTGAACAGTGTAATTGAGGAGATTGTGTTCCCCTGATTGTTTAATATATACGGGACATGTCACCAGGTGAACAGTATAAGTGAGGAGAGTGTGTTCCACTGATGGTTTAATATGCACGGGACATGTTACCAGGTGAACAGTATAAGTGAGTAGAGTGTGTTCCCCTGATTGTTTAATACGCACGGGACATGTTACCAGGTGAACAGTATTAGTGAGGAGAGTGTGTTCCACTGATGGTTTGATACACATGGGACATGTTACCAGGTGAACAGTATAAGTGAGGAGAGTGTGTTCCCCTGATGGTTTAATATACACAGGACATGTGACCAGGTGAACAGTATAAGTGAGGAGAGTGTGTTCCCCTGATGGTTTAATACTCACGGGACATGTTACCAGGTGAACAGTATAAGTGAGGAGAGTGTGTTCCCCTGATTGTTTAATACACACAGGACATGTGACCAGGTGAACAGTATAAGTGAGGAGAGTGTGTTCCCCTGATGGTTTAATATACACAGGATATGTGACCAGGTGAACAGTATAAGTGAGGAGAGTGTGTTCCCCTGATGGTCTAATACTCACGGGACATGTTACCAGGTGAACAGTATAAGTGAGGAGAGTGTGTTCCCCTGATGGTTTAATGCACACGGGACATGTTGCCAGGAGAACAGTATAAGTGAGGAGAGTGTGTTCCCCTGATGGTTTAATATACACGGGGCATGTTACCAGATGAACAGATTGTAGTGAGGAGAGTGTGGTCCACTGATGGTTTAATACAGAGGGGACATGTCACCAGGTGAAAAGTATAAGTGAGGAGAGTGTGTTCCCCTGATGGTTTAATATACACGGGACATGTTACCAGATGAACAGATTATAGTGAGGAGAGTGTGGTCCACTGATGGTTTAAAACACACGGGATATGTTACCAGGTGAACAGTATAAGTGAGGAGAGTGCTTTCCCCTGATGGTTTAATGCACACGGGACATGTTACCAGGTGAACAGTATAAGTGAGGAGAGTGTGTTCCCCTGATGGTTTAATATACACAGGACATGTTACCAGGTGAACAGTACAAGAGAGGAGAGTGTGTTCCCCTGATAGTTTAATACACACGGGACATGTTACAAGGTGAACAGTATAAGTGAGGAGAGTGTATTCCCCTGATTGTTTAATACACACAGGACATGTTACCAGGTGAACAGTATAAGTGAGGAGAGTGTGTTCCCCTGATTGTTTTATACACACGAGACATGTCACCAAATGAACTGTATAAGTGAGGAGAGTGTGTTCCCCTGATGTTTTAATGCACACAGGACATGTTACCAGGTCAACAGTATAAGTGAGGAGAGTGTGTTCCCCTGATGGTTTAATATACACGGGACATGTTTCCAGGTGATCAGTGTAAGTGAGGAGAGTGTGTTCCCCTGATTGTTTAATACGCACGGGACTTGTCACCAAGTGAACTATATAAGTGAGGAGAATGTGTTCCCCTGATTGTTTAATATACACGGGACATGTTACCAGGTGAACAGTATAAGTGAGGAGAGTGTGTTCCCCTGATTGTTTAATACTGACGGGACATGTCACCAGGTGATCAGTGTAAGTGAGGAAAGTGTGTTCCCCTGATGGTTTAATATACACGGGACATGTCAACAGGTGAAATGATTAAGTGAGGAGAGTGTGTTCCCCTGATGGTTTAATACACACGGGACATGTTACAAGGTGAACAGTATAAGTGAGGCGAGTGTATTCCCCTGATGGTTTAATACACACAGGACATGTTACCAGGTGAACAGTATAAGTGAGGAGAGTGTATTCCCCTGATGGTTTAATACACACAGGACATGTTACCAGGTGAACTGTATAAGTGAGGAGAGTGTGTTCCCCTGATTGTTTAATACACACAGGACATGTGACCAGGTGAACCGTATAAGTGAGGAGAGTGTGTTCCCCTGATGGTTTAATATACACAGGACATGTGACCAGGTGAACAGTATAAGTGAGGAGAGTGTGTTCCCCTGATGGTTTAATGCACACGGGACATGTTGCCAGGTGAACAGTATAAGTGAGGAGAGTGTGTTCCCCTGATGGTTTAATATACACGGGGCATGTTACCAGATGAACAGATTGTAGTGCGGAGAGTGTGTTCCACTGATGGTTTAATATACACAGGACATGTTACCAGGTGAACAGTACAAGAGAGGAGAGTGTGTTCCCCTGATAGTTTAATACACACGGGACATGTTACAAGGTGAACAGTATAAGTGAGGAGAGTGTGTTCCCCTGATGGTTTAATATACACAGGACATGTTACCAGGTGAACAGTATAAGTGAGGAGAGTGCTTTCCCCTGATGGTTTAATGCACACGGGACATGTTACCAGGTGAACAGTATAAGTGAGGAGATTGTGTTCCCCTGATGGTTTAATATACACAGGACATGTTACCAGGTGAACAGTACAAGAGAGGAGAGTGTATTCCCCTGATTGTTTAATACACACAGGACATGTTACCAGGTGAACAGTATAAGTGAGGAGAGTGTGTTCCCCTGATTGTTTAATACACACGAGACATGTCACCAAATGAACTGTATAAGTGAGGAGAGTGTGTTCCCCTGATTGTTTAATATGCACGGGACATGTTACCAAGTGAACAGTATAAGTGAGGAGAGTGTGTTCTCCTGATGGTTTAATATACACAGGACATGTTACCAGGTGAACAGTGTAATTGAGGAGATTGTGTTCCCCTGATGGTTTAATATGCACGGGACATGTTAGTAGGTGAACAGTATAAGTGAGGAGAGTGTGTTCCCCTGATGGTTTAATACGCACGGGACATGTTACCAGGTGAACAGTATAAGTGAGGAGCTTGTGTTCCCCTGATGGTTTAATATGCACGGGACATGTTACCAGGTGAACAATATAAGTGAGGAGAGTGTGTTCCCCTGATTGTTTAATATATACGGGACATGTCACCAGGTGAACAGTATAAGTGAGGAGAGTGTGTTCCACTGATGGTTTAATATGCACGGGACATGTTACCAGGTGAACAGTATAAGTGAGTAGAGTGTGTTCCCCTGATTGTTTAATACGCACGGGACATGTTACCAGGTGAACAGTATTAGTGAGGAGAGTGTGTTCCACTGATGGTTTGATACACATGGGACATGTTACCAGGTGAACAGTATAAGTGAGGAGAGTGTGTTCCCCTGATGGTTTAATATACACAGGACATGTGACCAGGTGAACAGTATAAGTGAGGACAGTGTGTTCCCCTGATGGTTTAATACTCACGGGACATGTTACCAGGTGAACAGTATAAGTGAGGAGAGTGTGTTCCCCTGATTGTTTAATACACACAGGACATGTGACCAGGTGAACAGTATAAGTGAGGAGAGTGTGTTCCCCTGATGGTTTAATACTCACGGGACATGTTACCAGGTGAACAGTGTAAGTGAGGAGAGTGTGTTCCCCTGATGGTTTAATACTCACGGGACATGTTACCAGGTGAACAGTATAAGTGAGGAGAGTGTGTTCCCCTGATGGTTTAATACTCACGGGAAATGTTACCAGGTGAACAGTATAAGTGAGGAGAGTGTGTTCCCCTGATTGTTTAATACACACAGGACATGTGACCAGGTGAACAGTATAAGTGAGGAGAGTGTGTTCCCCTGATGGTTTAATATACACAGGACATGTGACCAGGTGAACAGTATAAGTGAGGAGAGTGTGTTCCCCTGATGGTCTAATACTCACGGGACATGTTACCAGGTGAACAGTATAAGTGAGGAGAGTGTGTTCCCCTGATGGTTTAATGCACACGGGACATGTTGCCAGGAGAACAGTATAAGTGAGGAGAGTGTGTTCCCCTGATGGTTTAATATACACGGGGCATGTTACCAGATGAACAGATTGTAGTGAGGAGAGTGTGGTCCACTGATGGTTTAATACAGAGGGGACATGTCACCAGGTGAAAAGTATAAGTGAGGAGAGTGTGTTCCCCTGATGGTTTAATATACACGGGACATGTTACCAGATGAACAGATTATAGTGAGGAGAGTGTGGTCCACTGATGGTTTAAAACACACGGGATATGTTACCAGGTGAACAGTATAAGTGAGGAGATTGCTTTCCCCTGATGGTTTAATGCACACGGGACATGTTACCAGGTGAACAGTATAAGTGAGGAGAGTGTGTTCCCCTGATGGTTTAATATACACAGGACATGTTACCAGGTGAACAGTACAAGAGAGGAGAGTGTGTTCCCCTGATAGTTTAATACACACGGGACATGTTACAAGGTGAACAGTATAAGTGAGGAGAGTGTATTCCCCTGATTGTTTAATACACACAGGACATGTTACCAGGTGAACAGTATAAGTGAGGAGAGTGTGTTCCCCTGATTGTTTTATACACACGAGACATGTCACCAAATGAACTGTATAAGTGAGGAGAGTGTGTTCCCCTGATGTTTTAATGCACACAGGACATGTTACCAGGTCAACAGTATAAGTGAGGAGAGTGTGTTCCCCTGATTGTTTAATACGCACGGGACTTGTCACCAAGTGAACTATATAAGTGAGGAGAATGTGTTCCCCTGATTGTTTAATATACACGGGACATGTTACCAGGTGAACAGTATAAGTGAGGAGAGTGTGTTCCCCTGATTGTTTAATACTGACGGGACATGTCACCAGGTGATCAGTGTAAGTGAGGAAAGTGTGTTCCCCTGATGGTTTAATATACACGGGACATGTCAACAGGTGAAATGATTAAGTGAGGAGAGTGTGTTCCCCTGATGGTTTAATACACACGGGACATGTTACAAGGTGAACAGTATAAGTGAGGAGAGTGTGTTCCCCTGATGGTTTAATACACACAGGACATGTTACCAGGTGAACAGTATAAGTGAGGAGAGTGTATTCCCCTGATGGTTTAATACACACAGGACATGTTACCAGGTGAACTGTATAAGTGAGGAGAGTGTGTTCGCCTGATTGTTTAATACACACAGGTCATGTGACCAGGTGAACCGTATAAGTGAGGAGAGTGTGTTCCCCTGATGGTTTAATATACACAGGACATGTGACCAGGTGAACAGTATAAGTGAGGAGAGTGTGTTCCCCTGATGGTTTAATGCACACGGGACATGTTGCCAGGAGAACAGTATAAGTGAGGAGAGTGTGTTCCCCTGATGGTTTAATATACACGGGGCATGTTACCAGATGAACAGATTGTAGTGCGGAGAGTGTGTTCCACTGATGGTTTAATACAGAGGGGACATGTCACCAGGTGAAAAGTATAAGTGAGGAGAGTGTGTTCCCCTGATGGTTTAATATACACGGGACATGTTACCAGATGAACAGATTATAGTGAGGAGAGTGTGGTCCACTGATGGTTTAATACACAGGGGACATGTTACCAGGTGAACAGTATAAGTGAGGAGAGTGCTTTCCCCTGATGGTTTAATGTACACGGGACATGTTACCAGGTGAACAGTATAAGTGGGGAGAGTGTGTTCCCCTGATGGTTTAATATACACAGGACATGTTACCAGGTGAACAGTACAAGAGAGGAGAGTGTGTTCCCCTGATAGTTTAATACACACGGGACATGTTACAAGGTGAACAGTATAAGTGAGGAGAGTGTGTTCCCCTGATGGTTTAATATACACAGGACATGTTACCAGGTGAACAGTATAAGTGAGGAGAGTGCTTTCCCCTGATGGTTTAATGCACACGGGACATGTTACCAGGTGAACAGTATAAGTGAGGAGAGTGTGTTCCCCTGATGGTTTAATATACACAGGACATGTTACCAGGTGAACAGTACAAGAGAGGAGAGTGTATTCCCCTGATTGTTTAATACACACAGGACATGTTACCAGGTGAACAGTATAAGTGAGGAGAGTGTGTTCCCCTGATTGTTTAATACACACGAGACATGTCACCAAATGAACTGTATAAGTGAGGAGAGTGTGTTCCCCTGATGGTTTAATGCACACAGGACATGTTACCAGGTCAACAGTATAAGTGAGGAGAGTGTGTTCCCCTGATGGTTTAATATACACGGGACATGTTTCCAGGTGATCAGTGTAAGTGAGGAGAGTGTGTTCCCCTGATTGTTTAATACGCACGGGACTTGTCACCAAGTGAACTATATAAGTGAGGAGAATGTGTTCCCCTGATTGTTTAATATACACGGGACATGTTACCAGGTGAACAGTATAAGTGAGGAGAGTGTGTTCTCCTGATGGTTTAATATACACAGGACATGTTACCAGGTGAACAGTATAAGTGAGGAGAGTGTGTTCCCCTGATGGTTTAATATGCACGGGACATGTTACCAGTTGAGCAATATAAGTGAGGAGAGTGTGTTCCCCTGATGGTTTAATATGCACGGGACATGTTACCAGGTGAACAGTATAAGTGAGGAGAGTGTGTTCCCCTGATGGTTTAATATACACAGGACATGTTACCAGGTGAACAGTATAAGTGAGGAGAGTGTGTTCCCCCGATTGTTTAATACGCACGGGACATGTTACCAGTTGAACAGTATAAGTGAGGAGAGTGTGTTCCACTGATGGTTTAATATGCATGGGACATGTTACCAGGTGAACAATATAAGTGAGGAGAGTGTGTTCCCCTGATTGTTTAATGCGCACGGGACATGTTACCAGATGAACAGTATAAGTGAGGAGAGTGTGTTCCCCTGATGGTTTAATATACACAGGACATGTTACCAGGTGAACAGTATAAGTGAGGAGAGTGTGTTCCCCTGATTGTTTAATATGCACGGGACATGTTATCAGGTGAACAGTATAAGTGAGGAGAGTGTGTTCTCCTGATGGTTTAATATACACAGGACATGTTACCAGGTGAACAGTATAATTGAGGAGCTTGTGTTCCACTGATGGTTTAATATGCACGGGACATGTTACCAGGTGAACAATATAAGTGAGGAGAGTGTGTTCCCCTGATGGTTTAATACGCACGGGACATGTTTCCAGGGGAACAGTATTAGTGAGGAGAGCGTGTTCCACTGATGGTTTAATATGCACGGGACATGTTACCAGGTGAACAGTATAAGTGAGGAGAGTGTGTTCCCCTGATTGTTTAATATGCACGGGACATGTTACCAGGTGAACAGTATAAGTGAGGAGAGTGTGTTCCACTGATGGTTTAATATGCACGGGACATGTTACCAGGTGAACAGTATAAGTGAGGAGAGTGTGTTCCCCTGATTGTTTAATACGCACGGGACATGTTACCAGGTGAACAGTATTAGTGAGGAGAGTGTGTTCCACTGATGGTTTGATACACATGGGACATGTTACCAGGTGAACAGTATAAGTGAGGAGAGTGTGTTCCCCTGATGGTTTAATGCACACAGGACATGTGACCATTTGAACAGTATAAGTGAGGAGAGTGTGTTCCCCTGATGGTTTAATGCACACGGGACATGTTGCCAGGAGAACAGTAGAAGTGAGGAGAGTGTGTTCCCCTGATGGTTTCATATACACGGGGCATGTTACCAGATGAACAGATTGTAGTGAGGAGAGTGTGTTCCACTGATGGTTTAATATACACGGGACATGTTACCAGATGAACAGATTATAGTGAGGAGAGTGTGGTCCACTGATGGTTTAATACACACGGGACATGTTACCAGGTGAACAGTATAAGTGAGGAGAGTGCTTTCCCCTGATGGTTTAATGCACACGGGACATGTTACCAGGTGAACAGGATAAGTGAGGAGAGTGTGTTCCCCTGATGGTTTAATATACACAGGACATGTTACCAGGTGAACAGTACAAGAGAGGAGAGTGTGTTCACCTGATAGTTTAATACACACGGGACAGGTTACAAGGTGAACAGTATAAGTGAGGAGAGTGTATTCCCCTGATTGTTTAATACACACAGGACATGTTACCAGGTGAACAGTATAAGTGAGGAGAGTGTGTTCCCCTGATTGTTTAATACACACGAGACATGTCACCAAATGAACTGTATAAGTGAGGAGAGTGTGTTCCCCAGATGGTTTAATGCACACAGGACATGTTACCAGGTCAACAGTATAAGTGAGGAGAGTGTGTTCCCCTGATGGTTTAATATACACGGGACATGTTTCCAGGTGATCAGTGTAAGTGAGGAGAGTGTGTTCCCCTGATTGTTTAATACGCACGGGACATGTAACCAGGTGATAAGTGTAAGTGAGGAAAGTGTGTTCCCCTGATGGTTTAATATACACTGGACATGTCAACAGGTGAAATGATTAAGTGAGGAGAATGTTTTCCCCTGATGGTTTAATACACACGGGACATGTTACAAGGTGAACAGTATAAGTGAGGAGAGTGTGTTCCCCTGATGGTTTAATATACATGGGACATGTTACCAGGTGATCAGTGTAAGTGAGGAGAGTGTGTTCCCCTGATGGTTTAATATACACGGGACATGTCAACAGGTGAAAAGTTTAAGTGAGGAGAGTGTGTTCCCCTGATGGTTTAAAATACACGGGACATGTCACCAGGTGAACAGTATAAGAGCGGAGCGTGTGTTCCCCTGATTGTTTAATACACACGGGACATGTCACCAAATGAACTGTATAATTGAAGAGAGTGTGTTTCCCTGATGGTTTAATACACATGGGACATGTTACCAGATGAACAGTCTCAGTGAGGAGAGTGTGTTCCCCTGGTGGTTTAATGTACACAGGACATGTTACCAGGTGAATGTATAAGTGAGGAGAGATTGTTCCCATGATTGTTTAATACACACGCGACATGTCACCAGGTGAACAGTATAAGTGAGGAGAGTGTGTTCCCCTAATTGTTTAATACTCACGGGACATGTAACAAAGTGAAAAGTATAAGTGAGGAGAGTGTGTTCCCCTGATTGTTTAATACGCACGTGACATTTCACCAGGTGAACAGAATAAGTGAGGAGAGTGTGTTCGCCTGATGGTTTAATATACACGGGACATGTTACCAGGTGAACAGTATAAGTGAGGAGAGTGTGTTCCCCTGATGGTTTAATATACCCGGGACATGTTACCAGATGAACAGTATAAGTGAGGAGAGTGTGTTCCCCGATTGTTTAATACACATGGGACATGTCACCAAATGAACTGTCTGAGTGAGGAGAGTGTGTTCCCCTGATGGTTTAATGCACACAGGACATGTTACCAGGTGAACAGTATAAGTGAGGAGAGTGTGTTCCCCTGATTGTTTAATACACACGGGACATTTCACCAAATGAACTGTATAAGTGAGGAGAGTGTGTTCTGCTGATGGTTTAATGCACACAGGACATGTTACCAGGTGAACAGTATAAGTGAGGAGAGTGTGTTCCCCTGAAGGTTTAATATACACGGGACATGTTACCAGGTGAACAGTATAAGTGAGGAGAGTGTGTTCCCCTGATGGTTTAATATACACGGGACATGTCACCAGGTGAACAGTATATGTGAGGAGAATGTGTTCCCCTGATTGTTTAATACGCACGGGACATGTTGCCAGGTGAACAGTATAAGTGAGGAGAGTGTGTTCCCCTGATAGTTTAATATGCAAGGGACATGTTACCAGGTGAACAGTGTAAGTGAGGAGAGTGTGTTCCCCTGATCGTTTAATATACACGGGACATGTCAACAGGTGAAACGTTTAAGTGAGGAGAGTGTGTTCCCCTGATGGTTTAATATACACGGGACATGTTACCAGGTGAACAGAATAAGTGAGGAGAGTGCGTTCCCCTTATTGTTTAATACTCACGGGACATGTAACAAGGTGAAAAGTATAAGTGAGGAGAGTGTGTTCCCCTGATTGTTTAATACGCACGGGACATGTCACCAGGTGAACAGTATAAGTGATCAGAATGTGTTCCCCTGATGGTTTAATATGCAAGGGACATGTTACCAGATGAACAGTATAAGTGAGGAGAGTGTGTTCCCCTGATGGTTTAATATACAAGGGACATGTTACCAGATGAACAGATTCGAGTGAGGAGAGTATGTTCCCCTGAAGGTTTAAAACACACGGGACATTTCACCAGGTGAACAGTATAAGTGAGGAGAGTGTGTTCCACTGATGGTTTAATATGCACGGAACATGTTACCAGATGAACAGTATAAGTGAGGAGAGTGTGTTCCACTGATGGTTTAATATACACGGGACATGTTACCAGGTGAACAGTATAAGTGAGGAGAGTGCATTCCCCTGATGGTTTAATATACACGGGACATGTTACCAGGTGAACAGTATAAGAGAGGAGAGTGTGTTCCCCTGATTGTTTAATATACACGGGACATGTTACCAGGTGAACAGTATAAGTGAGGAGAGTGCTTTCCCCTGATGGTTTAATATACACGGGACACGTTACCAGGTGAACAGTATAAGAGAGGAGAGTGTGTTCCCCTGATTGTTTAATATACACGGGACATGTTACCAGGTGAACAGTATAAGTGAGGAGAATGTGTTCCCCTGATAGTTTAATAGACACGGGACAAGTTACCAGGTGAACAGTATAAGTGAGGAGAGTGTATTCCCCTGATTGTTTAATACACACAGGACATGTTACCAGGTGAACAGTATAAGTGAGGTGAATGTGTTCCCATGATGGTTTAATATACACGGGACATGTTACCAGGTGAACAGTATAAGTGAGGAGAATGTGTTCCCCTGATGGTTTAATATACACGGGACATGTTACCAGGTGAACTGTATAAGTGAGGAGAGTGTGTTCCCCTGATGGTTTAATACACACGGGACATGTCAACAGGTGAACAGTATAAGTGAGGAGAGTGTGTCCCCCTGATGGTTTAATGCACACAGGACATGTTACCAGGTGAACAGTATAAGTGAGGAGAGTGTGTTCCCCTGATGGTTTAATATGCACGGGACATGTTACCAGGTGAACAGTATAAGTGAGGAGAGTGTGTTCCCCTGATGGTTTAATATACACGGGACATGTCACCAGGTGAACTGTATATGTGAGGAGAATGTGTACCCCTGATTGTTTAATAAGCACGGGACATGTTGCCAGGCGAACAGTGTAAGTGAGGAGAGTGTGTTCCCCTGATGGTTTAATATACACGGGACATGTCAACAGGTGAAAAGTTTAAGTGAGGAGAGTGTGTTCCCCTGATGGTTTAATATCCACGGGACATGTCATCAGGTGAACAGTAGAAGTGCGGAGAGAGTGTTCCCCTGATTGTTTAGTACACCCGGGACTTGTCACTAAATGAACTGTATAAGTGAGGAGAGTGTGTTTCCCTGATGGTTTAATACACATGGGACATGTTACCAGATGAACAGTATAAGTGAGGAGAGTGTGTTCCCCTGATGGTTTAATATACACAGGACATGTTACCAGGTGAATGTATAAGTGAGGAGAGTTTGTTCCCCTGATTGTTTAATACACACGCGACATGTCACCAGGTGAACAGTATAAGTGAGGAGAGTGTGTTCCCCTGATGGTTTAATACGCATGGGACATTTCACCAAGTGAACTGTATAAGTGAGGAGAGTGTGTTCCCCTGATGGTTTAATGCACACGGGACATGTTACCAGGTGAACAGTATAAGTGAGGAGAGTATGTTCCCCTGATGGTTTAATATACACGGGACATGTTACCAGGTGAACAGTATAAGTGAGGAGAGTGCTTTCCCCTGATGGTTTAATATACACAGGACATGTTACCAGGTGAACAGTATAAGTGAGGAGAGTGTTTTCCCTTGATGGTTTAATATACACGAGACATGTTACCAGGTGAACAGTATAAGTGAGGAGAGTGTGTTCCCATGATGATTTAATATACACGGGACATGTTACCAGGTGAACAGTATAAGTGAGGAGAGTGAGTTCCCCTGATTGTTTTATATACCCGGGACATGTCACCAGGTGAACAGTATAAGTGAGCAGAATGTGTTCCCCTGATGGTTTAATATGCACGGGACATGTTACCAGATGAACAGTATAAGTGAGGAGAGTGTGTTCCCCTGATGGTTTAATATGCACGGGACATGTTTCCAGCTGAACAGTATAAGTGAGGAGAGTGTGTTCCCCTGATGGTTTAATATACATGGGACATGTTACCAGGTGAACAGTATAACTGAAGAGAGTGTGTTCCCCTGATGGTTTAATATACACAGGACATATTACCAGGTGAACAGTATAAGTGAGGAGAGTGTGTACCCTTGATGGTTTAATATACACGGGACATGTTACCAGGTGAACAGTATAAGTGAGGACAGTGTGTTCCCCTGATGGTTTAATATACACGGGACATGTTACCAGGTGAACAGTATAAGTGAGGAGAGTGTGTTCCCCTGCTGGTTTAATATACATGGGACATGTTACCAGGTGAACTGTGTAAGTGAGGAGAGTGTGTTCCCCTGATGGTTTAATATACACAGGACATGTCACCAGGTGAAAAGTTTAAGTGAGGAGAGTGTGTTCCCCTGATGGTTTAATATACACAGGACATGTTACCAGGTGAACAGTGTAATTGAGGAGAGTGTGTTCCACTGATGGTTTAATACTGAGGGGACATGTTACCAGGTGAACAGGATAAGTGAGGAGAGTGTGTTCCCCTGATGGTTTAATGCACACGGTACATGTTACCAGGTGAACAGTATAAGTGAGGAGAGTGTGTTCCCCTGATGGTTTAATATACACGGGACATGTTACCAGGTGAACAGTATAAGTGAGGAGAGTGAGTTCCGCTGATTGTTTTATATACCCGGGACACTTCAACAGGTGAACAGTATAAGTGAGAAGAATGTGTTCCCCTGATTGTTTAATACACACGGGACATGTCACCAGGTGAACAGTATAAGTGAGGAGAGTGAGTTCCCCTGATTGTTTTATATACCCGGGACATGTCAACAGGTGAACAGTATAAGTGAGGAGAGTGTGTTCCCCTGATGGTTTAATACACACGGGACATGTCACCAGGTGAACAGTATAAGTGAGGAGAGTGAGTTCCCCTGATTGTTTAATACACACGGGACATGTCACCAGGTGAACAGTATAAGTGAGCGGAATGTGTTCCCCTGATGGTTTAATATGCACGGGACATGTTACCAGATGAACAGTATAAGTGAGGAGAGTGTGTTCCCCTGATGGTATAATATGCACGGGACATGTTTCCAGCTGAACAGTATAAGTGAGGAGAGTGTGTTCCCCTGATGGTTTAATATGCACGGGACATGTTTCCAGCTGAACAGTATAAGTGAGGAGAGTGTGTTCCCTTGATGGTTTAATATACACGGGACATGTTACCAGGTGAACATTATAAGTGAGGAGAGTGTGTTCCCCTGATTGTTTAATACACACGGGACATGTCACCAGGTGAACAGTATAAGTGAGGAGAGTGAGTTCCCCTGATTGTTTTATATACCCGGGACATGTCAACAGGTGAACAGTATAAGTGAGGAGAGTGTGTTCCCCTGATTGTTTAATACACACGGGACATGTCACCAGGTGAACAGTATAAGTGAGGAGAGTGAGTTCCCCTGATTGTTTTATATACCCGGGACATGTCAACAGGTGAACAGTATAAGTGAGGAGAGTGTGTTCGCCTGATTGTTTAATACACACGGGACATGTCAACAGGTGAACAGTATAAGTGAGGAGAGTGTGTTCCCCTGATTGTTTAATACACACGGGACATGTCACCAGGTGAACAGTATAAGTGAGCGGAATGTGTTCCCCTGATGGTTTAATATGCACGGGACATGTTACCAGATGAACAGTATAAGTGAGGAGAGTGTGTTCCCCTGATGGTTTAATATACACAGGACATGTTACCAGGTGAACAGTGTAATTGAGGAGAGTGTGTTCCACTGATGGTTTAATACTGAGGGGACATGTTACCAGGTGAACAGGATAAGTGAGGAGAGTGTGTTCCCCTGATGGTTTAATGCACACGGTACATGTTACCAGGTGAACAGTATAAGTGAGGAGAGTGTGTTCCCCTGATGGTTTAATATACACGGGACATGTTACCAGGTGAACAGTATAAGTGAGGAGAGTGAGTTCCGCTGATTGTTTTATATACCCGGGACACGTCAACAGGTGAACAGTATAAGTGAGAAGAGTGTGTTCCCCTGATTGTTTAATACACACGGGACATGTCACCAGGTGAACAGTATAAGTGAGGAGAGTGAGTTCCCCTGATTGTTTTATATACCCGGGACATGTCAACAGGTGAACAGTATAAGTGAGGAGAGTGTGTTCCCCTGATGGTTTAATACACACGGGACATGTCACCAGGTGAACAGTATAAGTGAGGAGAGTGAGTTCCCCTGATTGTTTAATACACACGGGACATGTCACCAGGTGAACAGTATAAGTGAGCGGAATGTGTTCCCCTGATGGTTTAATATGCACGGGACATGTTACCAGATGAACAGTATAAGTGAGGAGAGTGTGTTCCCCTGATGGTATAATATGCACGGGACATGTTTCCAGCTGAACAGTATAAGTGAGGAGAGTGTGTTCCCCTGATGGTTTAATATGCACGGGACATGTTTCCAGCTTAACAGTATAAGTGAGGAGAGTGTGTTCCCTTGATGGTTTAATATACACGGGACATGTTACCAGGTGAACATTATAAGTGAGGAGAGTGTGTTCCCCTGATTGTTTAATACACACGGGACATGTCACCAGGTGAACAGTATAAGTGAGGAGAGTGAGTTCCCCTGATTGTTTTATATACCCGGGACATGTCAACAGGTGAGCAGTATAAGTGAGGAGAGTGTGTTCCCCTGATTGTTTAATACACACGGGACATGTCACCAGGTGAACAGTATAAGTGAGGAGAGTGAGTTCCCCTGATTGTTTTATATACCCGGGACATGTCAACAGGTGAACAGTATAAGTGAGGAGAGTGTGTTCCCCTGATTGTTTAATACACACGGGACATGTCAACAGGTGAACAGTATAAGTGAGGAGAGTGTGTTCCCCTGATTGTTTAATACACACGGGACATGTCACCAGGTGAACAGTATAAGTGAGCGGAATGTGTTCCCCTGATGATTTAATATGCACGGGACATGTTACCAGATGAACAGTATAAGTGAGGAGAGTGTGTTCCCCTGATGGTTTAATATGCACGGGACATGTTTCCAGCTGAACAGTATAAGTGAGGAGAGTGTGTTCCCCTGATGGTTTAATATGCACGGGACATGTTTCCAGCTGAACAGTATAGGTGAGGAGAGTGTGTTCCCCTGAGGGTTTAATATGCACGGGACATGTTTCCAGCTGAACAGTATAAGTGAGGAGAGTGTGTTCCCCTGATGGTTTAATATGCACGGGACATGTTTCCAGCTGAACAGTATAAGTGAGGAGAGTGTGTTCCCCTGATGGTTTAATATACACGGGACATGTTACCAGGTGAACAGTATAAGTGAGGAGAGTGTGTTCCCTTGATGGTTTAATATACATGGGACATGTTACCAGGTGAACAGTATAAGTGAGGACAGTGTGTTCCCCTGGTGGTTTAATATACACGGGACATGTTAGCAGGTGAACAGTATAAGTGAGGAGAGTGTGTTCCCCTGCTGGTTTAATATACATGGGACATGTTACCAGGTGAACAGTGTAAGTGAGGAGAGTGTGTTCCCCTGATGGTTTAATATACACGGGACATGTCACCAGGTGAAAAGTTTAAGTGAGGAGTGTGTGTTCCCCTGATGGTTTAATACTGACGGGACATGTTACCAGATGAACAGTATAAGTGAGGAGCTTGTGTTCCCCTGATGGATTAATACTGACGGGACATGTTACCAGATGAACAGTATAAGTGAAGAGATTGTGTTCCCCTGATGGTTTAATGCACACAGGACATGTTACCAGGTGAACAGTATAAATGAGGAGAGTGTGTTCCTCTGATGGTTTAATACTGAGGGGACATGTTACCAGGTGAACAGTATAAGTGAGGAGAATGTGTTCCCCTGATGGTTTAATACACACGGGACATGTCAACAGGTGAACAGTATAAGTGAGGAGAGTGTGTTCCCCTGATGGTTTAATATACACAGGACATGTCACCAGGTGAACAGTATAAGTGAGGAGAGTGTGTTCCCCTGATTGTTTAATACACACGGGACATGTCACCAGGTGAACAGTATAACTGAGGAGAGTGAGTTCTCCTGATGGTTTAATATACACGGTATATGTTACCAGGTGAAAAGTATAAGTGAGGAGAGTGTGTTCCCCTGATGGTTTAATATACACGGGACATGTTACCAGGTGAACAGTATAAGTGAGGAGAGTGTGTTCCCCTGATGGTTTAATATACACGGGACATGTTACCAGGTGAACAGTATAAGTGAGGAGAATGTGTTCCCCTGATGATTTAATACTGACGGGACATGTTACCAGCTGAACAGTATAAGTGAGGAGAGTGTGTTCCCCTGATGGTTTAATACGCATGGGACATTTCACCAAGTGAACTGTATAAGTGAGGAGAGTGTGTTCCCCTGATGGTTTAATGCACACAGGACATGTTACCAGGTGAACAGTATAAGTGAGGAGAGTCTGATCCCTTGATGGTTTAATATCCACGAGACATGTTACCAGGTGAACAGTATAAGTGAGGAGAATGTGTTCCCTTGATGGTTTAATATACACGGGACATGTTACCAGGTGAACAGTATTAGTGAGGAGCTTGTGTTCCCCTGATGGTTTGATATACACGGGACATGTTACCAGGTGAACAGTATAAGTGAGGAGATTGTGTTCCCCTGATGGTTTGATATACACGGGACATGTTACCAGGTGAACAGTATAAGTGAGGAGAGTGTGTTCACCTGATGGTTTAATACTGACGGGACATGTTACCAGATGAACAGTATAAGTGAGGAGCTTGTGTTCCCCTCATGGTTTAATACTGACGGGACATGTTACCAGGTGAACAGTATAAGTGAGGAGAGTGTGTTACCCTGATTGTTTAATACGCACGGGACATTTCACAAGGTGAACAGTATAAGTGAGGAGAGTGAGTTCCCCTGATTGTTTAATATACCCGGGACATGTCAACAGGTGAACAGTATAAGTGACGAGAGTGTGTTCCCCTGATTGTTTAATACACACGGGACATGTTACCAGATTAACAGTATAAGAGAGGAGAGTGTGTTCCCCTGAAGGTTTAATATGCACGGGACATGTTACCAGATGAACAGTATAAGTGGGGAGCTTGTGTTCCCCTGATGGTTTAATACTGACGGGACATGTTACCAGATGAACAGTACAAGTGAGGACAGTGTGTACCCCTGATTGTTTAATACACACGGGACATGTCACCAACTGAACTGTATAAGTGAGGAGAGTGTGTTCCCCTGATGGTTTAATGCACACAGGACATGATACCAGGTGAACAGTATAATTGAGGAGAGTGTGTTCCACTGATGGTTTAATACTGAGGGGACATGTTACCAGGTGAACAGTATAAGTGAGGAGAGTGTGTTCCCCTGATGTTTTAATATACATGGGACATGTTACCAGGTGAACAGTGTAAGTGAGGAGAGTGTGTTCCCCAGTTTGTTTAATATACACGGGACATGATGCCAGGTGAACAGTATAAGTGAGGAGAGTGTGTTCCCCTGATGTTTTAATATACATGGGACATAGTGCCAGGTGAACAGTATAAGTGAGGAGAGTGTGTTCCCCTGATGGTTTAATATACACGGGACATGTCACCAGGTGAAAGGTTTAAGTGAGGAGAGTGTGTTCCCCTGAAGCTTTAATAGACACGCGACATGTCACCAGGTGAACAGTATAAGTGAGGAGAGTGTGTTCCCCTGATTGTTTAATGCACACGGGACATGTCACCAAATGAGCTGCATAAGTGAGGAGAGTCTGTTCCCCTGATGATTTAATACACACGGGTCATGTTACCAGATGAACACTCTCAGTGAGGAGAGTGTGTTCCCCTGATGATTTAATATTCACAGGACATGTTACCAGGTGAACAGTATAAGTGAGGAGAATGTGTTCCCCTGATGCTTTAATATACACAGACATGTTACCAGCTGAACAGTTTAAGTGAGGAGAGGGTGTTCCCCTTATGGTTTAATATACACAGGACATGTTACCAGGTGAACAGTATAAGTGAGGAGAGTGTGTTCCCCTGTTGCTTTAATATACACGGTACATGTTACCAGGTGAACAGTATAAGTGAGGAGAGGGCGTTCCCCTTATGGTTTAATATACACAGGACATGTTACCAGGTGAACAGTGTAAGTGAGGAGAATGTGTTCCCCTGATTGTTAAATAC